>NW_012267243.1:17207027-17242758 GCF_000151885.1 Dipodomys ordii | reverse complement strand
TGAACTTGTGACTTAGAAATTATGTAATCACTTAATCACAATAAAAAAAAAAGAACCTCGGGGAAGGGAGGGAGGGAGGGGATGGTAGGGGGAAAACAATGGAGGGGCTAACAATGTTCAAGAGGAAGTGTACTCATTACCTCACTCATGTAACTGTAACCCTCTGTATAGTATCTTTACAATAAAAAAAAAGAAAGAAAGAAAGAAAGGGGTGGGTTGGGGTCAGGAGGAGGGAAGTAGACCAGTGAAGAGCAGAGAAGAGTAGGGAAGAGATGGACGGGAAGACATGAGTGAGAACGTTGAAAGGGATGACTACGTTGTGTTCATAAACTGCTTTGTTAAATCTCAACTCCTTTGTGCCACTACTTAAAGATAAGTAAGTAGAGCCATTGGATGTTGAGGACCGAGCATAGAATAAAACAGTAATAATGATAGCTGTCTTTAATTGATAGAATTTTGTATGATTTTTACATACATATGATTTTTATGTTATACACAATTCTTTATTTTTCAGAAGTAAATTCCTCTGAAATAAGGAAAATTATAAATCATATTTTCCCTTTCAAGGTCTCCCAATTAGTCCTTCTGAATTCTACTTTAAGTGGCAGTGCTATCATCCTTAAGACCCCCTTCAGATGGAGTTATTGATTTTTAAAACAAGACAAACAAGTGGCAATTTCCGGAGAGAAATTAAGAGGAGCAAAAATTTAATTAAGGGCTGATTTTTGGGTTGTGAAAAGTGGAGGTAAATATACTAGGAAAAGGTAGATGGTTTTACTAGCTTCATTGGGGGCACCACTGGCACACAAAAGGCTGTTTATATTTCAGATACAATGTGACGTGTGTGTACTTGCACGCCAAGGGCCCAGCGTTTCAGCCTCTTGCTCACGGGCAGTCTTTCCCCTCCATACTTCTCTTTCCTCTGAGCCATTGATTTCTTTTCTATTACTAGGTTCGTCTGTATTTCCTGGGGGTTTTATCACTCAGATTGTAGAGCCCATGATCTTATATAATTTGCTTTCTCTCACTCGCAGTGAAAATTCTCAGACTCACAATTATATTTATCAAGAATGAATTTATTTTCATTTGGAGTAGTCTTTCTCGGTGTCGTTACAACATAGGTTCTCTGTTCCTGTATGTGTTGGTGGATATTTAGGTTGTTTGCTGGTTTGTGCTACTACAGACATAGCTTTTGTCTGTGTAGAGTCCTGTGTATGCACATAGGCTTGCATTTCAGCCTAGATGGCACAATAAGTGTATGCTTATATTGGAATCTATCCCATGGTCTGCAGAAATGGTTCTGCCATTTTTCTTTCCCATCATCAGTTTGGTTCTTCATCATCTCTATCAATCCTTGTCCTCAGTCAGATTAAAAAGAATCACTGTACTAAATGGGTAGTGATGTAGATTTTTATTTGAATTTCCTCAATGATTAATGAGATTGATCATCTTTTCATTTCTCTATTTAGCATTCAAACATCTTTGGTGAAGACTCTTTTAAAATGCTCTCTCATTTTTTAATTGGATTGTTTGTTTTCTTACGATTGTTAAATGTTCTTCATATAGACTAGATACAAGTTTCTTACAAGATTTATGATTTTTTTCCAAATATTTTTCCAGCCTGTGGCTGATCTTTTCATTCTCTTACAATGTCTTTCAAAATGAGATTCATTTATACAATTGATCGGTTTTTGCGATCTGTTTTTATGGACCATACTTTTGGTATTCTAATAAATCTTTGCCTAATATAACATCACAAAGATTCTCTCCAATTTAGTTTTCTTCAGGCAGTTCTGTAGCTTTTTGAATTTCTTTTAGACCTGCAATCCTTTCTGAGTTTTTGCACATGGTGTAAGTTATGAACCACAGTGATACTTCACATTTAAACGACTGAATATTATCTTTCCTCTATAGAATTGTTGTGGCAATAAATGGATAAATAAATATTTAACAAGCAATTGTCTTGGCATCATTGTAGAAAGCAGTTTATGGATATATTGAGGGACTTTATTTTAGAACCACGTAATGAGTTGAGAAGCACTTTTCCTTCTTCAATTGTCTGGAAGATTTCTGCAGAAATAGTATTATTTCTTCCTTTAATGTTTGGTAGGAACTACCAGATCAAACACTGAAATGAAACAGACAAGGTCCTTGAGACACCAACAGGCAAAACTTAAAGAGAAAATAAATGATGTGAGACATCTTAGTCTTCATTCAATATAAAGACAATGACCTTAGAAATCTTCACAAAGATCGAGCTTTACCTTGATAGAGGTAGTTTATCCTTTATATGTCTCGTACTTGGAATTAATATTGATCTTGTTTGAATCTTTGGGTTTCCATTTCACATTTTCTTTTATTCTTCAAATGGTCTCTGACCTTCTGCTTTTGAACACATCTATGTTAGGGTGATTGAAGCTGCTTCACTCACTGATGTTCTTTTGTGTATTTTAAAAACTCTTCTGTGTGTTTATTTCTGAAGTTACTGTTGTTTTATTTTCATGTCCACTTGTTCCATTTCTTTCTTCAAGGTTCTATCTTTTGTTAATTCCATCTGATTCATTTGTCATCTCAGAAATTTTTGTTTTCATCACTTGAAGTTTGATTTGGTTTTAAGATTTTTCTTTTATGTTTCTACATAAGTTTTTGAACATATGGGATACAGTTACAAAGACTTTTTATATTCTTGTCTGTTAATTCAAACATCTGTGTCAGCTCTGTGTTGATTTCGGTAGATTGCCTCCTCTGCTCATTTTGGATTGAATTTTCCTGCTTGTTCACATGCTTTGTAATTTTTGATTGGGTGCCAGACATTGTGAATGCTACTTTCGGGGGGTACTGGATATTTTTATATTCCTATAAATATTCTTGAGCTTTTTCTGGGATGCAGTTAAGTCACTTAGAAACAGTTTGATCTTTTCTAATATCACTTTTAAAATTTGTTAGAGGGGTACAGCGATTATTTGATCTTGTATGAATTGTGCTACACTTCCATATTACCAAGGATTCTGTGCATGGGCTTCTTGATTCATTATCAATTATGGAGTTCTCTACTGGTGATAAGAGCAAATAGTCTTATTGGCCCAGAGTGACCGTAAGAGACTATTACCATTCAATATTTCTGGTCATTCTTTCCCCAGCTTTGATATTTTCTTTACACGTATGCACTGAATTGAGAGGGTTAGCACACTCTGTAATGGCCTAAAGGTTCTCCTGCTGTATCACAGATGGCAGAGTTGATCTCATTCCTTAAACACAGAAGCTCACGAGAGCAACAGAGCAGACAATTCTTATTCACCGCCAGTGTGAATAAGACTCCACAGAGGCAAATTGATTAGAGGCACTGTGAAGAACAGAAGAAACAACCTCCTCCCAACAAAAAGAGTCATACCACTGTTGCGTGAGGTTTTGTGGTTTCTGCAGAACATCATCCTCCGCTCTGATCATGCCCACCTGCATTCAGACGTCCAGGACAAGATGTCCACAGCTACCAAAGCTCACCTCATGACTTTTTCCCTTTCCAGAGCTTTGGTCTTCTCAGATTCCGTCTGCCCTTTCACTCCCTGGTTATGACCCATGAAACAAACTCCTTATACTTCTTTTCTTCCATGTGGAGGTGTGGCCCATCAGACGGACCCTTAACCTCAGAAACACCACAGGTGAATCGCCTGAGACCAGCTGGCAAACTTTCTGCTGACTCTTGCTGCTATCTTGTAAAAAGATATTTGAACCTTTATAAAAACGGTGGGCTTTTCTCTCTCAAGGTCTTCTGAGAAGTGTGGGAAGATGAGGAGCCACCAGCCAGCACCCAGAACACTTGTCCAGGACTTGGCGGGGAGGGCGGTCTGAGAAGATGCACTGCACAGATAAAAGGATACCGTGCTTGACTTTCCTGTTCTTTCAAAACTCGCAGAGAAACTTCAGTGAGCCTGGAGATCAATCATGTATCTTCCCTCTTTATTTTAGGAGATAATTTCTGTTTCTCAATCTCTCATCTGCACTGAGACAAATCCCTATTTAGAGATGACTTAGAGTTTTTAATAGTCCTCTATGTGCTGTCAAGTTAATGTTCCTTTGTCAGAATGCTACACTGAAGCCAAGACCTATAGTGGATGAAAACTTTCCTTGTACCTAGCCTGATGGGTACCTTCTACTCCCTAAGGAAGCAACTTCAATCAAGTTTTGTTGATAAATTGCTTGTTGACTTCTATGTTGGCAGGTCCCTTTTTATATTTGTACTTGAGTTTAGAGAGCTCATACATTAGCTCATGGTTAAACTATGGTTACTCGATGTATTTAGATTTTTTTGGCAATGCTAGATATTGAATTCCAAGGATTTATGCATGCTTGGCAAGTGCTCTATCATTGAGCTATATCCCAGGACTTTCCCAATGTAGTTTAGAGTTTGTTTAAACTCTCTGGCCAGAGTATATCTTCAACACAGATGAAGATTCTGTTTTCTGAAAACTGGTTCTTAAAGAGTTGTCATCTGTAGAATGCTTGGTGGAGAGCAGTATCTGATACAACTTATAATTAAAAAAATATTATAGCTGTGGCACATATCCATAGCTAAATTATATATTTAAAAACATGTGTCTTAACAGTACACAGAAAAACAAACAATAATATTATCCTGATTTTTAATAAACAATATCCTATAATAACTAGAATTTTAAATGGAAAAATTGACATGTACAAGAGTAGAAAAGCTAACGCTACCAGAGCTCTTTTCCCTGCTTCCCACATACCAGCTTCATTATCTTCCATTTAAATCACATTTTTTCACTTGTACTTCAACTCTGAGCCATTCTTTGACTGCAAAATAAACCTCAGATATAACAATTCCTACAAAAAATGTTCTAGTAAGTATCACTAGAAATTCAGAAGCAAAATTTCATTTTTTCACAGTTAGAAAGAATCAAAAATGAAATTCCTTAATCAACCTTCACGTCAACGTTTAGCTCTCCCTGGCAAGCTCAAGAGCTCTTCATTTGTTTTCCTTTTACATTTGATTCCTATGATCCAGGAACCAAAGACCTCACACTGAATGTCATGATCTTTCAGTGTCACTAGGAAAGGGGACCTAAGGAAACACTTCTTTTTAAGCAGATAGTTTATTCTTCAAAGTGGTCATCAAAATTGGTGTGATGTAAGTGGTTAACACTGTTTGAGGACCCAAAATTTAGGGATATAGCCAAGCAAAGAAGTGAATATGAAAGTAATATGCAGGTCACATGTGACTACGCACAGAGCTTGTATGTATTACATATATAAATAGATATCCTTATATACACAGAGCTTGTATGTATTACATATATAAATAGATATCCTTATATACACAGAGCTTGTATGTATTACATATATAAATAGATATCCTTATATAGAGTATGTCTTTTTACATACAGACATATATTTATCAACATATCTGAATATATGAAATAAAGGCTTATTTTCATGTTTCTTATGAAGTTTATTTAGTCAGTAAGTGGAAACTTTGACTAAACTTACATTTTTTTCCCTGGTAAACAAGATAGAAACATAAGCAAAGCCATATATTTCAAACATCTTTCTTTACAAGGGAATACTTTCAAATCTAAAACATATTATGTCATGCGTTGCCTGTATTATAACTATGTCTGACCTAATTTATATGATTTATGATATATTTTCCCTATCATAACCACATTATGATTATAGTCCAATACGTAGTATATATTATTGGCATGTAACACATGTTTACAGTCCACAGACCTATAGAAACAAGGCAGCTATTTGTGCTAACTTAGTAGCCTCACCACCAATCTGCCTGGTTCCTATCTTCCAATTTCTTCACTTCATTCTCCACATGCTTAAATTAGCATACATTAATTGTACAAAACAAGGGGTCTCCTTGTAATATTTTTCTACATGCATATAATGTACCTTAATCATAGTCACCCCTCTATTAATCTTTCTTATTCCTCCTCCTCCGCCTTCTTCGTTCACCTCCCTAGTAATCCACTTTCTCTTTCATGACCATGTTTTTCCCTCCATAGATTCCACAAGTGAGAGAAAACAATGCAATATTTGTTGTGATAATGGCTTATTTCACTTAACATGATGATCTCCACTTCCATCTATTTTCTAGCAAATGACATCGTTTCATTCTTCCTAATGACAGGAAAACTCCATTGTGTATACAAATCACTTTTTCTTTTGGGGGGATGCCAATTTTTGGTGCTTAAATTCAAGGCCTAGGTGTTGTCCCTAAGCTTTTTCTGCTGAAGGCTAGCATTCTACCACTTGAGCCAGAGTTCCACTTCTGGCTTTTCAGTGATTAATTGGAGATAAGAGTCTCAGGGATTTTCCTGCCCAGGCTGGCTTCAAATTGCAATCCTCAGATCTCAGCCTGGTGGCTTCCTAGGATTATAGGCATGAGCCACCCGTGCCCAGCCTGAACTCTATTTTTAAAAGAAAATTCCAGATTAGAGAAGAGAAAACTAGCATCCCTCGAGCGTGGACTCTGTATCGTGTTTTCTTGCAGACTCTGTAGTTGCTTAGTGTGCCAGTGTTTATTGCTTAGTCAGGTAGTAAGCCGCCCACTGTGTTAAGTGAACCTGCAGGACCTCTACTGGTTCTGAGTTCTGATGGTCGCTGTTTCTCATCCACTTGAACTGGCTTCTCATGCGTTCATCTGCCTGGTTAAAGGGTCACTGGTAGTCAGGACATGCTGTCTCGCCAGTGCAGTGCCCTTTGCTGCAGAAATGTTTTTCCTACCATACCAGTACGAAAGGCCTCCCGATGACGCAGATCCACCTTTGTCCTGATGGACTCTGAGGCCCACCACTCTCTGTTTATGGTGTGTAACAATTGAAGAGGGAGATATAAAATTTGCAGCTATTATGTAATCAAAAACATTTGTGTTTTCCCAAGGAGAAAGGAGGAGACAAGAAGGGGAGGGGGAAGGGAAGAAGAAAAGACGGAATGGGAAGTTTAGAGCCTGTGCTGTGAGCAGGAAGTTGAAACTCATCCAGCTGTCACATAAAAACAAAAGAGAAGTGCTTTATGCGTTCCATCATTATTAAATGTTCTGCATGTCTATTTCCCACGTTATTTGCCAATATATATTGGTTTTCAAACGAGCATTATAAGGCAGTAGAAATATTTGCTTTTAAGATAAAAATTGTTTCATTTTTGAAGGCCATAAAAACAAATCCCTGTGGTAAAAGAAAAATAGGTGTATATTCACCCCCACCTTCAAGCATTCTTTTTTTGAAATCTCTTATTGCTCTTGACTCTGTTTTTTGTTTATTAGTTTTGTTGTCGTTTTTGTTGTTTCTGTCGGTCTTGGGTCTTGAACTCAGGGCCTGGACACTGTCCCTGAGCTCTTTCGCCTAGGGCTAGAACTCTACCACTTTGAGCCACAGGACCGTTTCCATAGTAACTTTTTTGTTATTGTTCCAGTCCTGAGGCTTATACTCAGGGCTTGGGTGCTGTTCCTGAACTTTTAAGGTTCAAGGCTAGTGCTCTAACACTTGAGCCACAGCTCCACTTCCTCTTAACTATGAAAGGTATTTCTACATGAAAAGGCATTACAGCCAGTGGTGAGTCAGGTCATCAAGTATATTTTAGGCATGAAGCCTCGAATGTCCAATGCTGGTGTGGAGGTGGACAGGCCTTCAGAGTCAGAAGGTAATTTTGGGATGCCAGTACATGGCTCTTCTGGAGAGAGGAAGTTCCTCTAAGCCAAACTGGGAGATGGAAAATGGGGAGAGATCAGAGTCTTCATGAACACTTTTTCAGTTTCTCTGTAGAAATCGGGAAACCACAATTGGAATGGTATCATTGAATCTATGGACTTAGCACTATGAAATATTAGGGCTAGAAGATACTGGAGAAAGCAAAGGCTCAACTCAGCTTTATTTTGAAGAAGAGAAAGTGAGAAGGGAGGAAAATGCTTCAACTTTCTCAAGGTCACAAGTCTACTCAGGGTCACAGGTCTACTCAGTCTACAAGCCTGTGAGCCACAGGCTTCACACCCTCTTGTATATTTGTTTGAAAATCAGCATGGACTGTAGATGATCGGATTGTAATTTAACCATTTTCTTCCTCTCTAGTCATCAGTAAGTGCCCTCTCTTCTTCTTTAACATTCTACAGGGCTGTTTTACTAGCTCTGGAAGGGAAAGCTCATATATCAATCTGTGGTCCATTTACTTCTTTTCTATAAAAGACCATCTTGAGAACATGATTCATACACCCCAGGTCCACATAAGTATAAAATTTGATCCCTTGTGAATAGAAATGTTTATGGCGGCTTCTAAAGGGCAGCAGAATTTGGATGCAACTTTCCCACAGGAACGAGTTCCCAAATTCCTGCTGATGATGCTGTGTCCCTGGAATTAAGACTTGGCTTACTTCATCCTCCCCTCCCCTTCCTTTCACCTTTCCCTTCCTTCCTTTCCCCACTCTTTTTCCTACTCTGATTGGGGTAGAGTTCCTCAGACATCCATGTTGGAGGACTGGTTTCCAGCCCCAGGCTCTTGAGAGGTGGTAAAGATGAGACTCCGGGAAGCCCCTCAGGTCACTGTGCGGATGCCCAGGACGGCGGAGCCCATCCTTCCTCTTTCAGTCTTTGCTTTCTAACTTCTGGTGTGAACATTGGTCCACCACCTTCCTGCACTCTAGCTGGAAACGCAGAGTAATTAGGGGTCTACCTGACCTTGGGCTAGAGAACCTATGAGCCAAATAAGCCTTTTCTCTTAGGTGTTAATGACTAAGGCTTTATACTGGCCATGTAAGGATGACTAGTGAAATGAAACCCTCCAAAGATGTTTATTTTTCTTGTTGAGGTTTACAAATACTAATATATACAGAGCCTTCATAAGTACATTTTTTTTTGTGGGTCATGGTGCTTGAACTCTGGGCCTGGGCGCTGTCCCTCAGCTCTTCAGCTCAAGGCGAGTGCTCTACCACTTGAGCCACAGTGCCACTTCCAGTTTTCTGGTGGCTTATTGGAGATAAGAGTCTCACAGACTTTCCTGCCTGGGCTGGCTTTGAACCGTGATCCTCAGATCTCAGCCTCCTGAGTAGCTAGGATTACAGGTGTGAGCCACCAGTGCCCAGCTGGTATTTTTCAATACTACTTGGTAATGCCAAATTATTTCCTAAAGTGGTGGTGCCAACTTAGATCCCATCTTCACATTCTCAAATATATCAGTATCTGTTTAATTTGTTTGTTTAATTTATGTGTGTATGAAATTGTTTCTTGTTTGTAGTGTTATTATACATTTTCACAGTTGTGAAAGATATCGATCACTTTTAGGCATACAGTCCATTCTTATTTTCTCCTCTGATACATGAAAATGTTCATGTTTTACTTATTTGTAAAAACATTTTCATGTGTTTTTTCTTATTCATTTACAAGGTTGCTTTGCATATTCTAAATTCTAAGGTTTGACTTGTAAAATATTTTTGTATCCTCTGCTCATTTGTAACTTGTCTTTTTACTTTATAAATGTTGTCTTTTGATAAGTTCTTATTTCATTTTATTTTTTGCTTTTCTTGGGGTTTGAACTCAAGGCCTGGGCACTGTCTTTGAGCCTCTTTGTGCTTAAGGTTAGCACTCTACCACTTGAACCATAGTGTCACTTCTGGCTTTTTCTGAGTGGTTTGTTGGAGATAAAAGTCTCATGGACTTTCCTTCTCAGGCTGACTTTGAGCCAAGATCCTCAGATCTCAGCTTCCCATGTAGGATTATAGGTGTGAGCCATTGGTGCCCAGCTGAAGTTCTTAATTTTAATGTAATTAAAATTTTTTAATTATCCTATGGTTTGTATTTTTGTTATGTTTCAAAAATTCTTCTCTACCATAAATTCATAAATGTATTCCATTTTTATGAAATTACAAAATTTTGTCCTAGATCTATGTGGATTTTGTGTGATGGCATAATATGTAATAAAGCTTTTTTTCTACATGATTCACATTTTTTCTTATGAAAAACTATATGAACTAACATCATTTATTGAAGTATAATCTTTCATCAGTAGTCTGTCATGAAATTCTGTTATATATCAAGTTTCAATATTTGGTTAGTTTATTTTGGCCTGGCTACTTCATTTTGCTGGATTCGATATTTGTCCCTGTACCAATGTTATATTCCCTTAATTATTAGCAATTTTACACTGAGGAAAGATCTGGCAGGTTGAATCCTTTCACTGTTTTGGCTATATTAATTATACAAAATGAACTGGACATTTTCCACTTTTTCTCCTCCCTGAAAACGTTTTGTTTACAACTGTAACTGTTTTTTTGTAATTTAGTTTAATTTTATTGTAGAGCTGATGCGTAGTGGGGCTACAGTTATGTGAGTAAGGTAATGAGTACATTTCTTGTCCAACATTGTTACTCCCTTCCTTGTTTTTCTTCTACTCACCCTCCCCTCTGACTTTTCTCCACCTTAGTTGTAAAGTTCATTTCCAACATTTTGTCTCGTGAATGCTTGAATTTATTGGCAAAATGTCTTCACCTACTGGTTTGTTTTTGGAAAGATGTAAGTTATTCAAGTTTAGAGATTTAAGTTCTCCAAGTTTAAAGAATTTGGATTCAAGTTCTTTAACAGTAAAAAATATCATTCAAGATTTATATTTCCTACCAGTTACTTTTGTTAAATTTTTTTCTAATAATGTGCACACCTCACCTAACTTTTCAAATTTATTGCCATCAGCTTTAAATACCATTCTTTTTGTTGTTGCTGTTGTTTTTAACTGAGATATTCCTGTTGCTATGTCTCCTTTTCTTGTTCTTGATATTATTTATTTATGGATTCTATTTTTTCTCCTTTAACTGATCTTGCCAAGAGCTGATCCATTTTATTTGGTGCTTAGAAGACAAAATCTTGGCTCGTTTGATTCCCTATTTGTGCGTGCTTTCTTTTGTGTTATCTAATAACTGTTCCTTCAATAGAATGTTTCTGATACTGTCTTAATGCTTTAGCAAAGAACTTCAACACAGATGGTTGGCTGGCTTAGTTGGAAGCATTGAAGGGTCAGGGTGCTTGAGCTAGGGATTTATTTGGGAGCGTTGAAGGGGCAGGGTGCTTGAACTCGGGATTTCACCCCGTGTCCTTCTTGATGGTGCCAGAAATAGGGTATTGGCCAACTAAGAAGAAAAGGAATTTGGATTTCAGAGGGTGATGTGTGGTGTTAAGAATCTCCATAGCATCAGCAGAAGCAGGCCTACGTGTATCTCTGACAATCCTAATCACAATTAATGCACATTTGATACTCAGATTTCCCTGCTTACGCTTTCAACTACATGGTGACTAACTCACTAGTAAGAATTTCCTTGTCTCTCTGTGAGCAATCATATCTCCTGACGATCAAATATGTTGAGAATGGAACGTTAGTGAGAGACAATCAGGAAGTAGAATGGCTAAGGATGCGATTAATCTGAAAAAGATTCTCTTGACTATTAAATAAATAGGAAGTAGAGGAGGAGGAGAAATGATTGTCAAATCATTTGCCATTTCCACGATAGCGTGTAGGTCTCTTGTAAAAACATATTCTTCAACACTCCTCAAATAAGTTAGGGCAGGTATTCAGGAGAACATAGAGAGAATTGAGAGTCTGGTGTGCTTCCTTGGGAAAGGAAAAGTATCCATTTGACTGAAGACAACCTTAACAATGGAAAAAAAGAGAATAGATTTTTTAAAAATTTGGTGCATTCCCGTGATGCATAGAGTGCCTTAAATACGTTTTAGATGACCTTGATTAAGTTGTCTTATTAGTATAACCTTCCTGAGAGGCCTCATCATTTTTCATTTAGGACCCGATGTGTACAATCTGTCTTTAATTCATCTCATCATTGTTACCAGGCACTGTCCAGCTTATGCTAGTGCATTTGTGAAGAGAAGGCATATCTTTATTTTGAAATCCATGAAAGCTAGCATTAAAGACAAAATAAATACACTTCAGGAAAGATAACATTTTTCACAACAGATGTGAGAGCAGAGAAACTGCTGACATGTTTATTAGCAATGGATGAACTGAACGTTTCATTTTGGCTCCGCACCCAGAAAATGCAGCCGCGTATCCAGATGCAAACCTCCAGAGTCTGCAAAATACAATCTGTATTGGACATTTTACAAGATCTCTGGCACTTCCTGAGAGACTTCCTGGTACCCCTGAGAGACACCTAGCTCATGAGATTTCGGCAGGCTTTTTTCTCTCGTCTAGCAAGAGCTAAGAAGTTGAGAGGGGGTGCAATACAAAAAAATAAAAATAAAAAAGTGGAGAGAAAGAAGGGGTAGAAGGAAGGAGGGCCGAAATGAAAGATGGAGACAAGAAAGGGAAAGCAAGAATCAAAAAAAGGCAAAATAGAAGCATTTTTAAAAAACAGATCAGGCTTCTAAGAAGGGATAATTAGGTCTAGGTGGTTTTTACTAGTTATTTTTACTACTTGTGAATAGACTGGTACTCAGTTGTTGCAAACATTTATTTAAATTATAAGGCTTCAGTTTAATTCCTGAATTGTCTTGTCCCTGGGAGACCGTTGACTAAAGTCCTAGCCGATCTCAAATTTGGTGACTTTTTATGTATCAACAAATACCAATCAGAAAGTTGGGCTCAACGTAGTCATTTATGCTTTTAATAATATTTATTTAAAGTAAAAAAAATACACAGGGGATTGTCCAAAACCTAGAAATTTGGCATTTTGTTTACTCTGGGGGGGTATATGGCAGAATTAACTAAAATAGTAATGGAAGTTTCTTCCTGTTCCATTGTTACATATTGTCGTTGGTGTTGGAGACAGAACATATTTCTATTTGTGTCTTTCAGCTTAGACTAGCCACAAACTCTCTTTAATGTAGCTTCGCTGAACTTCCACTTCACGATACTCTTAACTCTAACTCCTCAGTGCTGGGATTACAGACTTTCACCACCATGCCCAACCCTTATCAATAAATGCTGCTTCAATCTCAGTGCTTGCTATAGATCTATTTGCATACTCTTGGTTTCCTTTTGATAGCTTCAATATAGCTAGATATTTATCCATGTCTTCTAGATTTTTTTCAGTTTATTTTAACATAGGTCTTCAAAGAATTTCCTCATAAGCCTCTGCATTTTGTTGATACTTTTTACATCTCCTTTTTTTTTTTTTTTTTGGTCAGTCATGGGGCCTGAACTCTGGGCCTGGGCGCTGTCCCTGAGCTCTTCAGCTTAAGGCTAGCACTCTACCTCTTGAGCCACAGCACCACTTCTGGTTTTCTAGTGATTAATTGGAGATAAGAGTCTCACGGACTTTCTTGCCCGGGCTGGCTTTGAACCACGATCTTCAGATCTCAGCCTCCTGAGTAGCTAGGATGACAGGCGTGAGCCACCGGTGCCCAGTTTACATCTCCTTTCCTTGATTTCTAGTTTTCTTAATTGGGTGTTTAATCTTCCTCCTTCAGCTTTTGTTTTTTGGTACTATGTTTTGGGGGAGGTGTTAAATGATTACTAAATCAGGCATTTAATTATCTGTAGCAACCTACAATCTGTAACCAAATGGCATATGCAATAAGTAAAAGATGAACAAACTAGAACTGGTGTAAAACCTAAAATCCTCTCGAACACAGGAATCTTACCACAATATTCAGGTCAATGCCATAAATTAAATGAAAAATTAGAAGATTAGGGTGGGTTTCAAGTTGTTCATGGAGTAGTGGTGTGACTTCTAGCAAGGCAACATTGTAGGTTTTTGTTATTGTAGAACTAGGCGGGAGACCCAGGGATTTAGATGTGTTAGCCTAGTGCTCCTCGCTGACTTACATTCCCAGCCTTGGTGTTTTGGTTTGTTTTTTGTTTTGTTTGCCATGAAGCTCTTGTTAGGAAACTCAAGCTGGCCTTGTACTCACTAAATAACCCAAGACTGGCCTTGAATTCCTGCTTCTACCTCCAAAGTGTGGGTTTATAGATAGGGTTGTGTTGGGCTGACAGTATAGTTTTTCTATTCACAGATTAGCTGAAACAGTAATCAGTGACTTTCTAATCTAGGTGCCTCCTTCCTGATTACCATAGTTTGTTAAAAAATTAAAATTAGGGGCTGGGAAGGTGGCTCAGTGGTAGAGCACTTGCCTTGCATGCATGAGGCCCTGGGTTCGATTCTTAGCACCACATAAGCAAAAAGAAAAAAGCCAGAAGTGGTGCTGTGGCTCAAGTGGTAGAGCGCTAGCCTTGAGCTGAAGAGCTCAGGGACAGCGCCCAGGCCCAGAGTTCAGGCCCTATGACCGGACCCACCCAAAAAAAATTAAAATTAAAATAAGTGACAAACCACAGAAGATTACAAAAAGAACGACTCACAGATAATAGGTATCTAAGGTTCATGGATCACAAATGTAAAATGTGTCACGATGTGTAGATTCTTGTAGGCATGTTCAAGGGCAGCCCTGACCACACATTGGAGTGTTGGGAGGCATCCTCAAAAAGAAAACCTTCAAGCACAAAACCCAGAGCAGGAAACTGAATACCCCAAACACATGAATTCTTCACCATCCTCGTTGGACATCAAAATTAGCTGGCAGCACTCTTTATATCTTAAAAAGTAAGTCTGCCTCCTACGTGCAAACATTAAATAAGACCTCTTGGGAGACAAGCAAAAAGTATCATTAAAACAGCTAACGCACAGAGAAAAGCCCTACATTTCAAGGATGATAGAACTAAGTCTCAGGAAACTTAAGTGACTTTTTCTCAAAATTCACGAAAGCAAGCTTAGCTGACAGAAAACTATGTTGAGTTTTTAAAATTGTTTCTTTGTGTGTGTGATGTTGAGATGATTGCTCTTAATTCGTGTGGAGTTCAAAGTTCCTTGAAAGTTACAGTAACACTTAGTCCATAAATCCGTCATGGACTTTTTTTTTTTTTGGAGAAAAGAAGCCAGTGCTGGGGAATTGAACTTGGGGCTTTGCCTCAGAGCTCCGAGGCTAATAATACTCTACCACTTAGTCTGCATCCCCATAAAACTAATAAATCATATGCTGATTTGCTGATGAGTGGCCGTTGCTAATCTGTCCTTGGTGCCAGAAGAATGTGCATTTGTTATGAGTTGCTCAAGTAATTGGGCTTGTTGGAGATACCAAATTCCAATATTTAAAGCTATCAGCAGCCAACAACCTGGGCTTGAAGCAGAAATTAGTACAAAAAAATAGACTTTCGAAATAATGGGTTTGCATCTAGTCAAACAACAATAACCAAGGGGAAGTGTTATTCGGAATTGAGTATGCAATCCTCAGAGGTCCCTTTGTTTCTGGCTTCTAACTCTCTTGATTTCATAGGCTTAATATTTGATCTGCAAACATCTGTGCTAAAAAGCCATTGACATGTATGAAAGTTGAGACATCATGTTGAATTAATATCCATGTGTACATGTTTCTGGTATAAGAGCCATGAATAAATACACTTTCAGGAATTTTAAAATACTTGTTTCCATGAGCCAAATGTAATATTTTAAGAATTTTTATGAGGAATAAATATCGTGCTTATGAAAATGTGCACATGTTCCGTTAAACTTACCCATCTTAGTATAGTTTGGAGAGCCACCCAAGAAAAGTAGTTTAATTTGTCTCACAGTCCTGCTCCAGTGAGGATCCCAAACCCTGTTTTCCTGCTTGATCATACACCTCCTCCATCAGATATGCTCCTAAATGATAGTGACAGCTGCTAACATACGAATCCACTCCACAGTGCAGATCTGCACCACTGAGCAGATAGAGCCCAAGAAGGCATTAGAGGCCTACAGGCAACAGCAAAGGAGTGCTCCCCGCAAAGCGTTTGGACCACGAAGCAGCAAGATCACGGAAATAAATGAATTGTCTCTTAAGGCAGCTGCTCTGTTCACATGGAAATGGAGACGTATGGCCTTGGGCTGGGCCAAGCTTCATACGTAAGCTTCCAGGGGCACAGAACCACTTCGGAATTGTTTCCAAACAAACTTGCCAATTTCCTGGGATCCAAGTTGCCAGTAACTCAATGAGTCTGCAAGGAGGTTGGGGTTCGTGGGTCTGTGTTTAATGAGCTCCCCAAAGGATTCTGAAACCAACAGACAACTTCCAGAAATACACTGCTCTGGCACAGTACTAATAACCACACAAACACCCTGGACTGGAACTTTACTTTCCATGTTTTCTTTCCCTAAGCCACCTTGACATGGTGTAATACCACATTCGGGCTCTCTCTTTTATTTTCAGTTTCAACTCAATTTAGATAGTTAAACTTTTCTCCATGACTTTAAGCCAGTAATTCTTACATAATTACAAATGAAATCCCTCAGATTCAAAGTTATAATAACTGCATGCATCCAGGAACACAGGCTGATTGCTTTGTCTGTACCTGGTCATTTCTTTTTCGGGGTGAGTGGATAAGGATTATTTTATGGAGACTTAAAATAAATAAAGCAAGGGCCCAGCTATGAGGCCACTCACTTCTATCTTGGAGAAAGAGAAAATATATGCTTGCAAGCCAATAAAATTCAGTATAGAATAAAGGAAATTTATATAACTGATTTCTTTTTTTTTCATTTTTTCTTTTACACAGGGAATTTAATTCTTGTCAGGCAAAGTGCTCTATGCTTGAGCCACACCTCAGCCCCTCACTGCATTTTACTATTTTGAGATAGGCCAAGAGCTACTACCTCTATCCACCTCTAAGTTAGACTGCAGGCATGCACCCCTATGTCCCGTTTGTTTAGGAGATGTGGATCTTGCTAACGTTTTGGCTTGGCTGGTCTCAAACTAATACCCTCCAAAATTCTGCCTCTGAGTGGCTAGGATTACAGCTGTGTGCAACCATCCCCATTCCTGACAATGGTGTTTCTTAAACCATCATGATTCGTACCCTCCCCACCCAGATGTCAGTAGATGTTATAAATACAAATCATGACAAAGATTTCAGAAATGCTGAACTAAACTTAGTTTTGCTTATTGTGAGAACACATCAGAATCTTCAGCATGGTAATATGCATTACCACTGAAAGAGGGCTTTGTAGTCCAAAGCTTTCTCATCTTAGTGTGGCAAATGTTCACAAATTGACCAATTTATGCTAATGTATTGTAATTTGCATCACAGTGTGAGTGTGTGTGTGTGTGTGTGTGTGTGTGTGTGCAATATATAAAGCTGTGTGCATATGATCAGGAGAAAAGTCTCAGTAACATAAGCATGACTCTGCCCTAGGGTAAAGGGATAGTTCCAGGGATTACTGTGACTCACCCCAAACTTAAGGATTCTGATATATTCCTCAAATCAAGCGTTCCTTTTGTGCATAGTCACTGCTCTTTCTAATCCCCTATTGTCTAAAGTAGCTAGCAAATAAATTGGGTGGGTTAAAAAAGAAAAAAATAAAAGCCAACTCCTGCTGAAAATCTTCCGTTCCATCTGCCATTGACACGGCTGCAGAGTCATCTGTCAACCCTTAGCAGTACACCATCGGCACGATTGCATTTGGTCTAGGCTCAGTAAGAAGTTAACCACAACTTCGTTCCATTTTCTCAGCTAGCAACATCCTTTGAATAGTGATGCAATCATTATCCTACTAGCCTGGAAGATCGTAAGTAACAAGTAAGGAGCCCATCGGCTTTTGGCTATGGCTGTGGGGTATGACCCGTGGGTGAGGTGCTGGGCTACACAGCTCCTGGATGTGCTGCAGGGGTTTTGTGTAAGACACAAAGCAGACAGGGAAGGATCTCTGAAGGGAAAGAATCTGCCAACAAGCATGCTGATCAAACAGCTTTGGAAAACATTTCTTCAGTTAGCAATTTGGCCAGAATTCTGTGCTAGTCAACCATTTCTTAGCAGCAATTCGATAGTAACCACTCAGTGACCAAGGATCGGGTGAAATGTCTTGTGAGTGACTCTCCCTAGAACCTGGAATCTATGTGTACATGACACCAGCGAATACTCAGTCCTGCTCTTGACTTCAAAGTTCTGCCCAGACTTCAAAATCCAGGACGCTGGACACCTAGCTCATTAAATGTTTCTAGAATTTGAGCTAGGTCTTGTTATGAGTTTGAAGTAGAGGCCCCAGGTACTTTTCTCTGGTTCCGAACAGCCCAGTGTTTCCACATACATAGCACGGTGTGTATTTTGCATGGGCCCTACTCAGTCCACGGCCGCCCAGCACACTGAAAACACCCTGGCTCAGATTGCTTCTCTAAACTAAAATCCAAACCAAGTGGAACAATTCTGCCCATCAGTCTGATGCTGGTGTATACCAAGTCTAGATGAGATGCACTGCTGCTAAGATGTTGTCTCACATGAATCAATACATTTTAGATCATCTAATGGACTTTTAATTTTTGTATTATTGTTATCTTTATTATTTATGTTATCATTATCATTCAGTGTCAACCTTTCACCTCAAAATCCTCTTTGATCCATCAATAAACAATATTGACATGTCTACTTGGTGAGTAAATGCTGGGTGAGAGCAATCATTTGGGTGTCTGTCCTGGGTCAGGTACTGTTTCTCTCGGTGTTTGAGGTAGCTGACTAGAATATAACATGTCATTGTATAGCTAGCTCTTTCCTGATTCATGCCATTTGCCTGTTCTCTCCTTTAAAACATTTATGAGGCATAAATTAATGGAAGTGAAATCCTTTGCTCTTTGTTTTATCTGCCCTTAAGATATCTTTGGCTGTATTTGATTCCTTGATGCAGTTAACTTTTCAATAAGCCTTAGATTAGTATTAAGTGTGTCAAAGTCTGAATCTCCTAAAAAAGTAAATTCTTACCATCTGTTTTCCTTAGTAATTAGACTACACCTGTCTAAATGGCTTTGATGTAGCCAGAAACACGAGAAAAACTACTGGAGAGCAGAGACCGCCAGGGCCTAGCTCTAGTTAGCAGTAATGATAGGATTCTACTTGCAATGCTGAGGAGCCCATGGACACAGTGTGGGTTTCTGTACCTTGGTCAGGACTTGGGGATAGCTATTTGAGCAGTGTTGCTTTATGTGACGTGACCATGGATGGATACTTAATCAAGTACCTTTGCCTGCTTATCGCAGGGTAGCTGCAACAAAAGTGGGTGCTACATCTTCTCAGACACAGAATGCATGCTATGAACATAGCTGGAGAAATCATCATGAAGACAACTTCCCCATACTCTCTCCAGGTCCTTTCCAAGTCTGAAATGGGGTTATAAAAATGGGGGTGGACGGTCTGATTTGGAGGCTGAATCCAGAGGGCTGTCAGTTTCAGAGTGTCTGTCTGTCTGTCTGACTCTGTGTCAAGATGCCTTAAAAACAAAGTAGAAGAACATCCTTCATCCATCAGGATGAATATAAAATGTGAATTGTCTCCAGACAACCACCTTTGTGTTCTTGCCCACAGTCATCCAAAACCATCGCTTCAGGTGGACATCCGTGGGAGCCCTGGGCAGGCGTTAGGCGTGTCTCCTGTCATGTACCAAATGATTTTGTGAGCGTGCCCCGGCCCTTGACGATGTGTGCTTGTTAGAAGTAAAAACAACCCTCCGAGTGTTCGCTATGAGACCCGCACAGCGAGACACCTGCCGTTCCCCAGCAAGGGGAGGGAGCCCAATCCCAGGAAAGCTGCCGCGGGGTGTCTTCTCTTAGAAAGCTCACTTTCTAACAAATCGGCAGTTTGCAATCACACTTAGAGAAGCATCTTCCCCCAGGAGAGTCTGTTTCCACCTCTTCACATTTTTAGAGGTTTTAAAACAGAAAAAAAAGAGAAAATTTCCTAAAATAAAAGACTGAGATTTTATGTTTCAGGTTAAGTGGACAGCTGGCAGTGTGGGTCAAGTGGGAATTGGGAAGAGCAGTAACGATGTAAGCTCGTAGCAGTAGTTCATATTAAATATGTTTTGGAAATTAAAAATAAAGCTGGTTAAGTGTCTAACTACGAGTGCACATTCCTGAGTTCACACCCTAGGACCTACTCAAACCTAAAGGCAGACAAGAAAAACGCTTTCCTTCTGATACCCAGACTGAGCGAGAAAAGAAGGAAAATTAAAATACTTTCCCATGGTTGTGAGGCAGTATCTTGCACACACTAATTGGAACAAAGGGGGTTGTGATATGAGCAGATGTGTTTGCAAAATCTGCTCTCGATTAGAAGTGGCGACAGATACTTGCTGCCATTTAGTTGGTAAGAGCGTCTCCCTGGGGATTTGATGGACCCGATGCCAACCTAGCCTTCACCTGTTTATCTGTGAAGCGCTGGACAAACTTCACCCCTCAACTCTAACTTTCTCATGTTCTTAATAATGTGGAATCAACATCACTTCTAGAATTGAATGAGATCAGGCCGAAAGCACTTAACTCGGTGCTTGGCTCAGGAGAAAACTGCTGTTAGCGTTTTTTGTTTTGTTTTGTTTTCTTTCCTCTTCTGGCAGCAGACATTGGGGCCTGTTTCAACAGTTTAGCCCCACATTTCTACTCAGTTGCCAACGGAGAATTTTCCATCTCTGCCCTCTTCGAACCGCGCCCTGCTTCAATCATGAACCAGATTTCAACACCATCTCTGAGAGGTCACCACCCACTACAAACTCTCTCTGTGTAGTTTTCAGTTTCAGTGCACTCAAAGCAGTCTATCAGCCAAAAGGGCACACGGTTCCTCTTACTAAGGTAGCGTATTGTGATGGAATTCCACATGGCATTTCATTTGACTCCAAGAGAAATATGTGATTTAGAAATCGTGGCACCGGGGGCATGTACAATGTCCTTAATTCTAATAGTTTCACAATAGTCCACATTCTGTGCGAGAGAAAGAAACTTCACACTTTATAAAACTATCTCTCCAAAGGCTACAAATATGTCAAGAATGTCAGCATCACCCCAAACCTCTAAGAAAGCCTGCCTTTCCTCTTTCTCTTTCTCATCCATCCATCCATCCATCCGTCCATCTGTCCATCCATCCATCCATCCACCCATCCATCCGTCAATCATCATTTCACCCATTTGCCTATCCGCACCTACCTTAAAAGTACTTCCAATGGGGTCACATTGTTATTTTTTAAAATTATTCTCCAACTTCGCGGGTGTGTTATTTTTCTTTCAATTTTGACTTTTACAAGAGAAACATGCCACACCCTGTTTATAATGCAATTACTCCAGGACATTGGAAGCTGTTATTTTGGAACAGATCTTGTAGACTTAGTTATTCACCATCTGTATCAGCTTCTTCTTGTGCAACAATGGGAAAAACACAACAGAAAGAAAAGGACAGAATGCAGGAGCCTTTGGAGGTGCAGAGGGACACGTTGGCTCTTCTAACAGAACAGGGCTGGTGTGGCACGAGGCTGAGGTGCTCTGGATCCTGAGGGACCACTGCTGCCTCCCGATTCTCATCTTCGAACTTGTCTGCCTTCATTCTCAGATTCGAGAACATGCAAAGTGATTGCTTAGAAACGGAGGCCCCGTTCTCCTCAGGTTTACATCCAGCAGAGAAAGAATATTTTTCTCTCCTACTCTTTCCCTAGCTAGTCTAGGCAAATGATTCCTTGAATTTCATATTCTGTAGACAAGGAAATTTGAATGGCTGTTAGTGGTGAAAGTGAGATCTTTGGTACATGTTCACACATTCTCCTCCTCATGTTGCTCCGGGTAAGAAAAAAATATTATTTAAACTGAACAACCCTGAGCTTTCACGCTTTATTTTTGCTAGAATATACTGGGAATAATCCATCCGCTCTGGCCTTCTCCACGCACCTCATCACTTGTTAACCAGCTTCTCGTTATTTGTTGAATGAATGACTGCGTCTGCACAAAGCAGACAACCATAGCACCAGTGTTCACAATTCTGACTTGTTCCCATCAGCCACTACACATCACAGCTCAGCGTCAGTGGGAACATAAAGAGAGAAAATGGGAAGATATAGGACACTTGTGTATATGTGTCCATGTGAATGGGCCAAGCTTACACAACCAAACACATGAAACTCGAGAACAACTCACACTGTGGAGATGCTCTTGATCTAGGAGCATTGTTCTTGCTGGGTTCATATACATCGAGACACCCAGAGACAATGGAGGATAGCATTCTTGTTTTCTTTTATCAGGGAAACTTAGAAGTTTGGGTTGGCATTGATTAGAGAATTCCACAACTCCTCTGGAATGCATCCCAAAGGATTCTGGGAATGACAGCAGTGACCAAAAATGGACTTTGCTAGAAACAATGAGATTTTGAAGCATCCATAGAAACAGGAGTGATAAATCATTTCTATAACATCTGCTTCAACAAAATTGATAGAGGCATTTTGGCTTATTTTACTTCTGAGTAAGCATATATCTTGGCTGTTAGTGGTAACTGATTCTCCCTGATCGATACACATACTGGATGTGTGATCTGAAGAGCCTCATCTTGGCCTCATTTTAATGAGTTGTTTCTCTGTGATGTTCCAAGCCCTCTGTTTTCTGAGAAGGTGGTACTCTACATCTGAGTTCCTAGATGCCTTTTGCTGAGAATTTTCTGATCTCTGAGGGATGGCGCATTGGCTGACTCATGTACCTGTGAGTTGTGTGTGTTAGGAAAGCTCATTTGGGGTGAAGTTACGCAGGTTTCTTTAGTTGATGGTACTTTATCTTCTGCAAAGAAAGACTTGAACCAGGATTGTGTAGATGTAAGGAGCTTCTCTCGAGTAGACTGCTTTTGTCTATCGAGATAAATAAGGGGCACAGTGTGAACGGCAAGGGCAGTGGGGTGCTATTTAGAAAAACAAAATAAGCCTAATAACCCAAGTGGATTATTTTGTGTTTTCATGGATAATTTTGCATTTTCACTCAGTTTTGCAACATCTTTAAATGCAAACTTTTAAATGTTATATTTTTCCAATAAATTATTACTTCCACCACCTTTTCTTGGGAAACTCAAAGAGAAAATACTCACATCATTTCTACTTGGAAGACAAGATAGAAAAGGATAGACATTTTGCAGAATACGATGGAAAATGTAATTATCAACAGATTTTATTTGTACTTTTGTTAGGCTCACTTCACACAAATTATAAGGTTTAAAAGTTCCTAATGATTTTTTCATGCGTGAATGATGTTCATTATCTTACAGTCCAACACACCTAGTTCAGAAAAATGTGTCTAAGTTCTTGATATCTCAAAAATCTTCTGTGGCATTGAAGAGCCTCATCTCAAAGGATCTATTAAGATACAGAAAGCAGCATCTGGAGGTCCACTGGCAAGTCCTTCCTTCCTCTCCAGCATTCCTACGTTAGCCCCACCTTTGCCCACTTTTCTTGGTTACCTTCTGAAAAGCTGATTGACTTTTCTTGGACAAGGATAATTCCTCAAATTACGTTCTATGTAGAATCCCTGGCAGATATTCTGATGGTTTCATATGAAAGTTTTAGTAAGTGTGTGTCAAGCAGGTTTCCATCACTTGGTCTGCTAAAGGTTTTTCCTCGCATGACAATTTTGCATTAAGAGATGTGTGTGTGTGTGTGTGTGTGTGTGTGTGTGTGTGTATTAAAAGATAAAGATTTTCTACTTCATATACTGGGCTTTCATATTAACATTCATAAAAGGAAAGCCCTCTTCTTAACTGCTCCTCATGTTTTCTCTGATTTGGCTTCTCATCAAGAGGATTTAGAAAATACTGAACAGACAAATCAGCTCCAACAGGTATTTGGTGGCTCAAACTTGGTCAAGTTTGCAAGGAAAGCCTTGGGAAGTTCAAGGAATCAGTGTCAACCTGAATAAAACTTCCTTTATATCAAAACATGAAAGAGACAGAAAAAAGCCCAGTTATAAATATTTAGTACAGACTTTATGTTTGGAAACTATTCGCTTAAAACTGTCTTTAGCAATGCATCATATGTAAAATAATTACTGAGAAGCAAAACCCATGGTAGATTATCTTTCTTTCTTTCTTTTTTTTTTTTGTCCAGTCATGGGGCTTGAACTCTGGGCCAGGGCTCTGTCCTTCAGCTCAACTCAAGGCTAGCACTCTACCACTTGAGCCACAGCGCCACATCCGTGGTAGATTATCTTCTCTGTATATGAGTGGGATGTATGACCAGGCACTGATCACTCAAAACTTAACCCTAGTTACTCAGGAGGCTGAGATGACAGTTCAATGCTAGCGTGAGTAGGAAAGTCTGTGAGACTCTCCAATTAATCCCCCTAAAAAGTCAGAAGTAGAACTGTAACTCAAATGATAGAGTACTAACCTCGAGCAAAAAAGCTCAAGGACAGCACCCAGACCCTGAGTGTAAGCTCCAGGAGTGGCACAAAAAATCAACAACAAAACAATACTAATATTTTTTTAAAAAAAGAATGGAACTTATGGTCCAAGATATGTGTGTGTTTATTAGAAATTTAAAATTTCTAAATTGACCATTAGATTATCTGGCAATGACTATGATGACAAGAAAAACACATGATTTTAGCTTTCCAATCAGATTTAGTCATATTTTTTTCTTTACAATTAAATCTGATTAAGAAGCCTTTCAGTTGCTGGAAAATTGGATTGTTTCCAGTTTGGGACTATTATAAATAAAGCTGCTATAAACACTGGAGTACGTGTCTTTGAGTGGATTTATGTTTTTATTTCTCTTAAGTAAAAGCAAACAGTAGATTTGCTGGGTTGTGGGTAAGTATGTGTCTGCTTCACTGTGTGAGTTATTTATTTGGTTAGACACGCAGAAGTGATTGTATGATTTTACATTCCTACTCACAATGTAGATGAGCCGCTATCACCCATTATTCTTGCCAAAACTGAAACAGTAGGCTTTTATACTTTTTGTTACTCTAATGAGTGTAGTTTTACATTTCTCTAATGACTGTCTTAAGCATTAATGCTTTATCATTTGTATATCTACTTTAGTGAAATTCAAATATTTTGCTTCAAAATGTCATTATTATAGAGATATAGATGTTCTTTATGTATTTTGTACAAGTCTTGTATCATATATTCTCTTGACAATATTGTCTCCCTCTTTGTGATAATTTCTCTTTGTGGTGTACCATTTTACTTTCTTAAAGCTATTTTTTAAATAGTAAATGTTTTTTATATCATTGAACTCTAACTCATCACTATGTGTGTGTGTGTGTGTGTATGTATGTTTCAGTCTACGATATCTTGTGTCTGAAGGTTCCAAAGATTTTTGTCACAGTTTTTCCCAGAAGTATTTTAGTCTTTACATACACACTTAGGCCAATGATCTATTTTGAGTTAAATTGTGAAAGTAAGAATCAAGATTTAATTTTTACATGTGAGTATTGCTTTGTGGCAGCATTGTTAACTAAGGGTCTTATTTCCCTATTAAAACACTTTGGCATCTTTGTTGTTGTTGTTGTTTAAAGCCCAATGTGTGTTATTTTATTTCTGACTCTCGATTCCATTCCATTGATCTGTAAATCTGCTATTTTGACAATACTACACTATCTTGATTAGTGTGGTTTTACTTAAACTCTTGAAATCAGTGAAAGTCTAGTAGCTTGGCATTTCTACTACACACACACATTAGTCAAAGTAGTTTTACATTTCACATTTCTACTGGCAATGAATCAGAATTCTGCTTGCCTTATTACTACATTTATTCCTAAAATGAGTCTTTAACTTTAAAAAGTCCGAGTTTCTTATACTTTTCACAATACTTAAGATCATTATTTTGATAATTCCTTTGCCAGCAAAAGCTTTTCAAGGTAGAAGCATGCTGAGGGATGCCTGGCGGTGCATTTTTACTACAAATCCAAGAAGAAGCCTTGGATTCCATCTGTTGGGGCGTTACCAGTGAGCTGTGAGCCTGCATGCAGACAAGGCGAGCCTGGCAGACATGGCGGAACTGACCGCAGAGGGCACCTGCCAGGCAAAGCCGCCAGCGATCTAACCAGACATAAGGAGAGGAGAACAGAAAAATCAATGGAACCCATTTAGAGTGGGAGAAGAGGGAATAAATGGATAGAATCCAAACTCCTGGCTCAAGCAATTGGTTACATGAGGCAATAATTCTACTTTTTGGGTTATAGAGGGTAGTATACCAAATCTTGCTCCTGGGTACCTACTTGAGTAGGTGAAACCAGAGCAATCCTGGAATAATAACATAGGAAGCGAAGCGATAACTGAACAAGATAGAGTAGAAAGGATTGCTAATGGATACTTTTCTACTTCTACCTTTTTCCTTCCCAAGTTAGAACTCTTACCCAACTCAACTGGTATCAGACAATTTGGAAGTTGAGAATCTACTATAAGCCACTAGAGGTGGAGAGAATATCTACAGGTTTCTGGTTTTTGTTTTTGTTTTTGTCGGTCGTGGGGCTTGAACTCTGGGCCTGGGCTCTGTCCCTCAGCTCTTCAGCTCAAGGTGAGCGCTCTACCACTTGAGCTACAACGCCACTTCCTACAGGTTTCTGTTTTTAAGAAACCTTTCTGTTTAAAGAAAGTTTTTAAGCATGTATGCCTTTCACAATGGTGTTTATGACCCTTCTGTTTCCCAGGTTACTATAACAGAAATCTTATCTTTTCCTTTTTCAATAGTCTGTAGGTATTTATATGACAAGCATGCATACTTGGGTAGTATTTAAATGATCACACTTGTGCTTTGTAAACTATTAATAGAATTTATAGTCTTGTGTCCTTTTAGTTAACTTAAAACTCTGTTTATCAAAAAGATCATTTTTTGAGTTTCTGTTTTGAAAGCTATTGTTTTGGGCTTGTTAACAGGTCACTTTGTAGCCTTGAAAGTTGCCCACAGGGAAAACATACGAAAACATTAACATTGGTGATGTGAATGACCAAGTTCCTTCAGAAAAAAAGCCTTTGGTACAACTAAGACAATGTATATATTCACAAAGAAGCTTCAGTTACTTGTGGTTATGCTTAAAATTTCCTTCAAGAAGTTGTCATGATATATACAAATGTAGACTTCAAAATTCTAAATTAGTTCCAAAAATATCTTCAAGTGTGTTTGGTTTTGACGGTCAAAATGTGGGTGAAATTACACTCAACATTTTAATACCCAAGGACTAATGTTTTCCTCTAAGGCTCTTCACTCCCATCAAAGTTAGATTGAATATTAATTACATATCACAGAATACCTACAAGTTCTACTTCTCTTCAGTCTGGAAATGCCTAGAAGACAGTTTTTAGCTACCTCTTTTTTTTCCTCTCTCAGGAAAAAAAAATTTACTATCCAGATAGTAATTACAAATGTGTTTACTATACATTTGTGGATTCCAAGCTCTATTGGAGTAATTTAACTTAATAAATATTACGTACCAAATCCAAGTAGCTAAAAAGTGACCGGCTAAGGTAACGTGAGTGATGGAAAACTTCAGGGTAATTTCAAGTTGATTGAACTCGCAGAGTGGATAAACTTCAAGGCAGTAATAGAGAAACCATGCCGAGAAGAGCGAAGCCTGGGTCTGCTTCTCTCCAGCCTGACCAACGCAATCAAGCTGGAGCTTTACCAGATGCCCAGAGTCTGAATGAATTGGCAGCTACCCAGTGCTTCAGAGAATGAGAAGACTAGGGTATTTTTCAATAAAAACCCAACAGAGAAGTAGATCCAGCCTGAATTACGTGCCGGGCAAGGGAGACATCTTGTGTTCTATTGAACTGAGAGGCTTTATTTTTAATAAAGAGAGATGGAAGATTTCCCTTCACTAGCCTCAGTGATCTATTAGAAAGTAAATTCATCCTGAAGAGCCAAACATAAATCTCTCTTCAGGCTACAGAGGAGACAATGGACATTTTTGCATTTATTAAAACACACTAAACAAGTTGGCTAAGGACGAAATTACTCAGCCAACTGTTTTTATTTGACTTTTCAACTTGAAAATTACAAAGAATGTTCTAAAAATAGAAGCTTTAAAAAGAAGACCATCAATAGACCAAGCGTTGTTAAAAGAAAACTTAGATGTGAGCTATTATGCAGTTGGTTTTATATTCAATTTGATAAATACTATTGAGAGTCCATTACATGCATGAAGCACAGTTTTTACTTTCATTAAAAACTGAAAACTAAAAACTATAGTCACCTCCGCTTTAGGACAGTTCTAGTCTACAGGAAACAGAGATGTAGTCAAAAGGGGCTCTCTAGTGTATTAGAAATCAGACAGTGCAATACACAATTGCACAAGTCTTCTACAACGCAGATCTCTGAATTTCCTGTGATCGCACAAACAGCCTCAGCACAGGGTGGGAAAAGCAATGTCTACTTCCTTGTAAAGGCAGCGTTACTCAGGGGCGAGGAAGGGTCTTGCCAAAAAAAAAAAAAAAAAAAGGAGTTGTTCTCCTCTCCCTCTCACTTAAGCCATGCAAGAAAGATGAAAAAGAAACTTGGATGCTTATGTGCAAATGCTTCCAAAATTACCCTGGAAGAGACAGACGGACGGACAGACAGACGGATGGATGGACAGATGGATAGATAGATAGATCGGAGGTAATTTGGGCTTAAGAGTAAAAAGAACATAAGCCCAGCTGCGAGGTGAGGAGTGCAGGGGTCGCACACTTCAGCAGGGTCCGATCTCATGCAGGGGGAAATCTGCAGCGATGGACTCCGACCCCGGGTCTGTGGGGTAGCTTACGTTTTCCATGGCACATGAACTTTGAGGACAAAGTTCTGTTTCCCAGAATCTTATCTTGTGCTGGATGGAGAAGGCTCAAACTCGTCATGGATAGTCCAGGGAGACAGTCTGGCAGAGCGTGACAATGTTGATGTGGCTCTGGAGAGCCTAGGGTGTTTACTTGGTCCTGTCCAGTTTACCTGTGTCAGACTAGACTTTGACAGGCCTTCAGGAGAAGGAAATGCACACTGTCACCAGTTATTCACGCGGCTGGAAATGACGCTGGCCTGGCCAGCCAAAGGAAAACAAATGCGACTGCCAGAAGTAACAAAGTAATGAATTTTCCATGAGAAGCTATCAGTTCTGGACAATTGGATGCTGCAGAGTAACTCTTGGATAGAAAGTTCTGTGATCAGTAAGGCCTGAGTTGATGTTGCTCAAGGATTCAGCTGGGGTGAGGAGCTGCAGGGGGAGAAATGAGGCATCAGTGCACAGAGTTTATGTTCCTCAGGGAGCAATGAGCTTCAAATGCTGAGCTAATGAATGCTAAGTCTTCAATGTAACACTTAAAAGCCTGCAATGTCAAAAGCAAAGCATCCTTACTGCACCACAGCCCAGAATGAGCACCTGGTTTGGAATGAGAGGTACTGGTTTAGGAAATGTAAAGATGCTTTACACACTGTCAACAGCTATGCAGTTATGACTTAAAAATGAGCAAGTGGCTCATGCCTGTAGGCCCAGCTACTCAGGACACAGATCTGAGAAAGATGGTCAAGGTCAGCCTCGAAAGGGAGGTCTGTGAAATTCTGATCTCTAGTTAACCAAGGAGTGAAAACTCTGGAAGGAGAGCTGTGGTTCAAGCAATAGAACACGAGCCTTGAGCTCAAAAGCTTAGGGACAGTGCCCACACCCTGAGGGTAATCCCCAGGATGTGTGTGTGCGTGTGTGTATGTGTGTGTGTGTGAGAGAGAGAGAGAGACAGACAGACAGACAGACAGACAGAGAATAGAAAATATTTTTACATGCATTAATAATTCCAGAGAGTTAAACAATCTTGGACTAGGAGCTACTGTGACTCCTTATATATCAATACATTTATTTTTTGTACTGGTCCTGGGCTTGAATTCATGAGCTTTTTTTTTTTTTTGCTCAAAGCTAAAGCTTTACCATTTGAACCACAACTCTACCTGAGGACTTTCATTTTGCTTAGGCTGGCTTTGAACCAAGATCTTCAGATCTCAGCCTCTTAAGTAGCTAGTATTACAGGCATGAGTGATGGTCACCAGGCTTAATCAATTTCCTTAGGGTCAATTCAACACTTAGGTCCTAGAGTTTCTTGGGAATTGTGTTGAAGTTGTTTTTTTTTTCAATTTATCAAATAAAATTAAAAAATTTCTCAGAGACACAAGTAGATTCAAGATTTTTCTCAGTCTATAAGTTTTCTTTCTTAATAATCCCTCCTAAAAACTAGTGCATATCAGGTACAAGTTGGTAAATATGAGTCCCTGTAAATTAACTTAACTTTAGTACAATATCTTTCACGGGATTAGTATCTAGAAAAACACTTGGGGCATCAAAGAATAAAATATTCTCATTCATAAATAAGCCCTACATAAAACACTACTCTTAGTACTAGCTTATTTTATTCTCCTAGAACCAAAAGCATCATTTGATCTATGAGTATCAAATGTCATAATTAAATAAAATGTTGAGCACGTTTTATCCATCGGAATATTTATGAGCGCAAATGCTTAGGGGATGTCAGATTGCTCCTATTCCTGTGAAATGGAGTGGCGGGACGAGTCAGCAGAAATCGCTGGGAAAACTGGTTCTTGCAGGCCCAAGCATCTGATTTCGCTCCGTAGCCAGCGATGGGTCCATGGCTGACTCACCCAAACTCACCCTGGGAGGCTTGGGTTGAATTCCAAGTTGCTCAAGAAAGTTGACTTAGAACAAGACAACTGTCAAAGGTTTAATAAAAAAGCCCAACCAGCCTCCAGAAGTCATCTTTGGATCCGTTCTCTTGTATCAATGTAAGTGACAGGGGTACGTTACAAGAAATCATGAGACTGCGTATGTCAAATGAGAGGAAAACCTGTATTTTCCATGAAGAGCCATTAGTGAGTGATTGCCAGTCCTACGGGGGGGGCGGGGGCATTTGTTTCACATTTTAAATCCGTGTTGATTTTCCGTAGGCAGGCAGTTGTGGAGGAGGCGCCATTCAACAGAGCAGCTTCTGAATGCAGTGCTTCTGATCATCGCCAGTCTCGCCTGCCCCTCCCACCCCACTTTTCTTAGTTTCGAGCCTGTTCTGAATACTTTTGCCATTTTACAAAGCAATTGATGTGTGCAATGCATCTCAATCTGTGTCATCTTCAACATCTTCACCCTCCCACCTACCTCTTCCTTTACCTTTCTCGGTTCTGTGGCACGCACCATGCATTCTTGCCTGTGCTCTACTCATTTCCCGGTGGTTGTTCTACCGCTCTCCTTTTGACACCTCCCCCTTGCAAGTTCCCATTTCCTAGTACTCATTTTGTTGGGCTTTGACTTAGTCTTTCCGAAGAATTATGCTATTTGCCTTCTCCACAGATTCTATTACACATCAGTTGACTCAGTTATAACCACGTAGGGGTCACTCAGTGTGCTTACTTCTAGATTTAGGGGCACAGTCTTGTTCCCACTAATGAGGGAAATCATGCAACTGTGCTTCTCCTATCTGGTTTACTTCACTTAGCATACTCCTCTCCAAGTCTTTCCATTTCTTTATGAATGGTTCAACGTCATTCTTTCTGATGGATAAGTAGAATTCCATTGTGTATACATACCACATTTCATTTTATTGCTAAGTACGATTCAGAACAATCTACATGATAACTCAGAGGAGGTATGGGAGGAATATGAATCCGCCCCAAAGTGGCATGTCCAATGGCTTACTGAGCAGAAATTATCACAAAGCAGATGCAGAATAATAACTGTTGGGAGAATGAAATGATTGTGAGGTTTAAGCATAGCAAAGAATAAAGGAGCAGTTCGGTCCCGGTCCTCCATAGCTATCAAATTGCCAGGTACCACTGAACTGTGATGTAGAAAAATGAGCATCGTTTTTGTGGCTATGCTATTCAAAAGCTTCTATTTGCAGTAGAACAAAGTCTTTCCTCTTGACCACAGCTTATAGACTGACTTCTGATTTGTGGCTTCTGCTGCACTTCCCGGTCGCATCCTTCTGGATGTGTAGATCCTCGGGTCTTGCCTTCGGTGTGTCTCACACCATGATCTTTCACCTTTTCTGGCTCTGTGATTGCCTCACAGCCAGTGTGTCCTCTGCTGTGTGTCCTCTGTGTTCCTCAGTGTTTCCTCTGGCTCCATCACACATCCATCCCAGCCACTGTCCCCCTGCACTAAAGGAAGTCTTTGTGGAGCATCTTGTGTTATGTGTCTTTCTAGCATCTGAGTTACTCTCTGACATTTCTTCCTGTTCAGTTCCTTTCCTCTATGTTTTTTCCATCATACTTTTTATGACCCAACGTAACCTTGCTCATCAGTTTTCTCTTTCCCCCAACTGGACTCAAACCATTCAGAAGGCAGAAACCTCATCTGCCTTGTTCACTGCTCATTCTTGGCATCTGATGGAAGGTGTTCAGCAAATATCTGCAAATACAGAGAAGCCCCAATGGATCCCATGCAGTTTTGCAGTGGGTAGTTGGATATTAATATTGAGCTCTTCTTCAAGAAGAAGAGCTGTGTTCACGTTGCCCAACTTGAGTATCCACAAATAACCTCTGACAAACTCATCTACGCCAGCCAGTCTCCTCCTCCTCCCCCAATTTATCACTCAGAGCAAACCTTTCATCTAGCCTCTGCTATAATTCCTCTTTGATATTCTGCAAATGACACATGGAAACATGAACTCTGTCCATGGGAACCAACACACAATTAACCACTAAAGCTCCATTTGGTCTTCAGTGTGTTTGGACTGGCTTTTTTTTAATTTGGTCACTTGCAGAGCAGAGGTTCTGCATCCAATTGTGACCACTCTCCATCTGAAGCAGTGGCTCTGTTTTAAGTGGTTAGAGCTGCACAGTATTTGGCTTCAACCACAGGCATCCCTGGGAGGAAAATGGTTGGAATCAAATACCTAGGCTCAGAGGAGCTTGCTTTAACACAGGCTGTGCATGCAAAGTGGCTTAGGACTTGAAATGGGTGGGGTGGTTTTGTGATAACCGAGGAAAGAACATAAAGCCTGTAGGATGGGCAAAAAAATAAGATTCACTGACAAAAATTACAGTTTTATTAGAAACTATTTTAATTAATTGTTAGTGGTTAATTGTTAATTTGTTGTTGTTGTTGGCAATGTTGTTATTGAACTCTGGGTCTGGGGATTGTCCCTGAACTTTTGCAATCAAGGCTAGTTAGTGTTCTATTCTACCACTTTGAGCCACAGCACTACTTGTGGTTTTCTGGTGGTTCATTGTAGATAAGAGTCTCATGGACTTTCCTGCCTGGGCTGGCTTTGAATCTAGATCCTCAGATCTCAGCCTCCTACGTAGCTAGGATTACGTGTGAGAGCCACCGGTGCCCGGCTCTGGATCATTCTTAAAGAGAGAAAACTGAAGAGAAAAAACTGTAGCATTCTTGTCTTTGCTATTCATGTTCCATGATCTGTGAAGTAGTAATAACGTATTGACCTCACAGGGATATGTGACTCAGGATAGATAGTGTGTATACGCACAGGGAGGCAGCAAGTAGCAAGATGAATGTGAGGAGGCTTTCGAGAAGATGATGATTTCTACAGAAGACTTGCATCAGGATTTCTCAAAGGATTTCCAACCACCACCTTTAGTCATTAGCTTCCATGTGCACTGGTAAGTTGCTTATATAAATTTTTTCATGGACTATATATAGTCCTTTCTTAGCTTAAGGTATATTTTGCTTTGTATTTTTATATAGTTACATTTTTATTTTAGTTATATAGTAATTTTAATTCATAATGCCAGGATAAGATAAATGGCAAACTGAAAATATACATCAAAAGAGGGAATCATTCAGCCAATAAATGCCATTATGACTCCCAGTGAGGTCAGGGTCTCCACTTTACCCCAACTTTAAACAGTTGTTATTTTTTCCTCTTCCTCCTCCTCCTCCTCCTCCTCCTTCACTTCTTCCTCCTCCTCCTCCTCCTCCTTTTCTGCTAATACCTGGGCTTGAACTCAGGGCCTCACACTGTCACCTGCTTTTCTTACTCACAGCTGAAACTCCATCACCCACGTCATTCCTTCAGTCTGGCCTTGTTGCTGGCTAATTGGAAATGGTGTCTCAAGGGCTTTTCTCCTGAGCTGGCTTTGAACTACAATTCTCCAGGTCTCATTTTCTTGAGTAGCTAATATTACAGGCACGAGCTATCAGCAGTTGGCTGCTTCCTGGGAATGCCGAAGCCTTGCATCCAGAAACCACGTATGTCTCAGTACGTGGAGAAGGGAGGCAAAGGCACACACTGAAAACATACCAATTAATTCTGCTCTAACACCGTTGAAGAGGCCAATGTCTTCTGTTATGCATTTTTTATTTTTCTTCTATATTACTGGCCTTGTATTTTATTACATTGCATTAAAGAAAAAAGCTAAAGAAATAAGTTGAATTAAGGAAAAACAAGGGAGGGGAAATACTGGGAGAGAATGAGTGAGGGAGGGACCACTGTTCAAAAGGAAATGTACTCACAACCTGACGTACGTAACTGTAACCCTCTGAAATCACCTCTACGATAAACATTTTTAATGTAAAACTTAAAACATTTAAGGAAGGAAAAGCAGTGGGAGTTATCGAGGAATAATGAGCAGAGATGACCTCCTAAAAGTTGGTCACCAAAGGCCGTGGCTGCAGCCGTGGGGCTTTCTTTACACGTGACCTGTGGGTGTCACTTTGCCTTGGCTGATGTGAACAACGTGGTATTTAAAGACTATGTTTCCTAAAAACCACAGGTTTTATCTGGGATGGTAATAGCCAAGAAAAGAAAGCGCTGCCAACACTACACAGCGGAAAACGAGGAACTTGGACTAATACACAGGAGGCCAGGCACTCATGAATCTTGTTCTAACAACAAATCCAAGTGAATGAATGAATCCTTTGCTTATTTTCAGCTTGAGTTTAGGACTCATGACCCAGTAGAAAGAGAAATCAGTTCTAAAACTGGCTGGCAACTCTTGTTTCTACTTTTGAGTTAGTTCTGATTATAGCAATAACTGTTTAAACTAGAGAAATTGAAATCTGGGAATTATGTTTGGTCTTCATTTCACCCATTTCTTGAGCAGTTTGGCAGGTGTTGGGGTGTAAAAGACCATGTCTGTTCTGAACAATGTAGCAGATTTTATAAAGTTCATCTAATTTTGTTCTCTAGTCAAGATCATTCTCTATGAGGAAAGCACAATGTCAACTATTCCTATGTGACAGTGAAACAAACTGGAACTCAGAGAGGAGTCTGACTCATATAGCACTATACACAGTGAATGGAAACACTGGATTCATATCCAAAGATTCCATTTTACTGATCCTCACATTACTCCACCATCATTCTGAGTCTCGGGGATTCTTCAGAAAATGAGGAATGGATTAGAATGTTCATGTTTATGAATAAATTTGGGTACAATTATGAGTTTAGGGGAATCTTTCCTCACATTCCGAAATCATAGCACTGTTCAGGCATCATTTTCCGAGAGGGTATGATCTTTGAGACATCTTCTGGGAAGTTCTGGTCACCTGGCTTGTAGGGTTCGTGGAGTGAATGTGATAGCTGTGTAAAGTGCATTATCCTGTGCCTGGCATCCTGGCCTGGGGCAGTGCTCTAAAATGGTAATGTTCTTTCTCCCTACATTGAACACATACATGCTTTATTCAGTTCATGAATTCAATAAACAAATATCTACTGAGCACCTGCTATAGGGGGTATCTACTGGGCAGTGGGGATAGAAACATAAATAACCTCTAATCCCTGCCTCAAGGAATTTGCCTTGTATCATGCTGGATAGAGGAATAGGTTTACTCTAGAGCTATATCCAAAGATACATCCTTCCCTTTCCTCCCTTCTTCCCTCCCCCCTTTCCTTCCTTCCTTCTTCCCCTCCCTCCTTTCCTCCCTCCCTTTCTCCCCCTCCCTCCCTTTCTCCCTCCCTCCCTTCCTCCCTCCCTTTCTCCCTCCCATTCTCCCTCCCTTCCTCCCTCCCTTTCTCCCTCCCATTCTCCCTC
>NW_012267243.1:17199069-17206947 GCF_000151885.1 Dipodomys ordii | reverse complement strand
CTTCCTTCCTTCCTTCCTTCCTTCCTTCCTTCCTTCCTTCCTTCCTTCCTTCCTTCCTGGCATTGAATTTAGCTGACAGAGCAGGCCTGCAGCATTGCTCCTAGCTAGGGAACGTATCACTTATGTCTTTTGTTCCATAATACCTTCCATTTCTGTCACAGAGGACTTTACCAGTAGTACGCTTTTCCCATGTCCTAAAATTACTTTCCTGGGAGCATGTAGGTGCAGTGACCATCTGGACTGAATGCTCCGGACCGTCTTTCCGAGTCGGGCAATCTGGATGCCACACAGTCATATGGCAGTGCTATCTGAATTCTGAGATACAGACTAGGAAAATGTCTGCCCAGTTTCCTGTTCCCTTCTCTAACAACTTGACCTTTTGGCTGTAAATAAAACTAATCAAATGCATGGTGCAGAAAAGACGCTGACAGTCCCTGGATTTCTCCAGAATCAGGCAAGAGAACACCGGTGGGCGTCTACACTGACACTCTCTCTCTCTCTCAGCACATCCCAAAGCAACAACCAAGAAAAGCACTGGAGTAAATACTGGTTGTGTGTTCATGTGTGTATGTGCATGTGTGTGAGACAGACAGGCAGACAGATATTCAGACAGAAACTTTTCTGTCTCATCATACAGAACGATCTTGACTCTCATTATTGCCCTGTTCTGAACTAGAAGCATTTTTCCTTGAAAATACTTTTCAAAAGCGACTTCAAAATAAACTTGAATATGTATGCTTGAACAACTAAGAGCATTTCTCAGACTGTATGTCTCCTGAGGAAAAATTGGAGTTTTTGTTGCTGGCTAGGCTGGAGCCTGTCCTTTGCCTGCCTAACCCTGCGAAAGCTTTGATCCTAAAAGAAACACCAGTATTTCAAACTCAAAACCACAATAGCAGACCTTGTGGTAGGTGTATTTCACATTTGCGATAATTTCTAATTCACACCAACTTTCTCAAACCACATTCGGTATGAAGTATATACCGCACATCCTTTCCTGTTTTTTGACCCTGGGTCTTAGTCTTACCATGCATATCACAAACTTTATTATTATTATTTATTTACACTTATGATGAGGTGTTGTACAGAGGTTACCATTTCCTAAGTCAGGTGAAGAGTACATTGCTTTTCATATGGAAAAATGTCTCCCTTTCCTTAGCTTTCCCTTGTTTTCCCTTCCCATCCCTGACTACAAGGTATATAATTTTCCACATAATGTATACTGAATAGCATTGTGGCATCTGTTCACCCTCCCTCCCTCCCTTTCTGTACCCTTCCTTTACTCCCCTAAAAGAAACAGAATCCAAAGGAGAATCACCACCACCACCAACAGCAACTAAAAACAAACACACACACACAAAAACGCTGTTTCCAGATCAAGGCTCCTACCTGTTCACACTGCTTGAAGAGCTTCTAAAATTTCAAATTTCCCCATAAGTATTCTCACATAAAGTGAAAGGAAGATGGAGTTTTCTTCCAGATTCAGAGCGCCAAGATACCTTTGGCCACACCCAAATGGCCACAGCTGCAACGCTTCGGGTGGAAGTGTAATCCAATTTTTTTTGATTACCATCTATGTTGAGTAACTTTTTTTCTATGCATCTGTGTTAGTTTTTCTTCTTCTATAAGTTATTTATTACCTTGCCCATGGTTTTCTTCCACCTTAGGAGCCTCCCACTTACTTGTTTGTTGAGACCCCCATCATTTTAAATACAGGAAGACATGATGTGTTTTCTCCCTAGCTCTTGATTTTGATGCTTACTGGAAAAAGTAAAATAAAACAAAAACATTCTGAAGTTTTACGCTGAATTAGTAAAATCTTCAGCATTCCTTTTTTTTTTGCTTTTGCTTTTTTCATTTGACACAAGCTTAGACAATTCTGAAGATATTAATTCACCTTTGAGACCATCGGATTTGTGATAATAAACTCGAGAAATTCATTCAGAATTTCCTTGTGCCTTTATTTATGCTGCAAGTGATCAAATTTTGCTTCTATGGATCATTATTTTCTACAATTTTAGTCTGGGTGCTGTGCCTTTTCATATGAATAAGTCTTTCCAATTTTTCAAATAAAATAAATGTAATAGAATATCTTCCAATGCAGTTTTCCTGCCACATTTTGTTTCTTAAATATTTGGTCCTGCTATTCATTGCCTTTATTAGTATCTAATAAAACCTTGTGTCATATATAGTCTGTTATTTTAAATTTAATATGTCAATATTAAATGGTGTTGTTCAAAGATCAGTATTACTTCCAGATGTTCTACTAACTGACAAGTTCAAAGATTTCTAGTGTATGGTAGATGTTTGCTACAGTCAAAACTAATAGGGAGATAAAGTTCACCACGCACGCTCATACAAAACCCACAACACACAGAAACCTGAAGTGTAAGAGTGTTATAACAACTAATCACTTCTTACCTTCTTGGGATATTAATGAACCCATGCCTTGATTATAAACGCCACTGAAAATGTTCTCTGAATTTGACTACCACACTTGAGGAATTGTACTTTTCTGATGGTTCAAAGGGCTTTCCAAAAGGAAAGATTTTTTTTTAACCACAAAACTTATTTTTCTTTGCATTAAAAACATAGACGGGACAAGGAAATGTATTCTTTGTTTTTTAAGGCTTCCAAAGGCGGTCTTTATGGCTGCACTGGGTCTGTGAAGAACATGCACAAAGGCACCTCTCAGCTGGCACTCACAAACAGAAGCTTTGAAACTGTGCACCTATAAAAATGCATGCATTTCCTGAACTGGTAGCTGCTTGATTCACAGACCATTAAAAGCCCATTCGGAGGACGTCTCCCAAGCTCGCATACACTACAGGTAATGATCGCTGGCGAACCTGAGCATTGCAACACAACAAAACAAACAAAAAGAGACCAACAGCTACTAAACTTGAGAGAAATAAAGCTTTCTCCCCAACCCCAAGTTTCCTCCAACACTAGCACTTTTACAAAGAACAGGTAATGTGACAGAATTGCTTTACTTTCCGTCCTCCCCTCCCCCAGCCCAGATCTAGCATCTCTGCTCCTACCCTCCGAGTATCAATCATCGGCTCTAGCAAAGCAAATGAACTTTTAATCAATAACAGCTACTGTTTCTTGTACCAGGACTGTTTATGATTTAAAAGGGGGAAAAATTAAATCAATCCTGATGTGAATGATTTCCCTCTTGAAGAGAAAAAAGCAAAACCTGGTATCAAGGAAAGGGAAATTGTTTCACATGCTGTAAAAAAAAAAAAACACATTAAATTTGCACTTTTGTGTGCAGTTGCTGTAGGCAGAACAGTAGAAGCATGGAATACAATAGACCAACGAACCAAACTAGACAAGTGCATTCAGTCTGTACCCTTCTTGCTTGTCTTCCTGCATTCGTGTAGATGAATACAGCCGACAGGGAATTTAGGGAACATCTGTCTAAGTTGCTCAGACAGAGGTTCTGAGGACAATTAGCGGGGAAATGGAAGAGGAAATTCGAACAACAGGAGAAGTGTTCAACGATGCTTGTAGATTGGACTAATCATAGATGGAAGCCTGATTTGTAGGTTCTGCAAAAGTAGAGGTGCTCCGATGGAAGATTCTTGCTCCTTCCCTTGTTCGTATCCGGAGGGCAGCCCTTGTCTGGAGGCCCTGGGGTTCTGCTGGAAAGGTTTGGAAACCCAGCATGGGAGAGCCCAGACCCTCCCTCAACGCCCTTCTCTTCCTCTGGGCCACATCCACATGCTGCTCTGGAATCCTCCGTGCAGCAGAGGGGGAAAAAAAGAGACTGGACTCTTTAGGAAGCCTGCTGCATTATTTTGGCATGTTTGCACTAAACCAGAAATAACTTCCCTGAAGATGACTGAAATGAAGTCATCTTTCACCTAATTGGGAAAAGCTACACAGGCTTACGCCCAATTTTAAAGACTAATGTGATTGGTGGGGGGGGGGTTAAGGGGGCTGATGATGGTAGTGATTTCTTGACTGTTTTCTTTTACAGTTTGCTGAAATGGAACAAATCAATCCTGTCTTGATTATTTATAAAACCTTAACACCAATGGGGCGGGGTAAACTAATAAAACCAGGCACAAGGAATGTGAAAACTTCCATGTCTAAACTGCTGGCACACAGACATGCATTAGTGTCTTGTAGCTTTTAAGCACTGAAGAAGTGAGTTTTCTGTCTCCAACAACTGTTGGTAGAGAACAAGCATTTGCACCTAATTATTCACCACTATCGCTGGCAATGGGAGAAGGATCCAATAAAGGAGCCCACAGTTTTGAAGAACTGTAGCCTCACGTGCATCCTTGAAAGCAAACCATAAGCGAAGCTCTCAGAACACTGTCATCCTGCGGTGAGTAACAGTTTGGTAGCAGACTGTTTAGGACATTATTTAATCTTTGTGTTATTACCTCTATGAAGTCAGCATTTTCCACTTTATTACATATGAGGAAACCAAGTCTACACACGATCAAATAACACGTTCAAAGACACATGGCACATCATAAAAGCTGTCAGGATCTGAATTTAGGTCTTTGGCTAATTCCCAGGCCCTTTCCATTTTCTGAGGAACTACTCTTCTGAGAGAGTGGTCCTTTAATGTTAGGCTCTGCCCCATCTCATCTGCTGGTCTCTAAGGCCTTGCTGACTTACCTCACCTCCCTGGGGGTCTCGGGAAAGGGGCTCCTTTAGATCTTGGATGTGGCCCCTCTTCCCTCATCGCTTGGACTTGTGATTCTGAGTTTGAGGCCAGGGCTGCGTGAGTCCCACACTCGTCCCTGGAGACTCCAGGTATGTAACTTCATTCGTTCTTTACCACTTGGGTAAAAGTTGGGCACTGTTCAGGAAGTAAAAGCTCAGCAACTCTGGTTTGCTTGAAGACTGTAGAGATTCCTGTGAGCCCACGAGTGTCCAAGTGGTCACGGTAAAACAGTAGAATAACCTAGTTTTGAAGACAAGAGCAACAGCTTGTCTCGTTTCCCCTTGAGCTATTTGGAGGCCTGGAATCTAAACTTAAATGTGTGTATATTGAGACTGTCGTCACTCAATGATGGCATGTCAGGATTTTATGTGGGGAGATGGAACTTTCTATGACCAAAGTGGCTGGGACATTATGAGTGTGAAGGCCAACCCTTAATACCACCGTTAGACTTCAACTAGCAAAATCTTCCCCGAGCCCCAGACCTCGTAAGGCCCTGGGTTTTAGAGATCTTCCTCCCATTTTTTTTTCTGGTATCCTTTTGGCATCTGACAAGTGCAGCAACCCATTGTCCAGGTCCCCAGCCCTGCCTCTGGGAATTCACACAGGCCTATTACCTGAGGGGTGGGACTTCATCTTCTTCCACCATGAAGACAAGATGGTGCCAGTTAAACCCAATTCCCTAACATTCACCACATGGCCAAGATGGCCCCAGTTAGACCCAGTATCTTTATTTCAGTTGAACACAATGATCTATAGTCCCATGTACTTTTATGGCCAATAAGAAAACTGTGATCTTATTTATGGATGCATAAAATTCTCCTTGTAAGATATGTGTCTTTATCCACTCATGGATTGATGAGCATCTAAGTTAATAACTTGGCTGTTGTAAACATAGTAATGCACTATGGATGTGCAGGTATCCTATAGTTTTCCGACTTGGATTCTCTTTGAGTATATACCCAGAAACAATGTAAGTTGATATGGTAGGGCTTTTTTTTTTTTTTTTAGGAAACTACACACTCATTTTCACAGTGACTTAATCACTTTCTATTTCTAACAGTGTATAACGATTCTCTGAGTAGCAAAGATCACAGACATGGAGCACCGATGCTTGGTTCCACTTTGAAATCGTATAAGCCTTTATTAGACTCCATGAATATTGGCTATTTCACTTCCGTCTTTGTTTTTCCTTTCTAGTGTTAGGTCATACTACCTCTCACAAATTGCATAAATTAAACAAAAAGATTGCTGCCATCCATTTGTTAGATTCTTTAAGGATAAACATCTTCCTACATATTGGCCTCTTTTCAAATTTGGCTGAAACTATGGGGAGAAAAGTCTCACGGCAGTCTAAGGAGGTCTTTTTCTCTTAATTTTGATGCCTCCATATTTGTGTGTACATGAGTATTAGCTATTTCTGATGTCCCTAAGAAGATTAGGAGTTTATGTTGTGAATAGATTCTCAGCCATGGACATAGTAGCATACACTGAAACTATGTTTTGTTCTACAGAAAAGTGTACTGAGGGTAATTTGGTTGGGTGTTTAGTTGTTACGAGGAGAAAAAAACATATTTTTTCTAAAGCATTTTTCAAAGCAAACAGAGTGCTCATGACTAATGCCTAATTAAAGCTGAGACTCTATTTTCAAATTCCTGTAAGAGATCAAAAGGCTCTTCTTTCTGGTAAAAGAGAAGACTAAGTCTTAGTCTTCTCTTTTCATTAGTACTTTGTAGCTTGTTATTTTTCTTGGACCAGATCTCAAGAAAGATGTATCTGTTTAAGTGATCACTTACTTGTGGGTCCCTTCCCAGGTTGCAGGGTAACACACTGCTTAATACTCTGCTTCCAAAGAAGCACTGTTCTGCACCAATCTTCTGCTCTTTGCCATGGCGATTTTTCCACACCAGACTCAGTCTCTGGATTCCTCTCTATCCAATCTCATTTGCTTCTTATTAAATCCAGAGCTCTTCGGAAAACATTTTAATAAGTACCTTTGATCCCTCTGTGTTTTTCAAGGATTTCTCAATTTCTTCCAAACTCTCCACTGACAGATTTCAGGGAGCCGCCAGTCCCCTCAGAAACACTTGGAGCTGATGATGTCATCTGAACACCCAGAGGAATGCCTTTTGGGGGACCCTTGAGAATGGGGGTGGCTGGAAGCCACACTGACCTTGTCTTTCATTTTCCTGGATGTGAGTCAGGGGAGACAAGACTTCCAGACACATGGTTCTTGCTTCCCACAAATAAAATATTCTCCAAAACAAAGGGTTTCAATAAAAATGCCAGCCATTACAAGACATGTCTCCCCCCCAGGCCCTGCTTTCCTAAGAGATCTTCTTGTCTTTGCTCGAATTTTCCCAGTGGCCACCATGAGGGTTATGTAAGGCCTTGGCTACCTGTGCAAAAAGCACTGTTGAGCTATGTGGGGGTCAGAACCAACCCTGGTAACTCTCAGAGGAGACTCAAAGGTCACCCAGCATGGCCATCCCTACAAACACAAACAGTATCAAATCCTAGTCAAGATACAGGCGGGGAAAGGATCCTTAATACTGTAAATTAGTGCAACTGGTCTGGAAATCAGTATGGAGGGACCTCAAAAAAATTTAAGGTAGAACTACCACATGATCTAGGAATAGTATTCTTCATTATTTAGCCAAAGGAGTGTAAGTCAGGGTGTGATAGAGGTGTTTACATGTCCATGCTTACTGCTGCACTGTTCTAAACAGTCAGGCTAGGGAAGACAGCCCAGATGCCCGACAACTGACGAGTAGATCAAGAAAATGTAGTGTTATGTGTGTGCGCATATATATATGTATATATATATATATATACATATATATATATATATATGAATCACAACCATAAGGGTGAATTGTATTATGATTCATTTTCAGGAAGTGGATGAATCTGGAGATCATCATATTAAGCAAAATAAGCCAGGTTCAGAAGAACAAAAGTTGCCTATTTTTGTCATGTGTGCCTGCTAGACCTTAAAGATAAACATACATGTAAACACACATGGGTGACAACACCATGGTAAAGCACTTCGCACGTAGTTTTTAAAAAAAAAATTTCACTGTACATTTTATACTAGGATCTTTTTTTTATTGTGAAAATACCGTACAGAGGGGTTACAATTACATGGGCAAGGTAATGAGTACATTTCTTATCAAGCATTGTAGCCTCCTCCT
>NW_012267243.1:17174578-17197999 GCF_000151885.1 Dipodomys ordii | reverse complement strand
CTCAAGTGGTAGAGCGCTAGCCTTGAGCTGAAGAGCTGAGGGACAGCACCCAGACCCAGAGTTCAGGCCCCACGACCAGACCCAAAAAAAAAAAATATCAAGGAGGTACTGTTACCAAATTTTCGTATCTTCTGTGAGTGTAATGAAATAGGAATCACGTAATTTACCTGGGAGAAAATAAAAGAGGCTTAATGTAGCGATACATTTTTGTATCTGGAAAATGACATTTTGATTACTTTTCATTTTTTGGGGGGGTCTGGTCATGGGGCCTGAACTCTGGGCCTGGGCGCTGTCCCTCAGCTCAGCTCTTCAGCTCAAGGCTAGCACTCTACCACTTACTTGAGCCACAGCTCCACTTCCGGCTTTTTTTTTTTCTGCTTATGTGGTGCTAAGGAATCAAACCCAGGGCCTCAGGCATGCAAGGCAAGCGCTCTACCACCGAGCCACCTTCCCAGGCCTGATACTTTTCATAATATAAATAAAATCAGTATAAGTAATATAAAATAAAATTAGTGACATCGTTGAGAGGGAGAAGTTCAATGTTACGAAGTTGCTCAGTTACAGAGTAAATACTGTGCTTCACAGAAGTAAGTGTCCTGGTTACCAGCACAAACGCGAGTGTTATGAAACAGCATTAGCTCTTTGTTCCTTCCTCCCGCTGGTTCATCCTGGCCAAATCACCTTGATGCTTTCAGCCACAAATTATTCATCTAAACAGACTAACTAACTAGACTACACGAAATGAAAACATCGACGGACAATGACAGTACTGTCTGCATCCTTCAGCCCAATAAAGAGAAGGCCTTCAAAGCACAATAAATATGAAGATTCAGAAGTTGAAATACTTGTCTATTTCATTAAATATTCTGGTCAAATACTTTCAAATGACTGTGAAACCATTTTTTTTGTCAGACACTTGGATTGTTTTCTTAAGAGTTTAATATTTCTTAAGCCTAATTTCAAATAGCTAACAGGAAAATGCATGCTTTTATGCTAATATTATTTTTTTAATGTTTGACACCAGCCTAGTCAGTAAATTCTGGAGCTCGGTTACTGTGTCTTTATGAACATAGTTGTACAGGTGACAAGTACAGTTTCTACATCAATAAGGATAGCATGACTGATTTTAATATGTTACTGAAATTTCCATGTAACATAACAAATCTAGGTGTACCTCTGTCTTATCTTTTGTGTGATTTGTTTGCTATGTTCAGTGCTGGAGCCTGAACATAGGATCTTGGTCATGCTAAGTAAACACTTGAGCACCGAGCAACATCCTCAGTCCCTCTATAGCTTCTTAATATGTTAAGAGCATTGAGTGTGTGCTGCAATGTCATTACAAGCATGAGTCCCTTACCTTCCACATTGCAGGCTCCAGCTGGCACCCTAGAATGAACCCATGGTAACGTTCATGTCTGCGCTAAATGGAAAGTTCTTTTTCTGCAGAATGGCAGCAAGGTACTTCTTGTGTCTGCAAATGAAGTGCAGTCTTGACCCACTTGTTGCTAATTTGGGCTTAGCCGGCTCATCCTCAGATGACCCTCCGGCAGGACAAAATTACTCCTCAGTCATCTTTAATTCCAGAAGGCATGTCTTAAAATGATTTTAGACGTCTAGCTCAGGCCTTAAGTGTAGGATGTAGCTGACAGGTAGTGAAGAGAAAACATCTTTCTGTAGGACAGGCCAGGGGGCCAAACACAGCATTATTTTCACACCTGTGGATCATCCAGGCTCAGCTCTGGCATTTCCTGGGGATATTCAGGACGCAGCTTCACATCCACTTTTCACCATCTCTGAGATGGAATTACAATTTACTGGACCCATGAAAGGGGTCTTGGGGGATTGTTGTACTGTTTTAAGATTTTGAAGAAAGCTTGCTGCTTATAAAAGCAAGAGACTATAGAATTATAGGAGAAATACTTGTATTTTTTATTGTTATTGTACAGGTGATGTACAGAGGTAAGGTAATAAGTACATTTCTTTTTGAACAGTATCAACTCCCCCTTCCTTTTCTCCATGCTTCTCCCCAGATTCCTCTCCCCTGCAAGTTGTATAGTTCTTTTTCAATAGTGTCCAGTGAGTATCACTGCTGCATTGGTTCACCCTTTGTCCCACCATTTCTGTGCTCCCCTTCCCCTCCCCAAAACACATAAACTTACATACGAAACAAAAGGGACCGAAATCAAAAACAGTGACAAAGGAGAAATAAAAGCAAATTAATAATACACTTCTTGTTTCCATTACTTAGGGTTCGTTTCACCTCAATATTTTATGATTATATGCACATATCTATTGAGCCTTTGTGATCCTCTCCTAAGAAAATCCTCCTTTGGTCTCACTATGTGAATAGAGTCCTGTAGAAGTTACCATGTCCAAATATATTTTGTTGTCTTTTGTCATTCGGTGTATTGACTTGTAGATTTGTAGGCACATTCTAGTTACAACAAATGAGGGAAACCATGTAACCTAAGTTTCTCTGGGTCTGGCTTACTTTGCTTAGTGTAATTTTTTCCAAGCCTTTCCACTTTCTTATGGATGGTGCAGTGTCATTCTTTCTGATGGAAGCATACAATTCCATGGTGTATATATACCACATTTTCTTGATCCATTCATCTGCCAAAAGACATCTGGGTTGATTCCACATCTTGGCTATTTTAAATACATAGTTGAATCTAGGTATCGGCAGCTTCCATATTTGTGAGTTTGCTTACTTGCTTCATTTGTAACTTACAAGTCAATGTTTGTGGTGCAGGTGTAATCCAGGGACATGCCCCCAGCCCAGGTGGAACAAGACCATGTTCTGTATGTCCCTTGATAGTCAACTGTAGTTTGCCTTTCTGTGCTTTTTATTTGTGGTCTGGTTTCAAATGGCCTCCAAGCACAGGGCTGAAGTGTTATCTAGAGTTTCTAAGTACAAGAAGGCTGTGTTGTGCCATAGGGAGAAAATAGCCACAACAGATAAGTGCCAGGCATACATGGCTGTCTATTGGCTGTGAGTTTAATCTTAATTAATCAAAACATATTAATTATGATGTTCAAAACAAACAGAAACAAAATATAATACTGTATATTTTTCGTTTGATGAACATGTGCTCAGAGACTAATAGCAACCGCACCCAGTGTTTCCCCTGTCGATGTGGTTCAGTGTTTCCTGGTTCCATGTTTGCTGCAAATAACGAGAATCAGCTATATTTTTGTTGGTCATCTTGGTATTTCCCTTTAGAAAAATCTTTCAGGGGTAGAAAAATTCAAGGATCATTTAATCTGCACTCATACATTTTAATAGCGCAAATCAAGGTGTAGAAATATGAGGCTCTTGAACCCCAGTAAGAGTCGGATAGAGCCCTGAGGGCCATCTGTATACTATTGGACCACACTGGTTGAGCTTCAGGAAAGTGAACACTTGGGGAGGTGCAGTCCGGTGGAGTTAGACAGAAAAATGTTTTCACACATGGTTATTTATTAGGTTATTTATTTCTTTTTTTTGTCAGTCATGGAACTTGAACTCTGGGCCTGGGCGCTGTCCCTCAGCTCTTCAGCTCAAGGCAAGCGCTCTGCCACTTGAACCACGGTGCCACTTCCTGCTTTTTCTGCTTATATGGTGCTGAGGAATCGAACCCAGGGCCTCATGCGTGCGAGGCAAGCGCTCTACCGCTGAGCCACCTTCCCAGCCCCAGGTTAATCTTTTTTGCAGGATGAGATGTGGATTGTATATTTCAGGTGCAGGAGATTGCTTTGTTCCGTGTCTGTTGGTGGCATTTTGCTATGACAGAAGATCCATAGCACGACCAAATGAGATCAATATTGATAGACTTTATGTTCCCTATAAAATCTTTACTATTATTCTAAACATGTCTTACTTATTCAATTACATCAGTGAGGCATCATTCTTTAATTTTTTTTCTTTATATTCCAAGAAACGAGCAGTCACTTACCTAAAACTAAGGCAAATAAGAGAAATAACTTGAGTCCAATGAGATGATTTAAAAAGAGAATTATGATTCACAGGGGCATGAACTACATAAAGACCTTGGTGAAACATAAAGATAACTGTAGATCCTGAATGATAGTATCAAGTCCAGTGCTTAGGAATCTGCTTATGAACACAAAACATTCCTTTGGACTCCATTATTCATCTTTTGAGGTCTGTATTATGGTAACAATTAATCAGTGGGTATGTTGGGATACAAATCTTAATCTGCCTATTTTATCTGTAATCCTTTTCTTGGAACTTTCTCTTTTTACCTCCTCCTCCCCACCTCCTTCTTCTTTTCTTCCTCTTCCTTCTACTCCTTTCCCCTCATTATTTCTTCCTCCTCATATTCCTCCTCCTCCTCTTCTTCTTCCTACTCCTCTTTCTCTTCCTCCTTCTCTTCCTCTTCCTTCTTCCCCTTTTTCCTTAATTATCTCCTCCTACTCTTTCCTATGTTCTTTATCCTTAATTATATCTTCTTCTTCCTCTCCTTCCAATCTTCCCCCTCCTTCTCTTCAGTGTCCTTTTCCCCTAATTATCTGCTCTTCCTCCTCCATTTCCTGCTTCTCCTCCTCCTTGTGCTGATCCTGGGGCTTGACCTCAGGGCCTGGGCACTGTCCCTGAGCTTTTTTGCTCAAAGCTCCCATTCTACTACTTGAGCCACAGCTCTACTTAATGTGTTTTGGTGATTTACTGGAGATAAGAGTCTCACAGACTTCCTTGCCCTGGCTGGCTTTGAACTGTGATTCCCAGAGCCTGTCGTTCTGAGTAGCTGGGATTTCAGTGTGAGCCACCGGGCCCAGCCTTTGCTATCTAATTTCTATCTTCTCACTGTGTCACGTGGCTTTCATGCTGTAGTCTAGGAATGAAATGCCTCCCAAAGGCCTATGTGTTAAAGACTTAGTCTCCAGCACCAGGTGCTTCTGGAAGGTGGTGGAACCTTTTCGACATGAGGGCTCCTTGGAGGAGGTGGCCTTGAGGAGTTCGCTGGGGCCTGTTCTTTCTCTCACCCCTCTTGCTTCCTGGCCTCTGTGAGGTCAGCAGCTTCCTTTGCCACAGGTACCTTTCATCCTGCGCTTCTGCCTTGTCGCCGGCCCAGAAGCCCTGGGCTCTGGTGAATGAAGCCACGATGAACGGCAAGCCAAATAAACCTTCCTGTGATTTGATTACTTCAGATGTTTTTTGTCATCGCAGTAGATAGCAGTTTTCTGAAGTCCAGGTATTGGTTCTCATCATGAGACCCACAAGCTATGTTTGCCGGAAGCCCCTGGGGTGCCTCCTGATGCACATTTCTGGGCTGAATCCCTGAATGTGAGGCTTTGGGGCTCCAGAATCTGCTTTGTTCACCACCATCACAAGTCCTTCTTGTGAAATTTGAAAGACAGCCATATACATATTCATATACTTCAAAGGCGGGGGGGGCGGCGGGGGAGGAGTGAGTAGTAGGGAATATCTCCATTGAAGATGTGGTGCTTACAGACCGTGCTGCCAGTGCCCAGTAGCTCTTGGGCCAGCTTCAACGGTCGGTATGCTTTGCTTGGATTGTTCCACCACAGCCTTGGATGGGCTCTGTTTGTACATGTGGTGGTGAAGAAGGAGAAGAGAATTAACTACTCCTACCAAATACCTCTACCCCATACCTCTTAACCCATGCCTTGTAGGACAGAGAGCATACATCCTCCAGGTTTCTGACTACTTGAGCAATGAATCTGAGGTCTGGTATTCTACAATTTTCTAGAAATCCACCATAAGATTAAATGCCAATGACTCTGTTGGCTTAGTAGGTCACCTTTTATTTGTTGCCTTCTCTTCCCTTTCTCACTGCCCTACTTTTCTACCAATTTTTCCTTCTTGCCCATTATATAAAACTTGCACGTGGACACTTCTCACTGGGCCTCTTTCAGGAGGAGCCACCAGAAAGCGGTTGGCTCCATGTCTTTCAATTGCAGTATTCCCTTCTACGTTCTCCACTATCAAATGTCTCTCCTTCTCCCTCTGCTATGAGAGAGCATTAGCCTGTGTCCAATCTTCATCATTCCATGACGGTGCCGATACTGTGCAGCAGTTATTCTCTGGCCTCTCCTTAATTGTCACCTTCAGCCATCCCTCCTCCAGAATAAACTCATAGACAGTAAGATTGTGAATACAGTTGGATTTGGGTTCAATTCCTGACTCTTTGTGACCTTGGAAAATTCATAAGCACATCTGGGCTTTCATGTTGTTAAATGTAAAAAAAACCTCAGGTAACTGGTTAAAGAGGACATATCAGGTCCTTGACCGCTAACAGATTATTAGTGATTGTGGGTTGGTGGGTTGATTTTTCTTTCTTTCTTGGGTCTCTTTTATTTTTTTCTTCCTAAAGGCTATGTGGCCACTATGGTTCCTGGTCTAACTTGGGGCTATTATAGATCATATAAGGCATTTCACCTCTATGGAAAATTAAGTAATACTACCTAGCAATAGCTAACACATAATGTGCTCTCCTCAACTGGATTGCGGAGTTCTTGTTTGGAACTCTATTTTAAAATTACTTATATTCCTTTACTATTATGCTGTACACATACATGTGATATTTGATGATTTTCTTACTGATTTGTTAAATGCATCCAGGATAACAGACAGCCTCAAATGTAATGATCTACATTCAATTTTTACACAGTTGAGTCTATGTTAAGGTTGTGCAGTTGATAGAAGTCACTAGATAAGGGAACTCACAATAGCCTATTCTTCTCAACAGGGCTGGGATTTCTAGAAAGGTCAGGATGTAAGAGGTAAGATGTGCTTCTGAAGCACTCCTCGACAGTTATGGGGATCATAGAAGGACTGGAAGTACTGGCTAGAAATTTGCTTTAAATCGATGATTGTTTTGGGACATGTGTAGTTGGCTCTTTCTTACCTCCATGCTGAAATCTGGTCCAATAAATTATTATTTACCTATTTTCTTACTTCCACTTATCACAGAAGACATTCATTTTCCAATTTCTCTAATTTCTGTAGACACAACCAACCACGTCTTTTTCAATATATTGGAGACAATCAAGTATTTAAATTTTCATTGGTAATGATTATTACAATGAGATTATGATCTTCCTTCAGTGTCCGGCCTTAAAATCCAAGCAACTTCTATACATTTCCTCTTTCTCTCAACATTATTTTCTTTATGCCTAACTGCTTTTCTCCTTAGGACTTTTTTCCTGCCTGCCATTGAAGTTAAAGTTAGAAGAAGAATGTCCTTATTCCTAGGAGGGGGAAAAGCTGGCAGTCCATTCTCAGCCACATTCAGTTCCCATCAGAGAGTGTACAGACAGAGAATGAACACATGCTCTATTTACCAGGACAACACATATCCCACCAGGCTTCTGAATCTTCTTGTCTCAGAACCACAGCATAGGTTGTATTTTGTGGTCCATAAGGCGCTAGGAACTCGGCAACACTTGTGACTTCCAAATGGAGGCCAGCCAGACGTGAGAAAGATTGTCATTCTACTTTGAACAAGACCCAGGGAGTATGGAGGCTCAGGACCATGGACTTGTCGAGCAGACAACAAGGATTGAGCAATAGGAATGGTAGAGCTGGAGGGAGAGGAGCCTGGTTTCAATATCATTCTCTGCTCTTACAGCCTAGCAAAGTGCATTCACTTGTGGTTCAGGAGAATGAGCTGCAATCTGGGGAACATATGAAGAATGACTGGGAAGTGATTTATTAATATTCCTCCTGGCAAAGAGGAACGTGTAGGATGAAGAGCAATATTCAGGGGGAATATATCTTGTGCTACAGCAGATCTGTAGCTTTCTTCTTTCCTTGCAGTGTTAAGATGTGAAACCCGGGTATCAAGGATAAGGACAAGCAACTTGTTTATGTCAATGAAGTTCTGGACCTTACCTAGGTCAGTCAGTTCTAGAAGCACGCGAGAAAAGCTTTGCCTAAATGAAGCACAGATTACCTTTTTATTATGCAAGATCTTTTTATTCCTATCCAGATGAAGTTGAGATATGCAGCCTCGCTGTCTAGGAAAATAAAAAGAAATGATGCAGTAATAATAATAATAAAAGTTTCAGAGTAGTTGATACATTTTTTTTGGTTGGTCGTGGGCCTTGAACTCTGGGCTTGGGCGCTGTCCCTGAGCTCTTCAGCTCAAGGTGAGTGCTCTACCATTTGAGCCACAGTGTCACTGGTTTTCTAGTGGTTTATTGGAGATAAGAGTCTCACGGACTTTCCTGCCTGGGCTGGCTTTGAACTGCAATCCTCCGATCTCAGCCTCCTGAGTAGCTAGGATGACAGGAGTGAGCCACCGGCGCCCAGCAAGATACATAATCTCTAAATGTCACATGCTAGAAGAAAAACATCTATATAAAAAATTGTAACCTCGGCTAATGTGAAGAATTAGAAAAGTGTGTGTGTGTGTGTGTGTGTGTATGTGTGTGTGTATTTTCCAGTCTTGGGTCTTGAACTCAGGGCCTGAGCTCTGTCCCTGAGCTGTTTTGCTCAAGGCTAGCACTCTACCACTTGAGCCACAGCTCCACTTCCATTTTTCTCGGAAGTAATTTGGTGATGAGAGTCTTGTGGATTTTCCTGTTCAGGATGGCTTCACACCCTGATCTTCAGCTCTCAGCCTACTGAGTAGTTAGGATTACAGGTGTGAGCCATCCTCACCTAGCAAGAATTAGAATATTTCGATGGATGGAGGAAAGAATTTATTTTTTAATGTCATTTCTTATGACTAGTGGCTTAGAAAAGAAGCAAAGAACTTTAAAAGTCAAAATAAGGGCTCTTCAAAAATTAAAATGTTAAAACTTCCAGTTATAGAGAAAATAAAATTAATGTTTCCTTCTCCCACTCACTTCATAAGCATTCTGGCCATTTGATGCATTGGAGGAAAAGTACGTTTGTTTTGCAATTCAGAGTTTTCTTAAGTAATTTGGTAACATAATCGCATCCCAAAGAAAGGAGGAGGAGCACACATTACCTCCGCCAGCTTTCCGTTTCCCATGGGGACTGCTTGCAGCTTCCTGACGCTGGGCTGCATAAAAACCATCGTGTTTGTCTGAGAAGCCGATTGCTGCTGCAATGAACTAGCTTCCTGGCTTCCATACTCTTCCCCAGGCTCCTGACGCTCTCCAAAAGCCACACCAGCCCAGAACAGTTCCCAGCCCCGGCCTCAGCAGTGGCTTGATACCTCATCATTCTGAAGAATCCAGGGTGCTTTCCATTATCTCAAGTGAGGACTTAGTGAGAAAATGTTCTAGATGAGTTCAAGCTCAGGATACAAAGATGAGAGAGAGACTGCGCACCAGCCACGTCAGACTTAGACAAGCATGGCAAGGTCTTTGGCGCATAGTAATTCTCAGCCAATATTGCTTTTTCACCTTTTCTCAGAGCATTGGTGTCAGTAACATAGCTTTGGATTCTGTTGTTTAAACCAAATTTCATATGAGAATATTTAAATGTGAAGAAATTTGAAGTAACTCTTTGTGCGTGGTTAATAAAGTAATACACACTCAGTTTATAGCATCTGGAAAATATTGCTTAAAATTATAAAAAGAAAGATAAAAGTTACCTGGTGACACTAGAGTGACACTATACACTTTGTTGTATAGGACTTTTGTTATTCTTTTGTTGTTGTTGTTGTCGGTCGTGGGGCTTGAACTCTGGTCCTGGGTGCTGTCCCTCAGCTCTTCAGCTCAAGATTAGTGCTATACCACTTGAGCCATAACACCACTTCCTTTGTTATTTTTTTTAATCAAATATTCTCATTTAAAACCACACAGGCTATTTGTGAATATATTATTCACTTAATTGATCTCATTTAAGTTATTCCAGATATTTCTCAGTTTATAAGTAATGATCTTATGACAATTATTTCTAATAAATATTTGGTTATTATTTATCAATTGTATACATTTATAAAATTATAAGTATTTCTCAATAACAAATAATCTCATAAAAGCTATTATTGATAAATCACTGCTGATTAGTAGAATAAATTCTTAGAAGTGGCATTTTGAGATTAAAGTTATGCATACTTTCAATTAAATTATATATACATAATATAGTAGATAATGTATATATAAGGATTAAAATATTTCCCTAAGACTCTGTGCCAAATTACTTACCTACTACTTGCAGCATATGCAAATGCTCATTTCCCAAGAGGGGAACACTTAAGAGCCAAATAAACAATAAATAGGATTCAGTTCGGAGAATAAAAGAGCTATAAAGCAAATTGGACAGTTTTCCTACCACATATTTGGGTGACTAGGGGAAATGTTAAAGGAAGGCTAAACAGACATCTTCTTACACATATCAGATTTTGAGCAAATTCTGGACCAGGAAACATGAACAGACTGTTGGAGGGTTGGAGAAGCAATGGTGGTCAGAAGCAATGCCACGAGAGTTGACGTGAGTCCCTGCATGCCACCACCTATTTCCTTGTCTAAATTCTGCCCACTATGGGGCTGGGAAGGTGGCTCAGTGGTAGAGCGCTTGCCTTGCATGCCTGAGGCCCTGGGTTCAATTCCTCAGCACCACATAAGCAAAAAGAAAAAAGCTGGAAGTGGCGCTGTGGCTCAAGTGGTAGAGTGCTAGCCTTGAGCTGAAGAGCTGAGGGACAGCGCCCAGGCCCAGAGTTCAGGTCCCACAACCAGACTCCCCCACAAAATAAAATAAATAAACAAACAAACAAATAAATAACTTCTGCCCACTTGAAAAGACAGGAGTTGGACCACGTACAGTTCTGGATCTACGGGAGTGATGTGCCCCACATGGCCAAAGGGAAATGGCTCAGACATGGTGATGAGCATTTGGGAGGCCAGCAGAGGGGTTGGCCTTGGTGAATTCCTGTATGCTTGAATCAAGGTAGCCACGGGGTGTAGCTGAATGAGGTTCACCTGAAATGGTTTAGTATGCATCCCGAGGCTTAAAAGGGAAAAACCAAAACTAAAAACATGGTTTCCAGAACTGCTGTCCATTCTTTCTAGGTGGGTTTGTTTTACCATCTTTTTCAAATAATATTTATTCATATTACTGAAAATATTCATGTTGTATTTTCCAGTATTTGAAAAGTAAACTGAGAAGAATATAAAAATATCTCAGACACCCACCACCTAAAGCAAGATAGGATATCAGTTTCCTTTATGAAATATTTAGTGCCAATATTCTTTGTGTTTCTTTTGGATTATTAAAGTTGTACACAGTCTTATTTGTGTAGTATACATGCTGAATCTTGTCTTTACAAAATGCAACACTATACACATTTTAGATCACAGAACATCCTTTAAAATGTCATTTAATGTGTCTAATGCTTTATCGTATTGCTACATGAACTATTTTAAAAAACCCTAACATTGAATGTGACACCTGCCTCCAATACTTTACTCACGTGAATAACCGAGGAATGAATATTTTTAACAGAAATCTTCTCTGATCATTTTCTCAGGCGTCATTTTCTAGAAGTATTATGATTTTTGAGTAAATGATGACTGAAGTCAGAGCCCCAAAGCTTACTTTTCTTTGTTCTAGTTACTTTCTCCTTACATGCTATTGTTTCCTTCTCAGTTCTGTTTTTCTGTTTGCTCAATAATTTTGAGACAATGGGCCTGTTGTTGTTAACGATTCTGAAAAAGTTCTAGAAAAATCCCTTATCTCAAACTCCAACATCCATTCCTGACATATAAAAGCTTCCTGGTGGACTGGGGCTCCTTTCAAACAGGCTCTCTGATCCTGGAGCTCCCTCCAAGTGCCCTGGTGTATCCTGGTTGGAGGCTGAGGCTACTTCCTGGAATGCCGGCTCTTCTCCCTCAGATCTCCCGTTTGATCCCAGCGTGCTTCACCTGCTTGTAAAGGAAAACCCAAGGTGTGGCTCCCTGGAGCTCGGGGACCCCGCCGCCTTCCCATCTGCACAGTGTGATGCTCACACCTGCATTGCATTTACTTAGAAGTCAGAAAGAAAAAAACCCACCTCAAACCATTCAGAGAGAGAGGAGTGAAAAGGCCACAAAATTGGTTTAAAATGTATGAAATATTACTCTTTAAAGTGAAATGAAAGGGAAGCAGAACTACTGGGCGCTCCAAGGCTCGCGAGGGCAGGGGGATTGTCCTGGGTGGGGCTTACTGGGTCCCGCTTAGTGTTAAGAAACTGTTTCAGTTGTGCCACTTTGCAAAGGTAACGGTAAATTCCTGGTCCTCCTTCTACCTGGCAGAAAATAGAAATGGATTTCACCAGTTCCCTGATGATGACAGTGTAATCTGTGGGAGAAAGAAAGAGAGAGAGAGAGACAGAGACAGAGAGACAGAGAAAGAAAGAAAGAAAGAAAGAAAGAAAGAAAGAAAGAAAGAAAGAAAGAAAGAAAGAAAGAAAGAAAGAAAGAGGGGGAAGGAAAGAAGGAAGGAAGGAAAGGGAGGAAGGGAGGGAGGGAGAGAAGGAAAGAAAGAAAGAAAGAAAGAAAGAAAGAAAGAAAGAAAGAAAGAAAGAAAGAAAGAAAGAAAGAAAGAAAGAATTATACAGTGTGCTTGAATTCCTCAGAAGACAAGGAGTTAACAGATGGTCATCATTCCTAGAACTCAGATAAATCTGGCTTTGCATTTGGCTCTAATGCCTAAAAGTATGACAGCACTGAAATTTATTGTTGGCATAGCAGCTTCTTGATGACATGAAGCATGTCTCCAAGTACCATCTCCCTTAAGATGTATCCAACTAGTGTATATCCAACACCCCTGCTGCTCAGATAATTGGCTTGGCTTCTACATTCTTCAGTTTCCACTTTTGCTTTAGTTCCTTTGCCAAAAGTACAAAACATAATTTATCATCATCACCACCATCCTCATCATCATCACCATCACCGCCACCACCGCCGCCGCCATCATCCTCACAATCACCATCAACCTCATTGGTCCTGAGCATTGATTACTTGCTCCAACAAAGGTAGAAGTATGTGCTTCCTGGTGGAAGCATCTGTAACTACAATGGTGTGGTCCAAAAGTTTCAAGTATGCAGTAAAGTATGGCGCAGACGTCTGAAAGCATTATAGTATCAGATCCTCACAACTACCCTTTGAAAAAGGTCTTTTTTCTAATGTCAGAGATGAAGAAATGAAAGCCTGAGAGCTGGAAAGTCTGCTACAGTTCAGATAACCAGAACCCCACTTTGAATTTTGCAATGTCATTGAGCTTTTTAGCACGCTGAAGTTGGTACCTTCTGGAAGAATCCATTCCAGTGTGAAGGGTTTCCCCCCCACCAGATATTTAAAAATATAAGAAATTCGAACATGTTCAATTCTAAGTTGTTATTATCTTCCCATTTTGCAGAGGAAACAAAACTAGTTTGAGCTTTGTTGGACTTACAGCTTTTGTTGGGGCTTACACAATTTTGCACACCTGGTATGGAAATTGCTCTGGGAATGTAGCTCTTAACCTGGATGTGTCGTGCATACTGGGGTCAGGCTTGGGCACTGTTGCCTCTCCTTTCACGTTTCAGAACTGGTCTCTCCATGGATATTTTTTTTAAAATCTCATTCACGAGAAATGTGTTCATTTACATTCCTCAGGCCTAGAGCAAGAACCCTGCCAGGTGAACTTAATTTATTACTCTGCAGCCCACATTACTATTAAGCTTTCCCTTCCCTCTCATTTTTAAAGGGGATAATCTTATACCAAATTGTACTTTTGATGCTTGAAGAAATGTCACTAAAAAGTAAACTAATTAGGATGGACATCATGCAACATATCTACATATATAATTCATCTAATTTGTGTGACTCAAGCTTTTGCTCTTCTCCTTGTTAAAATAATTTATATCACAATTTAAGTGATCATGAACAGCTTTTTTGGTAGTTTTGAGATATTTGATTCCTCCTAGCCTCTGCCGACATGGCCTGTTTCAACACAGCTTTGGGTGCATGTGGATGTGTGATGAGTTGGGGTCTAACAACTCTGGGGAACTTTCAGGGCCTAATGAAGGCCTGTCTGTAAATAGAACAGAACCTTACCTAGATGAAGAAGTGGGCTGAAGGAGCGTTTAGGGCAAGAATAATACAAATGAGTAATTGAAGTCCAAAATCCTAAGCCTAAGAGAAAGACTAGAGCCTTTTTTCCTTGTCTGCCTGCAGGCTAGAGCCTTTTGAACTGAAAATGATCAGAGCTGTCCGTGTTCTTTTGCTTTCTGCCACTGAGATCCTCTGTCCAGGTGCTTTCTTCATGAACCCACCATGGGTTCTGCTCACAGAACAATCTTCACACTCCATTGTGTACACTTAAAGATTTTTGTTAAAATACAAATTTCTGCATCATTTCACAAGGTCATAATCTACCAGTTTGGGGAAGCTACTTAGGAATTTCAAACTAAAAAGTAATTGATCATCATCAAAGCTACAGGCATTATTTTGGATTATATTCGTATCTCAGTTCAATGGGTCTTCATAGTAACATTGCTCTCATTTGGTAGTGAAGGTGACCAAGGTAAATAAATATCAATAAAATGTCCAAAAGACAGAAGCCTGGCATGACTAGCTCCAGATAAGACTTATTATGAGGACAACAGTAAGTATGAATGAAGAAACTTACATTTCTAGAGTACCTAGTACAGGCCATGAGGAAGTTTTAAAATTTAAACTTGGCCACTGAGATATAATTATCATTGTTTAACCTTCACATTCCTCATAAATGAAGAAACAACAGTGAAGTGCCTCATTTTGCCCGGTTATTAAGAAGTTCAGATAAAGCAGATAATGTCAAATCTCTAACTTAGTGCAAGAAATGTTTTGATATACACATACACTGTGGAATTGTTAAATCAAGCTAATGAACATAGCCATTCCTTTACTTTTACTTCATGTATAGTGTGTGTGTGTGTGTGTTGTGTGTTGTGTTGTGTGTTGTGTGTGTGGCACTTTTCAAGTCTATGGTGTTATTGCTATTGACATTATTTAAAGTTGAAAAACTATGAGGGTGAGAAAAAATAGAGAACTTAATCAAGATTTCCCACAAGCAAGATCTGGGATTCAAATTCTTACCTGCCTGCCTGGTTTGCTTAGTTGCCACACCGACCCAGGGAGATGTGACGTTCCTCTCAATCCAACGTCCTAAAAACCTCCATAACTAGAGTTTCAAGGACGGAATGATGGGGAGGGTACTTCAAATTTTGCTTGAACTCTTTAACATCACTGAAATTATGTCTATAAATTTAAGAAAACTCAAATCTTTCAAGACTTCAGCCTTCATAACTGTTGTCAAAAGAACTTTTAGGTTAAAGTTAAAAAGTCCCTGGATTCCTTGAAGACATTCACGTGTAATGTGCAGGGAGACTTGTGTGTTTAGAATGGAAAGGAAGGTTGGATGGCAAGGTTGCTGCTGTTGGAAACGAATGTCTTAAAAGAAGTGATCCTGGGTGTCTTCATGGGTTTTGAGTGTTAATGGAGATTGCAGACGGTCATGTCCTGGTGTACATACCCCACTTCAAGGAGTGGATGAAGCGCTTTTTACGATGTGTCTTCCTGAAGCTGCAGTATAGCTCCCAAGTCCTTGCAGTTATATTCACAAACAGTAAATCTCTTTTCAATGATAAACTGTTCCTTCAGAGCTAATCCCCCTGGAAGAAAGAACTTGCAAAGACTGCTTTCCCACCAGTAAAAGTAGAGCTGAGGTGAACAGGAAGGAAAGAGTCCAAGCATGAGAATGCTCCCCTAGCTCCCAGGCTAGGTATCCTGTTCCAGATACGACCTGGTTGTACGAGCAGCCCAACCATGTTCATTGCAGCATTATTTGCCATAGCCAAGATATGGGATCAGCCCATATGCCCCTCAAAGGGTGAGTAGATCAAGAAAACGTAGTATATACACACACAATGGAATTTTAATCATCCATTAGAGAGAATGATATTGTACCATTATTAAGGAAATGGGAAAGAGTTGGGAAAAAATATATGAAGTGAAGGAATCCAGACGCAGAGAAACAGAGGTGGCATAGTTTCCCTCAATGGTGGTAGCTATAAATTTAGAATTAAACACACTATTATGCAAGTGGTCACAAATGAATTAACTGACGTGTAATAGACTCTATGGAGAGCTCTCATAGTATAATTGTTTAGAAAGACTAAGTCAAAGCCCAACAAAATAGGTCCCAGGAAATGGATACCAGCAAGAGAGGAGGTTAGAAGGAAGGGGGAAGGTAAGAGAATGTAGGCAAGAATTCACCGCGTATACCACAAAATTGAGAGAAAGAAGAGCAATGGTGGGCCGCAGAGGGGTGAAGATGTTGAAGGAAGGACACTGATCAAGATGCATTGCAGAGTCAAGTGCTTTGTTAATTGGCAGAAAAATTCAATACATAATCTCAAAATTAAGAAAAGTGTGGGAAGCGGTAGTTTGGGAGGTATTGCTGAGAATGTTGATCAACAGGCTCTGAATTCATGAACTGCTTTGTTGAATGACAACTCCTTTGTACAACTACTTAAAGATAATAAAAGTATTCAAAAAATTAAAAATCTTCCATCTAGTCTTTCTATGGAAAGTATTCTTTTGGTTTGAGTGTAATCAGCCTGTTCATGCATTTATCCATTCCACAATTATTCACCAATACCTATCATGTGCTAGGTACCACTGTGGTTTCTGTAGAGACAATGCTGGGGAAAGGAGACAACACACCCTTTCTCCATGGAGCTTCCAATTAAGAAAGGTGAAAAGGATAGTCTGTAAAAAAACAAAAAAGTGTGTGCACGATGTGGTACAGGACCCTGGGAACAAAATTGTTCATGGGGAGAAGAACAGAGATAGGAAGTTGGTGGGGTGATGGGTAGCTGGCCAAGGCACCACTGAACACTGGCATCCGAGGAAAGACCATACAGTTACCTACAGGAAGTAAGTGTTGGGCAGCACTGCAGAAGGTCAAGCTGGAGAGCATCTCCTTGAAACATGGGAGGAAAGAGGAGGCCAGATGAGAAGCCACTGCAAGGCGCAGAGTTCTTGACTGGCCTGTAGCTGTCTGCAATGTGCTGGTACTGTCGAGGTCTGTATGTCCATCCTAGTTCTTGCTACGGTTTGAATAAGTCCCCCAGACATACATCTATTGGGAATGGAATTGTTATATTTGCGTTTTCATCTGAACATGAGGCTTTCAGCAAGTACTTCAGGTTAAATGAAGTCATTCTGTTGTGGTCCCATGATACCACCAGTGGTTTTATCAAAAAAGAGAAATAGATACCCAACCAAACAGGCCCATTCAGTGTTCCTCTGTTACAACAGGGACAGGTAAAGGAGGCTGCGGCAAGCTTAGACTTCCCAGCACCCAGACCATGAGCGAAGGAAACTTCGACTCTTTATGAATGACTCAGTCTGTGGTGCCCAGTTATAGCAGCACAGCTAGCTACCGCAGCCCTGCCACCTCTCTTACCGGAGCTCTATCGTTTTCCCCTTCAGCAAAGTGTGCATGCCACTAGTTCCACGACATTCCTACTGCTGCAAACTCCCTGCGAAGTCTGAACCACACCAGCTCTGACACAAAGAGCCACAGCTAACGCACGGCAAATACTTGATAGAACGGTAAATATTTTACACTGCTTCTCTGGACACCTGCTCCATTCCCATTCTCGTGTCTCCTCCTGTACTTCAGAGGCTGGAAAATAAAAAAGTAAAATAAAGTTTTCCGGACCTTGTTGTTGCTGTGATTTCTGTTCTACCGAGCACATACACTGCTGATAGACTTGAAGTCTGAGTGAGAATGAATATATGGCTATGAGGTAGAGAAAGATAGAGTATTCTGGACAGCCTGGTCAGGAAAGCCGTGAGTTCTTTGAGGTAACTGGGCCTTATTTAGTCAAAGGTACCAAGTGATGAACAATAAGGAAACTGGACATGCTTCAGATATTGTGTTACCTACTGACACTGTCCAGGATTGGGTCTTGTGAGTGTGGCTCCCTGGCATATCAAGAGCTTCTGTAAGTTTTCAGTAACCTGTAGTACCCACCTTTCTGATTGAGTCCATGGTGGCTGTAGAAGAGGCACCATCCAACCTTGATTTTAAGTTTTACGAAGTGGGGAGAGATCAAAAACAATTTCATCAATGTTTCCCTCCTAAGGAATACCTGGAAGGTCCACTGACGCTCAGTGTCAGTGAAGACACATTCACATGACCAACCCGACTTGCAAAAGTGAGGAGAAATGTTCTGGTTTAGCTCAACACATATGTCATCCCACCTGGACGAGAAGTACAAAGAGGAAGATCACAGTCCAATCTGATCTTGTAAAAAAAAAAAAAACCTACTCAAAAAAAGTAGTAAAAGCAAAAGGGACCAGAGGCAAAACTTTCAGTGTGTGTCTATGTGTGTGTGTGAGAGAGAGAGAGAGAGAGAGAAAGACAGAGAGACAGAGAGACAGAGAGAGAGACAGAGAGACAGAGAGAGAGAGGAGAGACAGAGACAGAGACAAAGACAGAGAGACAGGGAGACAGAGAGAGAGGGACAACAGAGAGACGGAGAGATGGATATTGGGATATTGGCAGTTTATAATCTCTCCCACAAAGGCTATAATTTCCTTAAGGCTTCTAAACACACTAAACTCCTTCGAGAAATATATTCTTATCAAAAAGTAAAAAGTGGGACAAACATAAACGTGCATATCTAAATGTTTAGTGTGCCCATAAAACTGTCTCTTTGTATCAATAAAAATTTTCTGCAAATGTCCAAGTGCCTAGCATATGCCAGGATCTGTTCTAGGAAGTGAGAGAGAGAGAGCATCAAACAAAATGGACAAGAAGATGTGCTCTCCTGAGTCAGTAGTTGTAAAATGTGCCACCACAGGCACAGTGCTAGCATTTGCACAGAGCCTCAAGATTGTCCAGATAAATACTGGTTATTGTTATAAAAATTGTGATTTGAAGCCAGGCACAACTATAATCCTAGCTACTTACAAGGCTGAGATCTGAAGATCACAGTTCAAAGCCAGCCAGGGCGGGAGTATCTGTACTCTCCTCTCCAATTACTCACAGAAGCTGGAAGGAGAGCTATGGCTATATTTCCAGAGATGGGGAGAGGAGGACGTGGGCTGAAACCAACTTGCCTAAGAAGGTGACCCAGCAAACGGGGTCCAAGGGCTTACAGCGTGGGCTGAGGTGTAGAAGAAAGACCATGTTTGAACAAACAAGAGAGGGAGGAGGAACTGAATGGTGCATTGTCGGGCAGAGGCCAAAGGAGGAAGAGATGGCTCTGGGCAGAGGCCAAAGGAGGAAGAGATGGCTCTGGGCAGAGGCCAAAGGAGGAAGAGATGGCTCTGGGTAAAGAGCAGGCCAGATTCAGAGCCTGTATCAAAGGCAGCAGTTCTACCCAGCTGTGATGTCATCCAGAATTTCAGAGGAGGGATGCGGCCCAGCGCCTAGCACCCGGCAAGCTCCCTGGAGATGTGAGCAGTTGCCAATGGCAACTGCTATTCCTTGCGTCAGTCTGACAGCGGAGTGGAGGATGAGGAGACAGCGACGGTCGTGAGGATGACCTGGACAAATGACAATGGGCATCAAGAGCAGCAGCCGGAGGAAGAAGCAAAACAAACCCAAAACAAGAATAAAACCAGCCAGACTTCCTGGGAGATCATGTATGAAGAAGGAGGGGTCAGCATGGAGCCTGCGTGCGTAACAGGCAGGGGCAAATGGCGCATGGGCAAGGGGAGGCTGGGCGGGCCGGGTGCTCACATCCCAATTCTCTCCTCCAGTCTAAAGCACAGATCAGTCCATCGCGAGGACCTGTGGTTTCTCAGTGCTCCCGCAGGGCAGGATTCAACATGGCTGTGGGAGCTGCGTGAAGAACACCACCCATCGCCGCATTCTGCTCCTCAACCCTGTCTTCTCCCTGGCTTCGAAATCTCCTGCTGATGAGCATGGTTTCACCTCTGCCGTTATAGGAGTAAGAGCCCGGAGAGGCCTGCTGAAGTGAGGGGCTGGTCTCTTGCCTTCATGGCTGACAGCAAGCTGGACACCTGGACCACCTGAACGCAGAGAGGAACAAGGCTTCATGCGCCCACGCGCAGACTGCCCGGCACGACCAGTCCACAGAGAGGTTGTCCGGTGGGGAAGCTTCTTTCAGGACTAAATTCCTTGTATCGCTGTGTACTTGGTAGACCCAGTAGGGATTTATAAATTAAGTGCACATTACTAAGTTCTGTTTTACTTGCAGCCTATTTATTTTTAGGGCCCCCATAATTGCTTTCAGACCTTGAGCTTGCTGCATTGATGTTGTCTGGCTCAAGCAACATGACCTGTTAATTAAGATTCAATTCCAGGTTCAGGGATAAGAGGTCCCTATTTTCTCTGGCACCATAGAGTTAAAAATGGAGCCTTCAGACAAGGGGAGGGGAGGGGAGGGGAAAGGGGAGGGGAGAGAGGAGGGGAGGGGAGGGGACAGGAGGGGAGAGGAAGGGGAGGGGAGGGGAGGGCAGGGGAGGGAATGGAATCTCTCTAAGTCTTCTCTGCTCTCAGCTAAGCAAGCCACTTGTGGTGTTAAAACATGCCACACCCTTTCAGGTAACAGCAGCCAGTGTCTTTTAGATATACCAGTATGTTCTTTAGGGTAGTGGAGTTAGGTCTAGATTGGGATCTATATCATTTTTGTCACTTGGTAGTTCCAAGTTCACTCGACACAAGTTAACTTAATCCTTCTGGACCTTCAGTTTGCTCATGTAAAAAAAAAAATGGAGGTAGAAACAAGGATACAGGTTGACCCATTATCACAAGGAGATGTACAAAACACTATGTTGAACACGAACTTTACAACTTGGGGGAGGGGAGAGGGTGTAGTTGGGGTGGGAGGGAAGGGATGGTAGGGGAAAAACAAAGGAGGGGTAACAATGCTCAATAGGAAATGGACTCATTATCTTACTCATGTAACCGTAACCCCTCTGTACAGTGTCTTTACAATAAAAAAATTAAATTAAAAAAAAAACAAAGGAGCAGGAAAAAAATGGAGCTATAGTAGAGGGCTGTTGTAAGACTGATGGCTCTAACACAATACATAAAGGTCTCAGCAGACGGCTTGGCAGAGATGGTTAGATGAAAAGATGGATCAAAGGTACACAGTCATAGTCAGCACAGCCAAACCAAGCTGCAAATTCCAAAAACAAATGAGTGAGTCTTAACTGAACATTTTAAATGGGAGCCAATAGTATTCCAGGCAAAGCAAGGGCTTTGACTACCTATTCTTTCTTTGAGGAGAGCAACAAGACATGTTTTTAGAGCGGTTCCCACTCATTATTTTTAAATTACGTAAAGATCTTCTGTTTTTCGTTAGGCAAATTGGTCCATTCATTCTGAGGTCTAGTTTCCTGCAATGACAGTTACCATTTTACAAGCAAACACTGATCACTGTTTCTATCCTGCTAGGCCCTTTCCTGTTGGCGGTTTAATTCTTCTTGATTTCCTGAAGATTATACCCGTAAACACTTGAGAATCTAATGCAGGGATTCAGTTACCAATTTTAATTATTCACTTACCTTGTGTTCCCCTGTTATTATACTAGAAGAACTGTAACCACCCAAACACCACCCAAAAATATATACATGTAACTTTCAAGAGAACTCAATGTTGACTGGTCCCTCTGAGTCCCCCTGAGGTAAGCTGCGCCACGAAACGCATCGTTTTATGTCAGGGTGTTTTCTGGCTAAGACTGCGCACCTGCTGGCTGTGTGCATGAGAATGTACGCAGGCTCCACTCCAGAGGTTGGACTCACCCCTGGTGTTCCCTGAGGCACTTTGCCATGGACCAGCGGCTCTGGTAGCCTCGGGATCTGTAGAGTCTGAGCGCTGGGCGTTGAGGCTGAGCCTCTTACAGAGTGCAGAGCGATGGCTCTGACGGATTCAGCACCTCCTTCCATTCGGGACTCCAGCTCGCTGCCTGCTTGAAGCCTCCGGCCTTCCTCTTCCAGTTCATTCTCCCCTGCTACGGTGTAGATCTGCCTTCCTAGAACGTGGCCATGCTGGGCCAGAGGTCTGCATGTAGCCTTGTCTCAGTAAATATTGTGTTATATACTCAGATGCATGCAGCTGCTGCTGATTGTGTCTTGTTTGCACGTTTATCTGTGTCGGGGAGGGCAGAGGAGGAAGCACAGAAATGGGGGGCCAAGGGCCAAGCAGACGCGGCCCCCTGGACCCCTGTGAATGCGCTATCCACGGGAGGAACGCTGGGGGTGAGACAGGGTGCGGGTCAGAGGTGCGTTCTTTGCGCCTGTGCGCTGTAGCCCGCCGGCCTCACCTCTCCAGCCCGGCTTCCGCGGGTCCCGGCGCCAGGCCCTCCGCGCTGCCCTTGGAGCCGGTCCTCGCCCTGTGTGGGTGTGTGTCTGGTCTTCATGGGGTTCGAAGCGTCGGGCCCCCAGCGTCTGTCCCCGCCCGCGGCCTGGCGGCCCCACGTCCCTCGGCCTCTCCTTCATCCGCTCCTGTGTCGCCATGAGTGGGCCACACAGCACGGAGCCCTCTTCCTTCCCTTCGGTGGCGTCCGCCTCGGGCGTCCTTACAGCTGTCCACCGCGAGGGCCCAGCTCAGGCCGGGCCTCCGCCCGCTGTCCGTGCCCGCTCCCCACGGACGGTGTCCAGGCCTCGGGGACTGGATGGAGGCGTCCAGGCCTGGGGGACTCGATGGAGGTGTCCAGGCCTCGGGGACTGGATGGAGGCGTCCAGGCCTGGGGGACTCGATGGAGGCGTCCAGGCCTCGGGCACTGGATGGAGGCGTCCAGGCCTGGGGGACTCGATGGAGGTGTCCAGGCCTCGGGGACTGGATGGAGGCGTCCAGGCCTGGGGGACTCGATGGAGGCGTCCAGGCCTCGGGCACTGGATGGAGGCGTCCAGGCCTCGGGGACTCGATGGAGGTGTCCAGGCCTCGGGGACTCGATGGAGGTGTCCAGGCCTCGGGCACTGGATGGAGGCGTCCAGGCCTCGGGGACTGGATGGAGGTGTCCAGGCCTCGGGGACTCGATGGAGGCGTCCAGGCCTCGGGGACTCGATGGAGGTGTCCAGGCCTCGGGGACTCGATGGAGGCGTCCAGGCCTCGGGCACTGGATGGAGGTGTCCAGGCCTCGGGGACTCGATGGAGGTGTCCAGGCCTCGGGGACTCGATGGAGGTGTCCAGACCTCGGGGACTCGATGGAGGTGTCCAGGCCTCGGGGACTGGATGGAGGTGTCCAGGCCTCGGGCACTGGCGTGGAGGAGAGGATGGACGATGGCGGGGTGACGGCCTGGGGAGGGAGTCCGCTTTACCCCGCGCCCGCCTGGCCCCAGGTCCCGAGGGACTGCTTTGCGGAAGGGGGGGCTGGTGGTCAGGGTGGTCACGGTCGGGGGGTCACGGTTGGATGTTGGAGGTCACCACCCCTCCGTTCGCCGAAGACGCGCTCGGGGCGTGGACAGCTGCCGAGGCCTCTGCGGTGCTCGGCTCCGCTCACGACCCAGCCCGCACGGGGTCTATGGAGCGCGGGTGCGGCGCGGGCCCGG
>NW_012267243.1:17096432-17174208 GCF_000151885.1 Dipodomys ordii | reverse complement strand
CCCACCCCTGTCCCCCCTCGTCCGCCCCGTTCCTCCCCAGTCCTGTCCCCATCGCCCCTCCGCTTTCCCAGCGTCACGAGACAACAACCCCGCTACACCCTTTGCTTCCAGCCGGAGCTGCTGGTGCTCACGGCCACTGCGGAGGCCTCTCTCCTCCTGTGTGCGAGCGGTCGTGCGTGCGTGTGCGTGCAGGTGTGCGTGCGTACGCGTGCGTATATGCAGGTGTGCGTGCGTGCAAGCGCGCACTCGTCAGTGGCACACACACGACGGACACGTCTTCACCTGCGCAGATGGCCAAAGCGCGGGGAGGGGGGCCTGGGCCGTTGGGGAGACCCCTCCCCTCCCTTTCCCTCCCTCCCCTCCCCACTCCCCCCTCCCCCGCAGTCACAGCCCCTCCCTCCATCGCGCCCAGACCTGCGTCCTCGCTCCTGGCCATTCACAGGCCCGCGCCGACCCGGCCTGGGAGCCCGAAACCCGCAGCAGCAGAAGCAAAGGCAGGTGGGAGGCCCGCTTGCCTGCGGTGCCCCGCCGCTGAACCGGGCCTCCGAACCGCACCCCGCGGGCCTGACTCCGGGTCGGACACATCCCCAGTGAGGAGGGGACCCCACCCTTGAGCCTCCTCAGTGGCCAGGGCCCCGGCCTTCGAGAAGACCTGCCCTCAGCCAAGCGGGCCTCCCACGCCGCTGTGCGCCGGGTTCGGCTCCAGAGCCCCCCAGCGCCGGCCTCCCAGGACCCCGCGCCCCGCGCCCGGGGACCAGGCCGCTCTCAACGTCCCAGGCCGGCGCCAGGCTGGGGGAAAGGCGACCCCGGAGGGCCTCTGCCCGCGCTCCTTTGCTGCGACGTGAGCCTCCAGCAGAACATCAGACGGAGGTGCCCAGGAACGCTGCTCGGGTTAAAGCGGGTGAGTCTCCAAAGCCTGGTGAGTGCGCACCCGGGAGACGCTCCCGCGCGCACGGAGGCCGCGTCACGCACAGCCCCGCGCCGGCGGACGCGGTGGGAGCTTCTGCGCCGCCCAGCTCCGGGGTTCAGGTGAAGCGCCCAGGTTGCTGACTGCCGGGCCCCGCGTCTCCAGAGGCTTCACACGCACTTACTGACCGAGGGGCGAGGCAGGCCCGGAGCCAGGGCCAGCAGCCCGCCCGCGTCTGTGGGGAGGTCGCCCCAGACCCCCCCACACGGGACACTTGCCCAGAGGAATGGGGGCGCGGTCCTGGGGAACTGAGAACTCATATTTCCCTGTCTGGAGATCCTCACCCGAAAACAAAACAAAACACCTCACCTCTGCCCTGCCAGGCCTGTGCCCGGCTTCACTAGTTTGCCAGGAGTTAGACACCATCGTCCTCAGCAGAGTCCAACTCCTTTACACAACGACTTCAAGATGATAAACGTATCGTTAAGAATAGGTCGAAAAAGGAGGCACTTGGTGACCTTTGTGGCTGGCATGTGCAGTCAGCAGGCCTGCTCACACAGGACCTCGGACTCCTTGAAGGGCCTCAGGAAAATAAGAAAAGAAAGAAAAGAGAAAGCACAACGCACAGGACAGAGTCAGCGGGGTTTGGCTCACACCAGTCTTATCTGGTTAAGTTGTTCCCAGGGGGCTGCTAACACGGACACCGCGTTTGTCTTAGATTGGTTGGAACAGGAATCGTTGTCAGTTCCCAGTCCTGGAAATAAAGCGCTTAATGGGGAGTCGTGTCCAAACACGTGAGCCCTAAAAGGCCAGCTGGCCCCAGGCTTGACTTGTGTTCAGTCACTAATTGCTACCTCGAGTCCCTGGTGCCGCTTCAGTATTGGACACTCTAACCAATCTTTTTCTCATTAATTTTTTTTTATTTATTTTGTCTCCAAAATAAATACAAAAAAAAAAGAAGATACGTTTTTCTGTTGCAGAATGAATCCATCCATCCAAGTATTTCCATTTGTTTTTTAGGGCTGAGCTGACTGCCAGCTCTCACAGGAGAGAAGATTGGCAGCTAGCTTAATTTTAAATTAGGCTTTTTCATGAGTCTGCCTACTCATAAATCTAAAAAAAAAATTTAAATCCCCAAACTTAAAGGTCAAAATTATGAGGACCAAGATCTGCTTGCTTTAAAAAAAATTAGTAAAGACAGTTGGTGGTCCTTTGCATGCTAGCCTGTGTTACTACAACCAGGGTTAGAGTGTGAGTGTGTGTGTAATCTTTTTATTGCCTCACATTTTCTTCTCTATTTTTAATGAATGTCTTTTTCTTCCTTATACTGCATATTTGCTCTTGCTCTCTGACCTTCCCTCCCTCCCTCCCTCCATCCCTCCCTCCCTCCCTCTCTTCCTTCTTTCCTCCTTTCTTTCTCTTTCTCTTTCTTTTTCTCTCTCCTCTCTTTCTTTCCTTCTTCTTTACATTGTCTGGCTTTTTCTCCCTGGGATATTGTGTTCTAGGCTTAAAGTAGGTTGGAAATCAGTGGAAAATGATGCACACTGTGAAAGAAAAATACCCTGCAATAACTAAAGCAGAAGGGGCTGGGGTATGTCTGGAATGCACCACACAGGCAGGCAAGCAGAAGGCTTTTAGTTTAAACTTCAGTGCTGATAAAAACATTTTTTAATTTACTGTTTTATGGCTCAAATGATTGTGCAAAATGATCAATTTATTTGATGAGCAGTAGAATGTTGGTTCACACATCTTAAGCTACTAACGAAACTTTGTGTTTTTCTACCAGTCAGCTAAATGAAGGATGATGCATTTTAAGAGGTAGGATATGTATGTGAACACACATACGAATGACTCATTTTCATAGAATCATCCTGTGAAGTTTGCTCCTGACCACTTGGACAGTATATGTATTCTCCTACTGGTATTTCCTGTCATGTAAAGGGAAGGTTGTTTACTCAGGCAAGATGTATATATAGTCTCTCCATTCCTCTGTCAGCCCTGGCTGGAGACGGGGTGGGAGTATGGATTCTTGTGGCGTGGCGGCACTGGGTCACGTCCTTGGAGGAGCAGTGTAGACAGGTGTATGTTTGTCTATGCCTGGGCACAGCTCTGACCCTCCAGATAAAGACAGTTGGTGCCAGTCTCGTGCCGCCACTGGCAAGTTGGTATAATTCTGGATTAAGACAATCTACGTCATTTTCAGGGCCCAGTGAGATGTGAACGTGTGGTTTCCTTTGTTCAAAATGAAAACAATACCACTGAATGTGTGTATATACAGCCTTCCTGCTTAGTTTACCAGAGAGGTTTGTGTTTGGATATAGTGTCATTGTAAGTGAACTGAAAAGGCATTTTAATCATTACCATAGCTTTACTTTTTTGGTCAGTTGTGGGGCTTGAACTCAGGGCCTGGGCGCTGTCCCTGAACTTCTTTGTGCTCAAGGCTAGTGCTCTACCACTTGAGCCACAGCACCATTTCTGGTTTTTTGTTTTTGTTTTTTTGGGTCCGGTCGTGGGGCCTGAACTCTGGGCCTGGGCGCTGTCCCTCAGCCCTTCAGCTCAAGGCTAGCGCACTACCACTTGAGCTATAGCACCACTTCCAGCTTTTTTTTTTTCTCCTTATGTGGTGCTGAGGAATCGAACCCAGGGCCTCTTGCATGCAAGGCAAGCACTCTACCACTGAGCCACCTTCCCAGCCCCATTTCTGGTTTTTGAATAGTTAATTAGAGGTAAGAGTCTCCACCGAAGCCCAGCGCCATACCATTTTTATTTACCTTTAAACTATGAAATGATAGTTTAAAATGAGAACATCAGAGCCTTTAGCCTATGCAAAATTCCACCCAAATTCTTCATTAATATAAATGCTTTACCTTGAAGGGTAGGGTCTCAACATGGCCAAAAGATACAAATATTCATCAGTTAGCTTTAGAGGACACTTCCTCAGCGTGATAAATAACAATTTTTAAAAAAGCAAAACACAATAAAAGACAGTTAATGCCATTCAGAATGGCAAAAGATCGATTTCTTTCCTTTAAGATCAAGAATAAATAAGGAATATCTTCTCTTACCAATCCTATTTAACATTGTAATAAAGATTCTAGCCAAAGCAACTAGGCAAGAGAAAGAAATAAAATGGAAATGAGGACATAAAAACACTTGGCTTGGTCGCTGTTAAGATCTTGTATAACAGCAATCTTATAGCAACAAAAAAAAAGTTAGAATTGGTAAGCAAGTTCAGAGTTGCAGGATGCAAGATTAATGTACAAAACTCATCTGTTCCCTATACAGAAACAATAAATAATCAGAAAGTGAAATTGAGAATAATTTCATTCACAATGACTTGAAAAAGAATTAAATATTTACAGTTAACAAAACATTTTAAGACTTGTACAAAACATTGGTGAAGAAAGACTTAACCAAAGGAGAAAAATAAAGACTCACTAATTCTTACTCTCTCTTCCCTGTGGCCATTGCATTGATCATCTGAGTTCTGGCCTGAGATTGGGGTCTAGGGAAGCAGATGTCCCTTGTTTCCCTTAGCCCCAATCCACAGCAGATGATACGTCCCAAAGGATTTAAACCTCTGTACCAGGGCGTGCCCAGGGCCTTGATTGGAGCAGAGCAGAGGGAATGAAGAGGCTCTTCCTTCCATGGTTAAAGCCTCCTGCCCTCCCTCAGTAAGCACACCAACCTGCTACCAGCCTGGGTAGAGAGTCACTACTGAGTGCTCTTCCTCCCTCCCTCCCTCCCTCCCTCCTTCCCCTCTCTCTCTTTTCTTTCTTTCTTTCTTTCTTTCTTTCTTTCTTTCTTTCTTTCTTTCTTTCTTTCTTTCTTTCTTTCTTTCTTTCCTCTCTTTCCCTTATTTTCTTTTCTCTTTTCTGGGCTTGAACTCAGGGCCTCAGCACTGTCCTTAATCTCTGTTGCTCAAAGTTAACTCTTCCACTGAAGCCACAGCTCCACTTATGGATTTCTGGAGTGTGTGTGTGTGTGGTGTGGTTTCATTTTCGGTGGTTCATTGGGGAGACGAGTCTTGTGGACCTTACTTCCCTGTTGGGCTTCCTCACCACAATCCGTAGGCAGCAGCCTCGTGACTCGCGAGGATTACAGACACAGCCACGGCAGTGGCTCAGCGCCCTTGCTTCTTCACCTTTCACAGAGGATGGCAGTTATTACCAGAGCCGGGAGGGAGGAGACCAGGAAGGAGGGTAGGAGTCAAGAGGGGCCTGCAAGACAGGAGCACTCAGCTGGGCGCGCATGGGGGGAATCAGAGTGGGACTGCGTGAGTCAGGACTTAAATCCTGCAGCGTAATTCCTTTTTATATTGGAATTTGCAAAAACACACAAATTCTAAGATCAAATTCTTAAGAATTTTAAGAATGCAACCACAGAATATGAATTCCATCTGTGCGACTTAGCACGGCCCGAGCCATTGCAACGATCACACAGCCCTGAAGCTAGCTTGCCTAGGATTCAGAAGTAAGAAAGTCACTTGCCCGCCAGTATAAGTTACTACAATAATATTGGTTTTATTATGAATTAGTTATTTGATTGGTTCCTTTGCATTGTCTCAAAGTCCAATTTTAACTACCTGATTTTATATCTTAAAAGGAGCAATACAGAGGAGACAATGTTTGGGTTATACTTGGGTCATACCTGGAGACTAGATTCTGTGCTTATCAAACTGAAGCCAGTATTAACCAGGGATTGAAAGCATAAATTTTAGGGTCAAACCAATTTGGGTCCAATCTCCAAGTTCCATTAGCTTTCAATTTTTCTCCATTACAAATGGATCTGTCATTTATAAGATGTATGTGATTGTGGTACCTACTTCTAAGTACTGAAAAATTAATGAAATAAATAAATAAAGCAATCAAGAATGCAAGCATCTGGCATAGAACAAGCACAGAATAGTGCCTGTCTGGTTATTTAGCCAACTTAATGCCAACAGCATTCAAGCCCAACAGAAGATTCCTTAAGACATCTTATTGAAGTAAAACTACGGCTGGGTGATACTAGCAGGCAAAGGAGGCATTTTTTAAACATCTTAATAACACTAGGTAGAAGTCCCAGTACGACTCTGTACAAATTCATTATGGGAGATCACAAGAGGATAAATGCGTATCTCAGCTGTTTGAATAACTAAATTAACTGCTCAGCAGAGAGAAGCATTTTGTCACTGTGCTAAAATAGATGCTTATAATTTTTTTTTTTGCGGGAGTCCCTGCCTCCTCCCTCCCCCACCCTTCCATCACTCTTCTGGGGGGATGAGTTCTCTCTTCCCAGAAAGCTAAGCAGTGTGTGTTTTCAGGGAAGAGTTATTATGTAGTAATGATAACGATACAGTGAACGCGGAGTTAAAGCAAGTCTAATTTCAAATCCCAGCTTGATCTCCTACTTTCTCTGTAATATTGATCAATTTCTTCCACTTTCCTGGGCTTTATTGTTTATATTCATAGAATGAAAATTATATTTCTTCAAGCGTTATTGAAGAGTGATACATGTGTGCACATACCTACATGTGTACACATACCTACATGTGTGCACATACCTACATGTGTGCACATACACGAGGGCTTGTTTAGCCTCCAGCTTCTCCTCCGCCATCCTCCTCCGAATGTGTATATATCACAGTAAATACTGTTTCTTCATGCCTTTCCCCCTCACCTTTGGAAGTCCAGTTAATGAAGCATATTGATTCTATCCTGTGTTTCTCCTCATTTCTATTTCAAATGTTACCTCACATTCAAAGAATTCCCTGTGTACTTCCTTCTGTTTCACTTAATACTCTCTTCTACCTTTATATGACATATTTATCTTTCTGATATTTTGCTCTAATGACTGTATTTTCCATTTCAGGCCTTTGAGCCATATATTTGGTTTTTTATTTTGTGATTTTTCTTCATGACAACTATTAATTATTTTGATAACTTGGAATGTTATACATGTTACTTTCTGTTATTGTTTACATTTTTCTAGCATACTCATTTAGCTGGTGAATCCATCATTTTACTACAAATATGTTGGCTGTTAAATATTAGCTACTTGGTGTGCTTTAGAAGTTTAGGTTGAGGCTGGGGTTATGGCTCAGTGGTAGATGACTTGCCTAGCATGCTCAAGGCCTTGGCTTCTATTCCAACCACTTAAAAAAACAGAGCTTTAGTTTGAGGGGTTGGAGGTGTGGCTCAGTTGCTGGAGCACTAGCCAAAGAATGAAAGCCTCAACTACGGAGTTCAAGTGCTAATCTCAGACTTAAAAAGAAGCCATTTGGGCTTATTCCTCCTCTGAATTACTTTTATACCTTTCCATTTTCCTTTTTACTTTAGCTTTTTACCTTTCATGGGATATTCGCTATTTACATGCTCTGTGCAATGTTCTCATCAGGGTTGCTGCTCACTGACGTTCAGTTCTCCGTCTTTTCTGGGCACCTAAAGCTCGAATCTCCTGGCCTCCTGGAAGTTAAGCAGAGCCAATGAACACACTCTGCCAAGTGAGTTGCAATGGACGCGATGGGAGACCTTCCATGGTAGAGGAATGAACTACCGGTGCGCGTGCCTGAGCGCTCTCTCCTCTGGCATGGATTTCAGTGAGGATGAGGAGGCTGGTGCTGGTCTCGGTGTGCCCACAGCCTATCACACTGCTACTGGTTCACCGCAGGCATGTGGCACTACCAAAATACCAACTTTCATTGCCGCAAGCCATGGAAATCCCGGTGTTAGTATGCCATGGTTGAGCCTATTCCAAGGAATCCACTTGGCTATACATCACAAATACCTTCTGTTCGTCAATATTGCATTTGTATTTTTTACTTACTTTTTTAGAGAGCTGGGAATTAAACCCAAGGCCTTTGAGCATGCAAGCACAGTATCATTTATTATTTTCTTAACGTCATTGAATGTATCCATCTTTTCCTTTTTTAATTTTTTGCTCTTTTATAGCTTATTTTTAAAATACTTTTCTTCAAAGTCATATGTGCATCGAAAAGCTTTCAGATTTGGTATTTTAGTTTTGTGTAGAGCATAAGCTAAGAAGCTAATCTCCCTGTATAGATGACCAATTTTTATAAGCTTTGTATATAGAATAGCTAAAATTCTCTTTCATTACTTTAGCAATGGGCTCTGGGTTTTAAATTTTGCTTTTGAAAGTATTTGAATTTTGTCTTCACTCTTGAATGGATAATTTAGCAAGGATGCAGAATTTTAGGTACAATCATTTCTCGACACCACATAAAAATTACTGCGTTTTCAACTTCTACTGTTGGTGCGAAACAGCATTTAAAATACGGTAGCTTTCCCCTCGATGTTACTATTGGATAGTGATCTCTCACTTGCTGGCCACCCGTCTCTGCTAACTGATTGCTCCATAGGCTTGGCATTAGTGCTTGGTGTTCTGCAGGTTCATTATCATGTGCAAAGGTAGGCTTTTATTTTTGCCAGGACGAGGTCTTGAATTCAAGCCCTTACACTGGCTCTGCTTGCTTTTTCAGCTGGGCTTGTGTCACTTGCGCCACACTTCTAGCCTTGCTTCTTGCTAGTTATTTTGGAGATAAAAGTTGCACAGATGTTTCTGTCCGGGCTGGCCTCAAATCATAGTCCTCTGAATCTCAGCCTCCTATCTTGAACCACAAGTACCTGTCCAATGTAGATTTATCTTTATAGCATCAGTTGGTTGCACAAAGAGGTTGTCCATGTATGTGTACGGTCGCACCTTGATGAGATTCCTTCCTGTTACTCTTCCCTGATACTTCCTATTTCCTGAACCAATCTCAACAACCTTCATCAATCCACTTTTACGCATGCACTCACTTCTGGTGTCTACTAATTTCTTTTCAGATGCTACCTTTTTTTGAAACTGCCCACATTTTTTGTATGTCTTTCCTGGGGTCTGAACTCAGGGCCAAGGCACTATCTCTGGGCTGTTTTGCTCAAGGCTAGCACTTTACCACTTGAGCTATAGCTCCACTTTTGGATTTTTTGGAGGGAGGGAGTGGTTAATTGAAGGTAACATTCACACAGACTTTGGTGCCTGGGCTGGCTTCAAACTGTGATCCTCAGATCTCAGTCTACCGAGTAACTAGCATTGTAAGCATGAGTCACTGGTACTGAGTTCTACTGAATTTTTTATTTTAATTCCTTAACAATTAATTCCTGGAGAGGGCCATTTTCTCCAAATATGTTAATTGCTTCTCATGATGCCTTAGTCATTTATTTGAACTCATCTGTATGCATTTAGTACAATAATTTTAACTCCATATTATTGCCCAATTATCTCATGTTCTTAAAGGATTCTATGCTTGCCCTTTTTCATACTTGCTAATAGTTACCTGTGGCCAATTCTTTCATTGAGTGCTTTATAAAAGGTATCAATGAAAGTAGAAAATTTTCCTTAAATGGGGATAGTTTTACTTTTTATGAGAATCTTTTGTGCCTGCAAGTGGAATTCCACCTGACTTCTCTACTTTCATATGCCAATGCCCAGCCAAGTTTTACAATAATTTTCTCTAAGTTTAGGTTGTTTCTGGATGAAGTAGGTTATGCAAATCCAAATTTTAAACTTCGGCGAGGGTTTCATACTTACAAATTCTCAGGAGATACTCCTATTTCTCCCCAAAAAATACTAGTATAAAACCTTCCTTACCGTATCTGTATATCATTGGTAGGTTTTCTCTTTCTCCTCCAGTCGTCCCTTTATTCAAGATGCAACCTTCTGAGGTCTTATATCTGCATCAATGGTCTTCCTTCTAATTCCCTTCCTGAACTCCGCTCAAAGCATCATCACATGTGTCCATGCGGCCGACAGGAACTGCGACTTCTTTGAGGGGTGGTGGGCTCCACATGTGCACCGCACTCCCTGACCTCTTTGATTCTGGAGCCTGGGGGTTGCCCTTTTCCTGTTATGATTTCAAGAGAAAATTCGCTATAATTGTACCCAGTACGTCCAGATTTTTTATGGCATGGACTTACAAACTCCAAATACATCAATTTATTAAAACCAATGTCACATCAATTGACATTTGAAATTTTACTTAAGCCAAGAAGAGATATAGGCATGGATTTCATTTTGTGATTATTTTTAAAACAAAGCGGAAGTGTGAAACTTTCCTACCTTGGCCATATTTATCTTTCATAAAAGTAAAGCAGACATAGCTAAGCTACTTCATTTCCTGCTGTGAGAAGAATTTCCAAAGCTTTCAATTTGACAGCGTGAAAACATTTTCTAGAAGGAAACTCAGTCTAAGTTAACTCGTAGGCCACCACTTACGAGTTACAGAATCTTGAAAAAAGGAATTTAATTTAGGAACTTTTTGTGCAACTACTTAAAGATAACAAATTTTTAAAAATTCTCTCTATAACAAATAGCTGTTGAAAGAAATAGAAGAAATAAAATGATTAGTGACGGGTCATACTAGGCACTAGGCTACATTACAAATAAATGATAGCAGTAATAAAATCCATGAAAGGTCACTCTGAAGAACCAAGTGAGTTTTGTTTGGAGCAGATCACACATTTATATAATAATCACACATTTATATAATAACTCTGGTTGTTCCTATGAGAAATAAGATCAAACCCCTTGCTTTGGCATCCTTTCTAAGACTAGACAAATTTAAATTATTCCTTCATCCATCTTACTCTGAACTTTTTCAGTGTTAACTGGTCTAAGGGGTAAGCAATGAGAACAGCACCTGGTGCTTTGTGAACGCATGCCTGGTTTACTCCCTTCTTTCTTACTTCATAATTTACCATAAGTCTAAAGAAACAGAATGGAATATCAGGGCTTGGAAAGAGATAGACACAACAGCGTCGATTTTTTGGAATGATTTTTTCTTACACATTGTATGTGGGAAGCTTCATTGTATTCTCTTGTTCCTTGCTACCCTCTAAGCTTTGGGGCATTTACCCACAAATGTCCTTCCGTGGAGAAACTGTGCTGATTCTTGAGGGAACTGTCTCTACAGTTCTCAGCCATGCTCCATATAGCACACGAGTATTGTTCACACAAAAGCCTTGGCTAGTACCTTCATCCTGTGGCCTGAGACTGATTCTGGAATGATGATAAACCAGTATACACATGCCAGGATACTCATCATAGCTAAGTACAGGTTGATACATTTGCAGAAGGCAAAGACCAATATTCTTGGCCCATGAGACCTCTTTTTTTTCCCTTTATCTCATAGACAATATTGGTTTCCATTGACTTCATCTCAAATGCTTTTGTAAGATTTCCATTCTTTATTCATATAGCCAATACAATCAGAATATCTCTGCCAATTTTTTTCGCAATAGAACTCTCCAGATACTTTTGTAAAATAATGACAACTTGGATGAATGTCATATTCAAAATTAAATCTCATCACTTTTGGAAAAAATATTGGGATATGAAAAATGTTGTATATAATATGTCATTCAGATCCAGGCACAAAATGCTTTGAATCCTTGCATACAGTCTGGGAAAATCTGTTATCTAAGTTTGGAGTATGTTTCAGCCTCCTGGGAAATGGAGGTCTGACAGGAAGTTAAGGCAGTGTGTCCTTTTCAGCTAGATAATCTTCTCAGAGGGAAGACTTACACAGATAAAGAACAAATAGCTTTCCCGGGGAGGATGACAATAAGGAGCTGGAATTGTTTCTCACAAGAAAATAAAACATCATGGTTAGTAGAGGTAACAGTGTACTTCTGGAATTGTCTCCTTTACAGAAATACTTGTGACTACATATGTACTTAGATTACATGGCTTGGCCTTACAATCATGAACTGTGTTTGTGGGTGACCAAACTGAGAAAAAAATTAGTAATCAACTTGAACTATTTTGTTAGTAGTTCATCTTATTTTCTAGATAAATTAGTCTGAGCAACTTCTATAACTATTGTCAAAAATCACAAAGGTCTAAAAATATTACCCTGTCCCATTTTGTATCATTTATTTGCCCCCTTTTTAAAAAGAGCATTCTCCTTGAATCCTCCTCTAGTTGAGCTAACACACAAATGTATTAACCAAAGCATGGTATCTATAAGAGAGAGTGAAAATGGTGTAATTCCAGAGGAAAAACTACCTCACAGTCAAACAAAATGAACAGCTGGAACCTAGCCCTTGAAAGGTATGTGTGGGAAAGCCATGGAGGGAAGGAATAATAACCAACAGAAAGAGAAAGGAGTGAGCGAGCCCAGTCATTACCTCTAGCTCATAACCTGTGAGAGTAGGGGAAGGGAGGGGAGGGTTGGGTAGGGAGGAAGGGGGAAGAATAATGAAAGGGGTGTTAGTGCTCAGTATCATTTTACTTATAAACTGATTTGTTGAATGGTAGCCCTTTATACAATACTTTAAAATAATGATAATTAAACAGGCAAATATATTAATTACCAAAAAAATTGGCTTCAAGTTACCCTATTCATTTGCAGCCAGCAGTACAAGGCAAAAGCAATGGATCTTGAATCAAGAGATTTTTGCTTATCTGTTTTCTTGTAGACTATGGGGCTTGAACTCAGGGCCTGGGTGCTGTCCCTGAGCTGTTTTGCTCAAGACATGTATTACCTCAGTGTTTATTGTATAAGCTCAGACCAAATTGGCTAAGGCCAGTCATGCGACGCAGATGTATAGTAGAGACTAGAAAAGATTCCAACTGCACATTAGAAGAAAAGCAAATGAGTCTGTCAGACAGCTAGCCAGTTTTAAACCACCTCATCTTCATCATCACAATATTTTAAATCTGAAGTTTACAGCTGCCCTGGGGAAGCTACACTACCCTTAATTTCTAACATCTTGTAAGCTGAAGGAAGGGGAAGATTGTATATTCTAAAAACAGAATATAGAAATTCCTGAATCTACATGTGTGTTCTCATTTTTATAGTCACCCAGTGTGGATCAGGACCAAGACCAAAAACACAGAAAAGTAGAAGCCTGATCCTTACCATATGTTAATGGAGGACTAAAGAAGGGAGCCAGACTTATATTGTTCAAGTCCAACCTGGATGTGGTTGTTGGTCTCTAACATATGGTGTATGCCAAATACATTCAAACACAGGTCAGTGTGAGTCATTCCAAACGCAGCTACCTCCACATAGTCATAAATGAACAATTGTAAGACTTATAAATTAGACACGTTATTGTAGGGCTTGCACTTATTCTTTATTTCGCATTTGTCAAAGTTGTTTCACAAGTCTATAGAAGTAATTCATGTGGCTCGGTTCGTACAACTGGCTTCATGGAGACAGGGCCAATACATTTCAGAGTTCAGGTCGGTTGTGTGACATCATGACACTGAGGATTCAGAATACCACGCTAACATCGCAGGGTATGGAGGTGCGTTATGAAGCTGTCATTTGACACGGCCTTTCCGCTACACCTCTGCCAGTCCTCTAGAGCTACAATATTCAAGATGCAATATACCCTCGCTTTCTTGTAAAGGAAACATCTGGAATTTTCACATATACTAGTAATGCACAGAGAGATACTAAATATTTCAAGTAGCTGAGAGGTCAATTTATATATGTGGGGAAAGACTTCATGTTTACCTTCTTCAGTTCAACAGAGTGCTTTTCCAGGCTCTTTAGAGATGTAGAAGAACCCCAATGAGTGGTTTAGCCTGGGACACTCTGGCGGCATTGTGGGAGGAGGGAAGAATGAGTATATCTAACCCTGACTTGTGGCACAGCAGGAGTGCTGGAGCAGGAATATCAAGAAGATAGAATGACCATGTAAGTAGTCCTGAATGGGGGCTAAGAGAGCTCATGGGAGATATTTGAAATGACTCTTAGAAGGTTGAGCTGCAGATGGTAGGGATGATGTAAAAACAATTTGAAGCCTGCACCCGGTGGCTCACGCCTATAATCCTAGCTACTCAGGAGGCTGAGATCTGAGGATTGCAGTTCAAAGCCAGCCCAGGCAGCAAAGTCCGTGAGACTCTTATCTCCAATAAACCACTCAGAAAACCAGAAGTGGTGCTGTGGTTCACTGGTGGAGTGCTTGCCTTGAGCTGAAGAGCTGAGGGACAGCGTTCAAGCCCCAGAGTTCAAGCCCCATGACCGACAAAAAACAAACAAAAAAACAATTTGAGAAAAAAGGTGCAGAAATAAAGAAAGTCATATATTTGGAGAAGCCAGAATGATCTGATATCCCTGGAAGCAATTCAGCCAACTCCGTAAACACGCATTGTCTGTTATGTGCCAGGTACTGTTCCAGGCACTTGTGATACGCAGATGAACATAACAGATTATAGCATCACACAATAAAACAGAAACTGAAGTCCATCTACAGCCCTGAGTATCAAGTTAGAGTGGCAGACTGATCTACTTCCCTCTACATTGATTCTCGGTTTCTTTGTGCTTTGAAGCCATCTTGTCAACCTCTTTCTTCCATACCTCAGATAACTCATTTGACTATAAAAATGGATGCTTTTCTTGGTTTCTAAATATCTTTAAAAAAAAAAGAAAATGAGAAAATATTGGGAAAATATTTAGTGCAAAGACTGGGACAGGTGAAACAGGAGAGAAACCCAAGGCATTTGGTGTGACCAAAAAAGAAGGAAGAAGACAACAAAAAAATCAGGACCAGACAAAGAATCACAGATGCCAGTGGAGTGGTATTATGGAAGCAAAAAACAAAACAGCACTGCATGATTACCCAAAGCATAAAAATACATACACCTGAATGTACACAAGTGAATGGAGGTAATCATAGAGAGAAGAATTAGGTCTTACGGAGGAATTCCGAACAACATATATATATATATATATATATATATATATATATATATATATATATATATACTTTACCTCCAAGAGGTAAAACTTCCCTCCACGCTCATCCTGAGAATGGGTGGGGCTTAGTAACAAATAAGAGAAGGGACAAATAGTAAGTCCACACTCTAGAAGCCTGACAAAGAGAACACCAACCGAACGAGGTCCCGGGGTTGTTACAGACCTTCAGTGCAGTGTGCAGGGAACACATGTCACGACAGCCATCTTTTCTTCCCCCAAAGCAATAGCTCTAGTATAAACATGAAAAAAGGCGTGAGACAAATCATTTTGGGAGACAGTCTACAATACATCTTGCCAGCACGCTTCAAGACTTTCTAGGTCATTTGAAGAAAAAAAACAACTGCAAAACTCTCACAGGCCAGAGGAGACTCCAGAGAGAGAAGAGCTAATGCAATGTGCTACTCTGGATTAAATTCTGGGACAGAAGAGGCCATTCATGGACACATGGATGAAAACCAAATAAAGTCTGGAGTTCGGTTAATTAAAACAAATCGATGGTCTCTAAAGTCCCTTCCAGCTGGTAGCTATAAGAATAGCACTTATCATCTAATTGCTTCAAACCTGTGTTCATATTGCTTACAAAGTGCCATGAACACTAGCTAAGGAAACAGTAAGGAAGGGTGAAGGCCTTTAATCCATTATTTTTTCTTCTCCCCTGACTCCCCCTGGTTGTGTGTTGCAGTTAGATGTGATTTTTGAGGCAATAATATGTTACTAGGAGTCTATTGTCTCCTGTTTGTTGCTTGCTCCAATCAGAGTTCACACCTATCCATAAGAAAGGGCAGTCACTGGTAAGCCAGCAGGTTTCTATTCCTTTGCACACGCCCCCCACCCCCCCTCCAGTGTCTGGAGTTTCCATGCTGGACCATGGAGACTGGGAGCTGTGACTGTTGCTATGGTGATGGTTGTGATGGCGGTGATACCTTTGGCTCATTTGATTTTCCTGGACAGTTTCTTTACTTTCACACACACACACACACACACACACACACACACAGACAGAGTTTATGGAACCCCAATGTGAAATCACGCTGGCGCTGATTCATGACATTTTCCTGAGACTTTATAATGTTTCTTTTTTCTAAATAAGCAATTTCAGGTCAGGTAAAAATGTGAGTAAATCATGCCTGGCTCTTGTTCCAGATGTATCCATTTCTGTTCATTCCTTCCCCCCCCCCTTTTTTCCCCGTGGCTTTGGGACAATAAAAATAAGCAATAGCTCCAGTCTGGAGGCCTCTGCGCATGCGATCTCCCCTGCACATGGTGCTCCGCCTCGGTGGCTGCCGACCTTCGCGTTTTCTCTGGCAATTATCTGAGAGCAGAGCAGTAACATGGAGTCATGGTTCTGGCACACTGGAGACCCTGGGAGGATCAAAGGGGCTGATGTGACAGTTCATGAAATGCGGAGGAAGCCCAGCGTCCCCCACTGCCAACACTAACACGGCCTGGGCTCCAGCGTCTGGGAGAGCCCAGCTGCCAAGGGTCTGCCTACATTTTCTCTGAGGAGCCAGCCCAGAGCAGGTCAGGGAAATTACAGCTTTTATCAAGCAGACACTGTGGCTCTCTTTGAGGACAGCCAACGTCTCACTCACTGCGAGGAACTGAAGCGCATGTGGCTTTCTTAAGGAGAGAGCATGACTATTTCCTTCACTGGGAAAGAGACGCCCACAGGAGACTTCATTTATTTGGACTACGTGGGGCCATGCTGAAAGGGGAGAAATGTTTGTGAAGAAATTAGGAATGAGGGCTCTGGAGACAGGCTGCCTGAGTTTGAATCCCAGCCCTTTCAATTACCAGGCTGTTCAACATAAGCAAATTCTGATCTCTCTGCCCACAGCTTCCCATCGGTGAAATGAAGATGATAATCATACCCCAGTCGCAGGTTGCCCTGGTGATGAACACATGTGCAGTACTCAGAACATTGCCCGGCTCGTGGTTAAGTTCTCCACAGAGGCCAACAGCTATTATTACTATTTTTTTTTACTTTGATTTTAGCTATCTTTATTGGAGACAGAAACACAATTGTGTTTAGCCTGATTCCTTTTCAAAACTTTTATTTCGCTATTCTTTGAATATTCATTGAGAGATTGAAGCTGGCTATGGTGATACATATATGTAATTCCAACATTCAAGATCATAGCAAGTTCCAGGCCAATCTAGACTGTATAGAGAGTCCTTGTCTGAAAAGAAAGAAAAAAGGAAGGAAGGAAGGAAGGAAGATGGAAAGGAATGTAGGAAGGAAGGAAAGAAAGGAAGGAAGGAAAGAAGGAAGGAAGGAAGGAAGGGTTGGGCCAAGCTAGGAAGAGGTTGGTGGGCCTATGAACTCTCATTTGAAGATGCTCTAGAAATGAACTCTTACAATGTATCCCTCCATTCTCTCGCTTTCCCCCATGGAAGGAAGGAAGACAGTTCCATCATTTTTTCATTGTTTCCAGCATAAAACTATTAAAAATTTCAATCTGTACTATTTTACAAAACACCTTAAAACAATAACTCCTCAAAAGTTGTGATTATGGACTTTATGAGTAGGGAGGTTTTGTTTTTTTTTAAACCGCAGGCTTTATAGAGTATGTTAAGATTAAGTTGAGTAATTTCCATAATAAATGGGATTTCTCAACTGACACTTCTCTTTCAATAAGTCTCTTCCTCACTTCACCAGCTTTGTAATGGTAAAGCTGGCTCTTGGATCTTTGACACTGTATATAAAATATTTCTTACTCATTACTTTGGCTAAATTGCTATGGTTTCAATACCAATATATAAAAAGAAAGCTCAATAAAAATAGGTGTATCAAATATTTCTTGAAGTTTATGCTTCACTTCAAAGTCAAGTCACAAATTCAGCAAATAGAATAATTTGCCAAGGTACAAATGTTGCATCCATATTTGATCTGTTACACTTATATGGAGAAATGTGAATTTTAGGTCCACTGTTTTCAAGAATGTTGGTTTCAGGGGTTCTGGGAGTTGTTCTTGTTTACTCTTGGTGATACTGAGGTTTGAAGTCAAGTTTGCTTGGCTTGCTTGCTCAGTTCGGCTGGTGTTGTACCACTTGAGCCATGCTTCCAGCTTAGCTTTGGGCAAATTATTTTAGAGGTGGAGTCTAGTGAACTTTTCTGCCAAGGCTAGTCTGAAACGGTGATCTTCTAGTTCTCACTCTCCTGCGTAGCTAGGATTACAGGGATGAGACCCCAGTGCCTGGATATTCTCTGTTTTAAGAGCTCTTATGGTCTTTCCTCTTTCCATCCTCCCTTCCTTTTGTTTTCTTCCATCAATAAACATTTAGTGCCCAACTCGTCTCTGCTCTATACTGGAGGCTTTCATATTCGTGGCCACCAGCCCACGTGTTACAGCTTCACTAACAATGACAGTGAAAACGGTCCTATGCCCAGCTCCACACCGGTCACGTGAGACAGGGTCACATGATGAAGCTCGGGCTGGCTTTAAACTTGCAATCTCCTGGCTTTGGCCTCCAGCACCACCAGCTAACGCTCTGCCTTTGAGCCCAGAGGAACCACTGCAGAGTCTGCCCTCTGTAAGAATTTTTGGAGGCGCTCAGAACCCCAAGTCTGCTAAGTCCTCTCCAAGAAGAGACTCTAGGCAGCTGTGACATTCGGTGCCCGTGAGCATTCCCAAAGTCAGATTTGGATTGTGATTCCTATGCAACCTGAATACAAGCCAGTACTTCAACCTGTCTGACCTTTCCATTCTTAAATGAGTATTTCATCTGAATCGCTTGCTTCATGCTGCAACATAACTAAGCCATGTGTGTGCACAAGTCGTTTTTAGCTCCATAGAGCAAAAGACTACTTTGCATTATTTTTTAAAGTAGCAGATGAAAATCAGTTGTGTCCCTACATCCTCTGGGGAGTTTTCCTGCATCCTTATGAAGCTAAGAATACTTCTTTTGAATGAACAGTTAAGTAACTGACCCAGGAACTATTAAATAAGAGTTATGCAATCTTATGCACAGTTTTACTAAATTAAAGAAAGCATTTCATAGCTTAAAAGTAGCACTCAAAAGAAGAAAATGGAAATAAGTGGAAATAAGCATTGACCTCCAAACCAGCTGTGAGACCTTGAACTTTCTTGACCTCTGTTTCTATACTCATAACACAGGGAAGTTGGCGTGCACATTCTAAGAGGTCTTTTCCAAGACAAAAAGTCTAAGGTTCTTGGAACCTTTCAAGGATGACCTCCACTGTAAATTTCCAGCCACTAATTTGAAAGTTCTTAGAATTATAAATAGTCAATCTCTGCAGTTCTTCTGCTGTAGCCCACTCCAAAACTCACATTGTTTGATGGGGTTGCCAGAGTGCTTTCCCAGGGTTCTATGCTCCGAGCTGAGCTATGCTCCAGTTCTACTTCCTTTGGTTTACTTATTCCACATTTTAACTGAAAATTGGCCCAATGAAACTGACTGCACCACAGTTCAAGTCTTTGAATAATTTATTAGCTACGGTCCTCTCCAATTTATTTCCAAAGAATGAGTGTGAGGGGAACTGAAAGAACATTCCAACAGCCCAAACTCTTCTGTCTAGAAGCAACTGAACTCAGCTCCTAGAATCTGCTCATCTTGTCTGTCATCAAAGTCATACATATATATGGTCAGGATCGACTAGACTGCTGCTCTCCTGTGCTGCTACCACTTGTGAAACTGAGTTGAAATGAGTAACAGAGACTGAATCACTCATCTTTTCATAGGGTTGTTGTAAGGTTTTAAGACAAGGTGTTAAAAAGTACCAGACATGTGACAAGCACACCACAGGTGATAGTCATTATCAAGGATACCTTGATGTTTTTAGCCTCAACTCTCCTCATACCCCATCTTTTCCTCTAGGCCCTCATGCCAGAGAAACCTGCAATCCCATTGTTAGTGATGGGTTGTATTTTTCTGGCCTCTGACCCATTTCATGAGCTGTGCTCTCTGCCTATTTCAATTCTCCCTTCTCCTCTCTTGACATGACTCCCATTCAATTGATTGAATCTTGCATTCATCCTTTAACAAATATCTATTGGGTTATAGCTAAGGCCGTGCTTTTGATGCTATATGAACGCATCAGGAAACAAAACAGACCGAAACCCAAGACACTTGCTCTCCTAACACCCCTGTTGTTACCAATGTGCTTGGCTTTACCACACTGGACTCCACCCTGCCTGGGTGAAGTGAGGGTCATGCTTTTTAAGAAAATTTCTAGCCCAAGGCCCTCAGAATAAAAATATGAACACTGAACAAAGGAAGCTAACACTTGGACTACGCGGAAATGAAATGTGTCTTGGTGATGTTGTTAGACCATCAATTATAAAAGACATATGAGAGGGGCTGGGAAGGTGGCTCAGTGGTAGAGCGCTTGCCTTGCAAGCCTGAGGCCCTGGGTTCGATTCCTCAGCACCACATAAGCAAAAAGAAAAAAGCCGGAAGTGGTGCTGTGGCTCAGCGCTAGCCTTGAGCTGAAGAGCTGAGGGACAGCGCCCAGGCCCAGAGGTCAGGCCCCACAACCGGACCCAAAATAAATAAATAAAAATAAAAACAATCCAACTCATTGTTAAAAAAAAATAAAAGACATATGAGAGAAGAATATTCAGCCATGGTACATGGAATCCTAGAAAACTTTCTGTGTTCACCATGAACCTTACCCTCAGAAATTGCAAAACAAAAGAAAATTATACATCTACATGAGTCTAGGAAAAAGGTTATATTTCTTTTGAATGTTATTCTTACTAAAGATGAAAAAAATTCTGTTAGAATTCTAATAGGATGATCAGCTAGAATGAGAAATATTCTATTAAAGTGCTAACAGGGCAGGAGAGAAAACCATATAGGAGCCTCCCAAAGAGCATACATTTAGCTTCCAAGGGACTTTGGAAAGTCTGGCCGAGAGGGTGGTATCTTTGGCAAAACATGAAGAGAAATCACAGAAAAGGAAGAAAGACAAAAAACTATGTGATATAAAAGATGACAGAGAAAAAATATAGACAGTTAATGACAAGAAAGTGTGTGTGTCTTGTTCAGCAGTTCCGTGAGCTCTCTTGGAGTTGTGGTATTCATCCCATTTCATAGATAAGAAAACTAGTGCACCAGCACTGGCTGAAGGGTTGCATGGTAGTCAAGCTTCTCTGATTTCTGACCTAAGCATGTTTCCACAATAAGGAGGAAGATAAGATCAAAATTGGAAGATAAGAACAAGCAGGAATCAATGGTCAATAAATATGAAGTGAATGGCAAACAGATATAACAGGAGACAGAGACGAGAGATAGAAGCTTCAACTTCAATGGAGAATATTCCTTTTTTGTTATTGTTGTTGGTCATGGGGCTTGAACTCTGGGCCTGGACTCTGTCCCTCAGCTCTTCAGCTCAAGGCAAGCACTCTACCACTCGAGCCACAGTGCCACTTCCAGTTTTCAAGTGGTTTATTGGAGATAAGAGTCTCACAGACTTTCCTGCCTGGGCTGGCTTCGAACCACGATCCTCAGATCTCAGCCTTCTGAGTAGGTAGGATGACAGGCATGAGCCACCAGTGCCCGGCTTCAATGGAGAATATTTCTTTGGGTTCAAGGTATGTCTAAGACACTGGCTTCTAACACTTACCAATATCATTGCAATGTAGTATCAGGAAATCAAAGAAAGCACTTTTCTTAATTTTACAAAGTGAGGTTGATGAGTCGCAAGTCCTTAATTAATTACTGAGCACAGAATCAGTCAGAGTCTATGCAGGAATCAGAGGCAAACTCAAACTGTGAAGAGCCGTTAGTGAAAGTGCTGTTACAGAATCCGGCAGGTACTGCCCACAGTGGGAAGTGACCTCTCCTCCTAGTCTCCAAGGACAAGGAGAGGGCACAGACCCCAGCAAGCAGCACTCTAGAAAAGATGGCTGCTTGGCAGGGGTTGAGCGCTTCAGGTCTCTGGTGGAAGAATGGAGAGGAATAGAGGAGGGAGGGAAGTTGTACGAAATTACCTCTTCTCCAAGAAGATCAAAACCAGCAAATAAGAAAAAAAATGAGGGTGAGAGTAAGAGATTGAGCTGCTTCTATGGACTAGTCAAAAAAGAAGAAAAAACAGATTTCAAGAGATGTAGGAAGATATGAACACATGCACATAGGACATGCACACACGTCCATACATGTACATGATAATTATGAGTATATGTATGAATGGCATATATATGACTTAACCTTTTCCATTTCACCTATCTGTTCCGCAGAGTGACATGAAGAACAGGCACTCAGCACCCTTGTAGTTCTTGTGACAAGGGACAAAGCCCCTCCCCCAAATAAATCAGTATGGGGAATGTTCAGTGGGAGAGACTTGCAAATTAGACTCAACGAAACAATGTAACATGCTATTTTTTAAAAGAGATACATACATAATTTTAGGATGCAAAGATACCAAGTGCTTCTCCTAGAAGAATGGACTTCTGAGCTTATTTTAAAGGAGCAGTTTTTCTAAATCAATCAGCGAAAGAAAGGCTCTCAAGTAGACGGAATGTCTAGGCGCAGGGACAGAAAACTAAGAGACCTGATGAGTGGAGAAGCTGTATGTCAATAAAGGCTTGAGTTGGGGGCGATGTTGCCAGGGGCAAAGAGCCATTTAGAGACTTTAAAGGAGGAAACTGATGTGGTCAGATTGACAAATTAGAAAGGCCAAAATTCAAGTATTATTTCCAATTCAGGTAATTAAAACAAAGTACATTGAGAAAAGAAGAACAATCAGGCATTCTTCATGCATCTCAATTTCTGTCTTCTTGTCAGTCGTGTTACATTGATGGCATTGGTGTAACAAGAAAGGCTACGGTAGCTGAAAGCGGACTGGAGAGTAGAATGTCCTTCAGGTTGGAGTCAGAGCAGTGGGATGGCACTGCATGGGAAGAAACTTTCCCACTTCAGACACTGCCTGACCTCAGTCGGACTTTGGCCGCCAGTCCGCATTCAGGATGCTGCCATCCGGCTATGCACTGCCAAGGAGAGGAAAAGGGGAAGACAATGTCCTTCCCCCTCTCAGCACACCACTGGCAAGAGTAGAAACAAAAGCTGGGAGTCCGAGAGGCAAACCGGGGCCTTCGCTTCTCTGCCCTGTCCCTGGGGTCAGAGGAAAATGAGGCAAACTCGCATCTCTCCTGGTCGCTGCTGATACTCGACTGGGAACGTCGTTCTCAGTGGCTACAGATTTCCTTAATCACTCATCTTAACTTTATTTGACGCTGGGTTCCATGGCCTTTCACGAACGAGGTCTTGGAAGGCTGTAAACCTATGTGGCTGGGAAAGGAATGTACTGCACTGAAGATGAACGGGAAAGAGCTACAGATTTCCAACTTTCACAGCTTGTCTGCTCGCCGAGACTGGGCTGCGATGTGCTCTTGAAATCATTTGGGTGGGCCTTGTTTCTGAGGAAATAAAGAGGCCCCACAGCCTCCCAAGTGAGCGAAAGAATGGTTTCCAGATAGTCAAGTCGAGTGGCCTTCTGTCTAGATGGGCTTGGCATCTCTCCATCTGGCTGGCCGCTATCCTGAGGTTAGTAAAGCAGAAAACAAATCTTCAGGGAACCAAAAAGGCATGTGCACGTGCCAGTATTTCTGACAAATGCTCACTTAATTGTTTTCTATGATTTTTCTCTTGGGACACAATCTGTGTGCACCAGGCACCAAGAACTATTCCCTCCCACAACCTCAGATCCTAAGGGACAGTCCACAATTACACACATTTGGGCCAAGCATTTACCCCACAGGAAATAGTTGGATCAGCCTCTGGAGATGAAAGAAAGAGTCAGGGCATGGGAAAACAGAGAGCTCCTGAGTGGCAAAGGAGACAGAGTCTCCTATGTAAAACCAGAGAGTGAGTGTACATAGGGAAAAGTCAGGCATTTCTTACAAAGAGACTAGGGAAATGGTGGCAGGCCGAGGTCTGAGTAGGTTCGTGAGAGCGCTGTGTTGTTCTGTAACTGGTAAATAAGTTAATACTTGGAAACCTCAACATTCCAGGAAGAAATTCCGTTTGGGATTTGGTTACTGGAAATAGTGGCATATAAGATGGGCTCCCAAACAGAACATACACATATGGGGATGAAACAGGAATTTAAGCTCCAAAAAGCGGTGCTCCTCACAAATCCTTTCTTCCAAATCTAGCCATTCTACAACTTTACCTCATTTTTAACTTGCAATCTTCTTCAGTTATGTTTAGCTCCCAACATTCATGACAGCAGTGTACTGTGTAGAATGCCTACATGTTCTGCTCTGGTTGAGTTAGAAAAGGCTATAAAATGTGTCTCTCTCAATCACTAATTGGATCACAAATATTTGTAACTGAATCCAAACCTTGGAATGGCTAACAATACTTATTACTGCTAGCACTGTTTCAGTATTGGCTTTGGTGCAGAATAATTTTATTCATTAGTGTCAGAAGTTTTAAGTCAGAAGATTTTTGCACTCAATATGGAACTTAACCTTTCTCTCTCTCTCCCCCTTTCTCTCTCTCTCTCTGTCTCAGATAGATAGATAGATAGATAGATAGATAGATAGATGATAGATAGATAGATAGATCATATCATTAAACTGATTTTTATAGACTGGTTTAAATCAATTACATGACAAGTTCTTCCATCTAAATCAGTTTGGGTGAGAAAAGGAAAAGACCAAGTAACTGATTAGTTCTTTGTTCCCTTTGGAGTCCAAGCTTTTCCAAGAGAATAGAAATTGGCTCCAAAAAATTAATTCAGAAGTCTGAAATCATGAACGAGAGAGAGCGATCTGTTGCTGGTTAACAGACTGAAATGCCTGAATAAACTTAGAAGTAACTCCAATGAAGAACTTGCTGAGAGAGCCGGGATATAAAAGAAGAAACTGGGGCAAGAGCCACAGCAAAACAGCTACACGTGCGCACAAACAAACAAACCTGGCTGACAGGAAATCAGTCCTTACGCAGCAAATGAATCAAGACAAAAAAAAAGCGGTACTGGTGATTTTTAAGTTTAAAAATTTAACCAAGACCTTTAGCATAAAAGTAGACTCAAATGAAGGAAAGAGAGTGAGGAAAGTCTGCGGGGAAAGAGAATAAAAGGAAGAGATCGGATCTTTTTCCCTTTCTAAAAAAAAAAACGGTACATAACATCTTTATCCTAGTTCCTTCTTTTAGGGAGGTTTATTTTGTTATTAACCAGGGGACAGAGTTGTCACTGAGTCTGTCTGAGGTAGACATTCTCACCAGAATGATCCGTTGGATACAAGATCCCAGTGCAGCTCTGAATTAATGCAAGTTGATTTACATTTAGAGTGTAGGTACTTCAATACGCAGTAGTAAAACATTGTGGTATGCTTTGTTTGAAAAAAGTCTTTTTAAAAAGTTCTCAATAAAGCTCCTTTCAGACATGTGTCATGGGTTTTTTTTCCTCACAGAATTCTTCCATGTTAATAAATGAAGTTGCTCTTCCTTTCATTCCTTTGGCCACAGGACAGACGGAATTCACCAAAGCCTCCATACCACAGACATTCTCAGATGGTGCTAATAAAAAGAAGCAACCCAAGCCAGAATTGGTGGTCCACATCATGAGAGTTGCTAAATATCATCACAAAGCAATAATTACCCTACAGCATGCTTTGGTGGCTCGGCATCCTGAAATGCAAATGTCAAGGGCATACAGTCTCAAGGATGTTGCTAATGGTAGCTCGTGTTTTGTGTTGGGTGGTCTTAGTGCTGCCTGGTGGTCTTGTTTCTGCCTACTATGACAGTACTAATAGCTTCATGCAGTCCCAAGCCTACATAGTATTCACTTGTCTCCCTTTAGTAATTCATGACAAGTCATAAAAGACAGACTACCCAGAAATGACACTACAGTGTTCCAGACATTTTCTCTCTTGGTGGTGACAGATCCAAATCAAGCTGGCTCAGTGCTTAAAGGCAACGCATTCTTTGAGCGTCGGTTCAAAACACATCCTTAGATCTGGAAAAATCTTCTTGCCTCTTCCATCATTGCTTGTAATAAATATTCAGCTCTTGGACTGCAACTAGTAACTTATGATAGATGACATGGACTAGAAATCCAACTCTCTTTCCCAGATGTAAGCAACTCATCTTTTGGTTACAGAGACTTTACTACTTTTTAATAAGCAGAGGCAGATCGCTCTGAATGCTTTCTTGCCACACTCATTCAGGATTTATTTCCCAAGGTGCCATGAAGAATAGCAGTGGAAAGTTTATAGCTGCCCAAGATAACAATATAATTTCAATTCAGAGAACCAAAGTGTCACATAGCCCAAAATTAATAGAGGCAATCATCCCAGTTTTAACTCCAGAAACCATATTAGAGTGTTTACCTGATTAAGTTTACATATGATTCTAAAATTATAGGATGATCATGTCAGGATTTTAATATTAATAGAGTTTTTGGAACCATCCTTTGCATTTGGTTTGGGGAAAGTACTAGTCTCAATAAACTGTCCCATTGTAATTTCCTTGTGCTGTGTACCCCTGCCAACTACTAGTTATTTTATTATATTTGACCTTGTAATGTTGCTAAATTTCCAGGGTGGTTTTTTTTTTTTGCTTAACAAACTGAGTACTACTAAATCTTTACAAGAACAAGAGCTGGGAACCCAAACAGAGTGAGAGTTGGCCATTTTAAATGTTTCCATCACATCTTTAAGGAATACCTAATACAGAACCCCCATGCTATACTGTGCTCATTTTACTTCTCTGTGTATTTCTCCTTATGTATCTCCTTGGACGTTAGGATACACACAGATGGGTTGTGTAAGGACATAAACATCAAAACCATTGAAATACTATTAAATATGACAAGCATTGCTCCCTGTTTTAGGCAGTGTAATAATGAGCCATGTGAGAATTTGGGGGCTGGTATAAATTAAACTTGGGAAGTTTTTCTATAAAAATAAGTACTAACCAATGTAGAAGTAGGAAAGAGAAGTGGTGTAAAAAGAGAGTTTAGAGACGTTTCTTTTTGGCTGGTTTACAGGACAGATGAACTAAACTATGCCCTCCAAATCTGAATTTATGTAAGGTATGTACAGTAACTCCATTACCTACTGTATTTTGATGTTTTTGATGATATTTTGATTTAAAGAAGTAATTAAGCTAAATTGAGGATGAACACGTAGATTTAATCTCATATGGCTGGCATCCTTGTTCGAAAAGGGAAACACAGTGAGACAGCACAGATGCACACACCCAGAAGGAAGACCACGTTAGGATACAGTGCAGATGTGGCCATCTGTAAGCCAAGGAGAGAGGCCCCAGGAGAAACCAACCCTGACGATTCCCTGAGCACACATTCTAGCCTTCAGAAGGGTGGAAAACAAAGCTTTGTCACTTAAGCCATCCAGTCTATGGAACTCATTAGGACAGTCTTAGCAAACTAATACTAGTTTTCACCTTGAGGGGATACAAGAGGAAAACAAGAAGTCGAAAACAAGGATCTGTCCTCAGTTGTAGGCCTTAAGTACTAATATCTTGACAATTATTGTAGTAGGATCGGTAAAGTGAATAAGGGAAAGTAGGAAAAATCTGATTCTATGGTCAGATTTTCCAGAAAGAAAGAAAATGGTTTTAAGTGGAAGGAGAGAACTAGGGAGAAAGATCAAGGAGAGACATGTGTTTCACTGTGTCAGTAAGCTTAGAAAGATGGTTAGTTGGGAGTGTTCTTGTGGAAGTTGAAATTGTTGAAAAACTTTAGCAGAAAAAAACATGGATTAAGTATCCAAGTAGATTTTTTTCTTCTTAGAATTTTTTTCCATCATATCTTTATTGGTAAGCTATGCTTCATATACACAACAAGCAAATGGTCATTTTTAAAAATCCAATTTATGAATATATGTCTCTTGGTTGGAGACTATTCATATTCAGTATTAATATTGAAAAGTAGGTAGTTTCCTGTCATTTTGTTATTTTGTAAGATTTGCTTCCAATTTTTGATTTGGAAATGTACATGCCTATTGTACTCAATTCCTGTATTTTCCTGGTTGTCTTTATCTCCCTCTTCTGTGTGTAGGATTCATTTTAAGTTTCTTCTTCAGTGATGGTATAGTGGTTATGAATTCCTTTAGTTTTGTGTATCATAGTGTTTTTCATTTCTCTTCTAGCTATGAAGTAGAGCTTTGCTGGATACATTAAAACAGGTTGGCAGTTACTTTCTTTCAGGGCTTAGTAAATATTATTACAACCCTTCTTGCTTTTAATTGCTATTGAAAAGACTGCTCTGATTTTGATGGGTTTGCTTTTATATGTGACTTGTCATTTCTTTATTACAGCTTCCAACATTTTTCTCTGTTCTTGCAATATATCTAGGGTTGTTTCTTTCCTTGTCTATCTCTCATTCTGAAAGCCTTCTATATCTATATGACTGCTCTTTCTTAAAACTGGATACATTCCAGGCGCTGGTGGTTCACATCTGTAATCCTAGTTACTCAGGAGGCTGAGATCTAAGCATCACAGTTCAAAGCCAGCCCAGGAAGGAAAGTCCATGAGACTTTTATCTCCAATTAATCACAGAAAAAGCCAGAAATGGTGCTGTAGCTCAAATTGTAGAGTGCTAGCCTTGAGCAAAAGAAACTTAGGGACAGAGCCTACGCCCAGAGTTTAAGACTCAGGACCAGCAAAAACAAAAGCAAACAACAAAATCAGATACATTTCTGCTACTATTTTATGGAATGCATTTCTGTGCTAATAGCTTATATCTCTTCTATTTATATCCATAGTTTACAGGTTTGGTCTTTTTTATTGTATAGGTGATATACAGAGGAGTTACAATTACATAAGTAATGTAATGAGTACATTTCTTTTCTAACAGTGTTACCCCCCACTGTTTCCTCCCACTTCCCCTCCTCCCAATTCCCCTCCCCGCAAGTTGTAAAGTTCATTTCCAACAGAGTGTCTAGTGAGTATCAGTGTTGCATTGGTTCACCATTTGTCCGAATGTTTCTGTGATTCTCCTTCCCTCCCACAAATCAAATAAACAAATACAAGAAAAAGGGTATCAAAATCAAAAACAGTAACCCAAAGGAAAACAATGAAAGAAAAAAGAAATAACTGCAAACAGTACACTACAACAACAAAAACCAACAAAAATAGCTCTTGTTTCCATATCTTGGAGTTCACTTCAATTAGCATCATTTTTTTTTGTATGGTCATAGGTACATAGCTATTGCACTATTGTGATCCTCTGCTGAGACTGTCTTAGTTGTGTACTAATTATTGCAAATAAGGGAAACCATGGAGCCTATGTGTCTTTGGGTCTGGCTTACTTCACTTAATATGATATTTTTCCAAGTCTTTCCATTTCCTTATGAATGGAGTGATGTCATTCTTTCTGATGAAAGCACAGAATTTCTATTGTTTATGTATACCACATTTTCTTGATCCATTCACCTACTGAGGGGCATCTGGGTTGATTCCATATTTTAGCAATGGTAAATAACACTGCAATGAACATGGTTGTGCTGGTAGCTTTAGTGTGGTCTTGTTTGTATTTGTTTGGATAAATGCCCAAGAGGGGGATTGCTGAGTCATAGGGGATCCGATCTCTATGTTTAGTCTTTTGAGGACTCTCCTTACTGCTTTCCAGAGTGTTTGCACCAGTTTACACTCCCACAACTGTGTAGTGGTGTTTCCTTTTGGCCGCATCCCTGCCAGCATTTGTTATTATTAGTTCTTTTGATAATAGCCATTCTAAATCAGTGAGGTGGAATCTCAATGTAGTTTTGATTTGCGTTTCTTTTATGGCCAGAGATTTTGAACATTTCTTCATGTGTCTATTGGCCATTCTTCATAGGTTTGGTCTTCAATCCCTGATATTCGATTTTTAACTTGTTGTTTTCTATTAACAAGGCTTTCTCCTAACACTTTAATTGGAGATATTGAACTTTTCATTTCCAGGACTTCAATTTGCTTTTTTTCATTTCAGGATTTCTGTATCTTTATTGAATTCTGCTTTTATATCCTGAGTTGTCTTCATTTCATCAGGTTGCTGGGATTTTCTTTGAGTTTATTCAGCTGTTTATTTGTATCCTCTTTGAATTATTCAGGTGCTTACGTGTGTTATTTTTCATTTCACTGATCATTTTTATTTTTGTTCTTTTGAATCCACTGGTTGAAATTTTATTTGCTTTACTATCATCCACATCCTTTATTGTGGAATTGCAAATTTCAGAAAAGACATTGCCTTCTTTTTTCCTACGTTGGGATTTTATACACCTAAAACCAAGGCATTGATTGGAAGTTTGAATTGACAGTAGTCTTTCAGCTGAAATAGTCTCAAAATGCTTGTACCTAGGAGCTTTCCTCAACACTGGACTTACCGCACATACTGGGGGTGTGGCTTAATAGACAAATATTCACTCCTGTGCTCAGCACATCAGGCCTGAAAAGAGAGAGCTGATCTACATAGAGTCTTCTGTATAAGGGTTAATTTCCACGTCTGAGCTAATTTCACTACAGAAGCAGAGTTCTATCCTTTGTGTACTTGGAGCTGCAGTTGGCTGCAGGGACTCTTATAGCCTAGAGACTGGGAAGATTACTACTTGTTCCACATGCCCTTGGTTTTTGCCTCCATTGGGAGCAAGCATTCAAGCTTCAGGATGATGCCCGACTATATCAGAAAATAGATGAATAAACAGCATTTAGTTCTTCTTTGATTGGTGGAGAACTAAGACCTAGTAACTCCACCTGCTGCTCTCAGTGCCTACATACCCTGTCCATCAGTACATTTCCTTTTGTGGTGAAGGAGGCTGACCCTTTAGTCTTGACTGCCAACAAACACACACCAGGATGCAGTTCCTGGAAGAAAGTTCAGGGCTTTCAGGTCCAACCCAACAACTCCCCTCCCTATACAGGGGGAGAGGCTGTATCATGTTACAAAAATGGTGTGTGGGGGGGGAGGCCTACCTAGCAGTCAACATGAAGCTAAGAAGCAGGCCCTGGAAGCCAAATATGAAGCCAGCCACTTGCTGCAGAAGGCTGGGCCCTGGACCACCATGGCACCTTTCACTGACACAAGAGTTCCTCACTGCTCAAACTTCTCAATGGGACCACATCAAGCAATGTCCTTCTCCTCAACCACATCTCATGGCAATCCCAGGTTCTGAGGCAGGGTGTCCCAAGACTCCTTGACTTCCGGTCCTCAGAGTACTCAGTCTCAAACAATAGACTTTCTCTTACATAGATACCTGCTATCATCCTACAAGATAAGAGGGTGGGGAGAATGTCCTTCTTCAAAAAGGCTAGCCTTCCCCACTGTAACAACCACTGTCCAAGAAATCCACACACTGGGCTTAAAGAGAGACAGGAGAATACTTGCAGTTAGAATTTCCAGTCTGTCCCTCAGGTCAAGTGTCCTACTTTGTCCCTTCCCAGGAAGCCAGAGATGGGCTGGGAACTGTGTGGTTTCGTTCTCCATTGCATTGGTTTTTCTGTGCTTTTCTTGCCATCCTACTACCTCGTTGATGATTCTTAATGCTCTTTTTCTCTACTTGTCTTCAGAAGATAGCATTTTCTATGTTACCTGGTTCTTTTCATTCACTGAGTTTAAATGCTGGCATGCTTCTAGTCTGATATCTTTCATTTACTGTATGTTTCCTGATACTTGTCTTGCTGAGTCTATCTTAATTTACCTACACAATGCTATCCAACTCTACCCATTTCCTTATAAACACAGTTTCATTCTTCTTTATAAATGAAAAATATTTTACATCCATATAAATAAATAACACATGCCACATTTTCTTTATCACCCATTTTGAAGGAAATACACAGCCAACAACATAAAGTCATTAAGGTGGAAAAAGAGCCATCTTGATAAAGGGATGGGAAGAGGAAAATGCCTTTTCAATCTTTGCATCTTCAAGATGCGTAGCTATGAATCTAGGATAGAATCTAAGACAAAAGTTTCAGTGTGGGGATTTCTGGGCTGAGGTGAAGGAAATGTATCATTTTGCTATTAATTTTCATGGTATTCCCAGAAACCAGGAACTCTACAAAGGCTTACCATCATTTTGCAATAGCAGGAAAGTTTTGGCATTATGAGGATGAGAGTAGATTCATAATAAATGTATTTTGAATTGATCCAGCATGTCACAATGAGTCAGTACCAAAATAAGGACTGGAACCTAAGACTTCTGGAAGCTAGTCAGAATTCTACCCACATTCCTCTATTTCCTGTCTTCTCAGTTTTGATCTTGAGCTCATTCTCAGCCTCTCTCCAGTGCTCTTTAGCTCTTTCTCCCTCTGTTCTCTCACCCCTCTTCTCTCTCACATACCAGAGCTGAACCTTGTATATGTCCTCCATCAATCACTCAATAATGGTGCCCCTTTGTTGTTCTCTTCTCTAAGTACCCAAAGTAAGATTATGGCAACAACACAGAGCTCAACATTAAGGAGATAATTGAAGGTCATTCCCCTGAAAATAATTCATATTTATCCATGGCTTCTTTACCAGAGCATCTGGTTTCCGTTAACCAGCATGGTGTCCTCTGGCTCTGACTGTGGTGGCCTATGGTAACCACATTTTTGCTAAAGCAGAACAAAAATGCTTTCTTACATCTGTTCCCGAGATGTTTTTTGACTCTCCCTTGTACCAAGCTGTGCTTCACATTTGGATCAATGCAGAATAAAATTTCATGGTGTTAGGTACCAGTGACTTGGAGACTGCTCCTGGGTAGCCTCTGCTGCTTTCTCTGTCTATTGAGATTGGTCATAAAATTACAGATTACAAAAGGCTAATGTCAACTACTTCATCTCACTAACTCTTGCCAGAACATTTACACTTCTAAGTGGGTTCTGATTTATTCTATTTGTAAAGACATTTTCCATTTTTATGGCCATGGATGGAGAATAAATTAACTCACTAAATTAGTAGAGGGTTCAAATACATGTCCATCATTGGCAGCCTTTTCACATGCAGTTTTATTTTATTTTGTTTCATTTGTAGTACAAGAGATCAAACCCATGGCCTTCTGAAGGCTAGGTAAGCACTCTGTTACTGAACTACACCCCTAGCTTCAGGACTCTCTTTTTTATTTTTACTTTGATATATATGTGGCTGATATATTTTGTTAACAATATTCATACTCTCTGTAAACCATAATCTCTCTTAGCCTGCTTATCAATTTGTGATCCTCTAGTATTACCTACTATTTATGTTTTCAGAGAGTTATTGCTTAACTTAAATGATAAGATACCTGAAGCAAAAGAGTGCAAAGCAAAGGTAACATAGAAAAAACTCAATTCTCATAAAAGTTTCAAAAGCAGAATTATGAAGTATAATCAGCAGGAAGGGAACTTTGAATTTATCTTAAAATGAATTCTGTTGCTATTAATAACAGTAGCCTAAATGTATCAAGTACTTTCTATATTATGATGACTAATAACATAGGCCTATTCTTTCATTTAATCCTCACAATAAATTATGAAACAAATAATGTTCTTATGTCTATTTTTATAGAAAAGGAAATTGAGTCTTATAAAGATGTGTTTGTGGGGTTTCAATGGGAAACAGATGGCTCAACCAAAATGGGATACTTAGTGGAGGATTTACTAAAAGAGCTATTTGCCAAAATGTAGGTAGGGTGTAAAAAGCCACAAGGAATAATGTAGTACCTTGATGCTAGTAATGTTGGAGCCATTAACATCCTTAAACCTGGTAGAAAGAAGGGATTTATTTCTAGAATCCAGAAAGATATCTAAGTAGGATGATCATTCACCATGTGCCATCTCAAGATGGCACATGGCCATCCTGAGAAAATCCAAGAGGGAGGTATTAGATGCCTCCATCGTCATTGTTTCCCCATGCTCCAGTTTTCTGAGATGGTTTGACAAAATGCAGAGAGGTTATACTACTAGATAGAATGCAAGGAATAAAAGGTGAAGAGTGGATCTAATGGGACATAGTCACTTCTCAAGCTCACATTGATAGAGCAAGTCATTACATGGATCAAAGTCAAAGAAATTCAAACCCACAGTTGTCTAATTTAGCACTCAGATTTTTAGCCATCATATTCTTTTGCTAGGAACTTTATAACAAAGAGAGGGAGGTTATTCCAGTGAGGAGAATTTAGGCAAGAACTTGCAAGATGATTACACTTATTAAACTTACATGAAACCTCTGGCGATTTCCTCTGTGTTTTTCATCTCAGTGTGTGTGTTCATATGGTGATATGGCTCATTTCTCAAAATAGACCTAATATTGTAAATTTTGTGATGATCATTATGATATACTCTTGAAGTGTGTGAACCATACAGCTTTATGCTCAGACACTCTCTCTACTCTGGAAGAATTTACAACATTTTGAAGAAGCTGCCTATCTTGTAAGCATTATTTAACAAGGGTCAGAAGGAATTGCTGCAACTTTTAAATTATTTTCACTTACTATTTTCTCACCAAATAGAGCTATCCATCCATTCCACAGGACATGAGTTAAGAAAGTATGTTTCTATAACAGAAGTTAGAAAATACATTTGATTTACAAGAGGGTTTTTCACTCTATGAAAGAAGCCTTATTTACATAAAAATCAATGTAACAGGGGATTCTTCTCTGCTGTGTCAAAAATGGTGATGAGAGTAGCTGTAGATATAGAAGTCCATGGGATTCCAAGCCTCTATCCCATGATAACTGATGGAACATTCAGGAAATTTTATGCCCAAAGCAAAAGTGATAACTAGGACTTTAAATCTGAGAGAAAGCCAAGAGATCAGGAGCCAAGTAGAAAACGTACAATCAGAAGAAATTCTAAGATTATAACATGGCTCTGTTCTCACTGACATATAGTATAAATGACCATCAAAATGAGTTTAGTTTATTTTCTGGAGTTTGGGATAGAAAAGAAAGTGGAAAAGATGGGAAAAGATAAAATATTTGAGATATGTCTCTTGGAGATAAAGCATTCAACTAAAAAAAATTTAGGGAAGCAAATATATCAAAATTGAAGAAGTACTAAAAGCTAAAATTAAAAAAATACCCAATTGAAAGGTAAGTTCAAAATGGACAATCCTACCAAAAGTAAAAATAATTAAAATGTGAAAGGATTATACTTAGTAAAAAACCATTGTAAAAATTTAAAACAAAATGTAAGAACAGGCTTGGCACTGGTGGCTCATGCCTATAAACCTGGCTACCCAGGATGCTGAGATCTAAGGATCATGGTTCAAAGTTAGCCCAGGCAGGAAAATCTGTGAGACTCATCTCCAGTTAACCAACAAAAAGCCAGAAGTGGAGCTGTAGCTCAAGTGGTATAATGCTAGCCTTGAGTACAAAAGCTCAGGAGCAGTGCCCAGGTCCTGAGTTCAAGCCCCAGGACTAGCACACACACACACACACACACACACAAAATAGCTATCTTAAAAGCATCCAGAGAGAAAAATAAATTCCTTGTCAGTTCAATAGTACAGTATCTGCCAAGTTCAAGGATCAGGTTTTTAAAGTTAGAATTTTATAACCAGCTAAACTATCAATCAATATGCGTATATAATAAATGTTTTTCAAGACATGAAAAGAATCCAAAGTTGTATTTCACATCCATCCTTTCATAAATGACTATGTACCGAAGTAAGTCAAGAAAGAGGAACACATGGGATCCAGACAACTGAGTGTACAACAAAAATGTGTGTCCTGAGTAACAGAGATGCCACTAGCCTGAAGATTTAGACAAAAAATTCTGAAGTACAAAAATATTGTTGGGGAGTAAATAACACTGATTTATTGCTTTTGTATATAGCAGTAGGGGAAATTACAGAAGATTTATTGAAATGTATGGTCTCAGGAAAGACAAGTATATGAAAATTATAAAAAGAAATGATAGAAAGCAATTAAGATTTTGAGATAAATGTTTGAAATGTTTAGGAAAGGCATAGTCCAAACAGAAATAGGATTAAAGGGTGCCATGATTTTCATCTAGAGGTATGAGTTTGGAAAGGCCTAAAATAAAAACAGGACCATTGAAGAAGTTACTTCATAGAGCTACCCTATGACCCAGCAATCCCACTTCTGGACATTTAACCAAATGACCACAAACAAGGCCACACTAAAGCTACCAGCACAACCATGCTCACTGAAGCATTATTTACCATAGCTAAGATTTGGAACCAACTCAGATGCCCCTCAGTAGATGAATGGATCAAGAAAATGTGATATATACATATATATATATATATCACATATATACATATATATATACATACACATATATATATATATATATGAATTCTATGCTTCCATTAGAAAGAATGACACTGCCCCATATGTAAGGAAATAGAAAGACTTGAAAAAAATAATATTAAGTGAAGTAAGCCAGACCCAAAGAAAGATAGGCTCCATGGTTTCCGTCATTTGTAATAATCAGTATATATCTAGGATATTCCTAGCAGATGAGTAGAATAGCTCAATATCTATGTACCATGTAAGATGACACTATGCAAAATGAACCCCAAGACATGTACACAAGAGGTTTTTCTTTGTTGTTGTTGTTTTTAATGTACTATGTGATTTCTTGTTTGTTTTGTGTATTTATTCCCCACTATGGTTTATCCCCTGTTGTCACTATATTTGATTTTGGTACTCTGGGTATGGTATATATGTTTATCTGAATTAGGGAAGGGAAAGGGAACAACAAAATGGTGAGACAGAGGACAAGGGGTAACCAATGCAACAGCAATAATATGTTGGAAATGATCTGTACAACTGGGAGGTAAGGGGGGGAAATTAGGGGGAAGGAAAGTGGAAGAAAAATGAGGGAGGAGGTAACAAGTTCAATAAGAAATGTACTCACTACCTTATTATGTAACTGTAACCTCTCTGTACATCAACTTGACAATAAAAATTTAAAGATACAGAAAAAGAAGCTACTTAAGTTGTCTTTGAAAGATCATGGTACTCTAATCCATGACAATGGCATGGAAATCAATGGTTAAATTTTAAAGCTACTGAACAAATTGAGTGTGATACCAGAGAAAGAATTGTTAAGATGACCCTTTGGTTTTGATTTAGAAATATAGGCATGAAATAATATAATTATTGGGATAGGAAACACTAAATAAGACAATGGTTTGGAAAGAACAGTAGTAAGATGAGTTGAGTCTGAGATACCAAAGGGACAGCTAAGTGAAAATGGATGACTAATAGCAGGGTATATTATGTAGGCCACTGGAAAACAATCTGGTTTAACATGTGACATCTTAAGCAATGAGAAGGGGTGAGTTCATATTCAGAACTGCATAGCCCCCTAGCCTGAAAAGCTGCATATCAATTACATGCTTCTAGGATGAATAATTTCAAGTAATACACAATAAGATATGTGGAGTCCTCCTAAAGCTATATTCTATGTTTTTTTTAAGTCTATATAGGTATTGAATTTAAAAGAATGCATTCAAATAAACCACAATTCCCAAATAACAAATATTTAACTTGCATTTCTTCAAACCCATAAAATTGCACATAGCTCTCAAGAATACTCATTCACCCCCATCCAAATCAATCTCTCTCACAGGTCATGGCATATGTAGTATGTATATTATACATTCTGTTATATATTATATATGTTACATGTTATATATTATATATTATTTCTCCATATATGTATTGTTTCTAAATAATGATCTGGCAGTATTAAATATTCAGTGTGGTTAATAGCAAAGTGTAATGAGGTAAAGTTCAGCTTTCTGCCCACCACAAAAGCTTACAGTTTTGTGTCTAACCCCTATCTTGTCAGTGTCTCTCCATTGTCATCAGTTCCTGGAAACCCCACAAGCTACTCAAATTCACAGGACAGTGAAGTCTATCAACACTATTAGACTACTCTTTCCTGGGTCTAGAGTAATCATTCTGCCATTTAAAGTATCCCCTCATCAGTAGCAGAACAGTTCACTATGAAAGTACTCCTAGTGATCAGATAATAACAGGAAATGGAAACAAGATGGCCCCAAGCAAAGCTTCATTTTCATGCTAGAAGGTAGAACTGTGGGTAAAAAACATGCTCATTGCTTTATACCACACTGAATTGAGTGCAGCTTTCATGTCTCCACTGCTCAATTACAGCTCCTTCTCCAGTTTATGCAGACGGCACATCTTCCGTGTCCTCCATTGTGTCTCCATATAAAGTACAATACAGTTGGGTTCCAATTACTAAAATTAAAATCACATTCTGTAACTGTCTACATGAAATTACACCCAGGTGACCTTCACTAGAGTTTCCAAACACTTCAGGCACATACTTGCAGAGAGTCTCTGGGCTTACTTACTCCCCCAGATGGCAAAACTTATTTCCTCCATTGCCAATTTAGGAGGAATCCTCACCGCGGTCCCTGTTGTATTGCTCAAGCATATTGAATCAATACTCTCTCTTTCTCTCTTTTCTCTTACAAATCTACCTCCTCTAGTTACCAAAAGCCATAGAAATAGAGACAACTACAGTAATCTTAACATTTTAACCGCTCAGGATCACTCGTCAAAGGATGTACTCGTTAAAATACCTGGAGAGGAACCAAGTCTTACCCAGGTGTCCAGATGTGCGCATTGCCACCACATATTTTGCAAATTTTACTGTGCTGTGGCATCGACAGAAGACTGACTCGACTCGTGTTCTATCGCCACCTTAGCTGTTAGTTTATCTTTTGTCCTCTCTGTCCCAAGTTAAACTACCATTCGGGGACATTGGAAAAGCAGGAGGAGCAGCAGCTCATGGCTGGCAGGGAGCTGCGCTGGTGATTCAACGTGGCCGAGCAAGTGTTGGCTGGCTGAGCCCTCAGTCTAGACATTTCTCCTGCCAGCCCCCCTCCTCCCCTGACCCCCACTCTCCCTCCTCCCCCCCCCGCAGGTTCCACAGCTCCTCCTCCTTCTTTTAAGAGTCAGAAACCAGAAACGTAGAGACAATCATTCCAATAGATGATCCACACACAGAGTAAAAACTAATCCATCCCAGCGGGCAATGGGCGGCCGACCAGGAAATGGGGAAGGAAACTCTGTGAAAACCAGCAAAGGATAAAGAAGAAAAGCACACGCAGTGAATTGTGCATTCCGTTTCTTTTAATTTGGTCTTCTCTTGCCTTCTCGTTATCAGTAGTTTGCAGCTTCTAGTTCCAAGTTTCCTGGCTCCTTCTGACCTGGTTTCACTTCGCTCTGGGTCCGGGGCGCAGTCTGGGAATGCTAGTGACAACTGCGCCCTTCTCCCAGCACTGCCGCACGCCCAGAGCAGCCCTGCGCAGACGGGACGGGCACACCACGGAGAGGCCACATGTGCACCTGGGGCACACGAAGAGGCCGACAGTGAACACACTGGCTGGACCAGCCGCAGAGGCCTGACTCTGCAGACAGCATGTGTGCGCGCCTCACACACCCACACAAAGACCCGCACACGGATGCCACCACCACACCCGCCGCGCCACTGCTCAGCTGCAACCGCTCCACACGTCTCATGGGTGCACACAATGGTCTCGGATTCGAATTTCCCAATTCTAATTCCGCTTGACTCATAGACCTCATCTCTGTGCAGCCTCACGAAAACTCAGCTTCTGCATTACTGAAAGTGTTTGAATGGCAAACAAGTAGGGTAGAGATCAGCAAACAGGTAGAGGAGGTAAAGTCTGCAAGGCCAGGTGGAAGGCTGTGATGGCTACTTCAGTAGATGGTCAGCTGGATGACCCGCGAGGACAGGACCACCAACACCAAATGCAGTGGGTAATACGAGCTAGAATGGAAAGAAAGTGGACTTCAGAGCCAAACAGACTCAGACCCAGACCTAGAAATGCCAGGTCATAATCATAAGCTTTGGCAAGTTATATGACATCTGAGTAGAGTTTGTTCAATGGTAAGATTCACTTTCCAGTATTCTGGTAAGGGTGAAGTATCATAGTGATAGCTATTGTAGTGTCTAGCTTCTTCAATTGTGTTGTTGTTGTTGCTGAAGTTGCTCTCAACATTTCCTGTGAACATTCTAGACAAAAGATGGTGGTTTAAGCTTTCAGACTTTAAATGAAATTTTAAAAGATTATATGATTGCCAAGGTCTGGTGGCTCAGGACTATCGTCAGAGCTGCTCACCAACCTGGGCAAAAAAAATCTGTGAGACTCCTTCTCTAATTAAGAAACAAAAAAGCTGAGCTGGAGGCTGGTTCAACGGGTAGAGCACCAGGTATGAACAGTAAGACAGTGGTAGATAATAATGGATACAAAATAAATGAATGAGTGAATGAACAGAAGAAGGAATAAATGGATAAGTAGCATCATGGCATTATATACCATCTTTTTTGTCATCACAATTTGCTGACACAATTGTATACAAAGGGATATTTCAATTCCTTTTGTGTGTGTGGCAATTCAAATACATATATGATGCCAAGATAAAGATCATGAGAGGCCAGGCACTGGTGGCTCACGCCTGAATCCTAGCTACTCAGGAGGCTGAGATCTGAGGGTCACAGGTCAAAGCCAGCCCTGGCAGGAACGTCCATGAGACTCTGATCTCCAATTAACTACCAGAAAACCGGAAGTGGTGCTGTGGCTCAAAGTGGGAGAGCACTAGCCTTGAGTGAAAAAGCTCAGGGACAGTGTCCAGGCCCTGAGTTCAAGTCCCACAACCAACCAAAAATGAAAAACAAAAATCAAGAGAAATAATAAGTTTGGTGTAGGATTTCAAGAGATGTAATTTGAGAGTTATTAAAATATTGGCAGTAAGATATCATGGATATTATATTTATCTAAAGATCAGAAAAGGAAAGCAAAAGGAAGAGAAAAGAAATGGAAGGGATGAACAGGGTAGGGAGGGAGCTGGAGGGCAAACATAGAAGGCAAAGAGGGGGTGAGAGGAGGGGCGGAGTGATGGCGGTCCTTTCCTAGTGCTAGCAAACGAGGTTCTACAGACCAGGGCTAAAGCGATTGGAACAGATCTTAGCTCTTCAGGTGAGAAGACTAGAATGGAAGCCACAGTTAATCTAAATCCTCTAGTGGAGGAAGCGGCCTTGCTTTACTCAGCTTCTGGGAGTCTTGGGTGTGTCTTGGCTTATGACAACACAATTCCAGCCTCTGCCTGTGTCTTCACAAAGCCACCTTCCCTCTGTGTCTGCCAATGCCAAATGTTCTTTCCTCTCTCAAGGACATTGGTCACTTTGGGCTCATCCTACTCTAATTTATTTACGTCGACTTAGACAATTACCTCCGCAGCAAACCTACTTCCAAGTATGGTCACATTTCTGATGTACTTAACTCAGGCTGTTAGGTATTTTCTCAGGGAGAAAGGAAGACATAATTGAAGCCATAATAAGAGGGAAAGAGAGGAAAATGACTGAAACAAGGCCCCAGGGCCACAGTGTAAGAATGAGATGGCAGAGGGCAGGGAATAGAAAGAAACAGAGAGAGGCTTTGAGCAAGAGCTTAGGAGAGGAGGGAGAGAGGGAGGGAGGAAGGGAGAGGAAGGAAGCAAGGAAGGAGAAGGAAAAATGGAAAGGAAAGGAAGAAAGAAGGAAAGATGGAAAGAAAGGAAGAAAAAGAAAGAAAGAAAGTTCATTTAATAAAAAGATCGAATAGGTCTCTGTTTGAGTCTTGAACTGAACTGTTATTAGAAACTTTAGGACCAGAAAATAGAATGGTGTGGGTGGAGGCTAATTTGTGGGAACCAACGAGTGAAAGGAAAATGAAGAAGATGGCTGGAAAGATCTCTTCGTAACCCCACTAAGGTTTTCCAGCACAAGTTATCGTATTATCCATGTTAGCTAAATCCCATATACAAAACTAAAAAAAAACTTGAAAGTGGGAAGGAATGCAAAATAGCATAATTTGGGAGAAAGGTCTGGGGTTGCCATTTTAGGAACTTTCTTGTGGTTCCCCTAAAACTGCTTCTTTCCAGGGTCTGGTGTGGTCCAGGACACACGTCTCGTGGAGAGCTGATCGCAGGAGTTTGAGCTACGCAGGGAGGGACGGGAGAAAATGAGTGATTCGCTCAAGGAATAATATCAAAGGTTTGGAGAGTGGAGAGAGGTACACATGCCAGGAGGAAAAGGATGTGGCCAGGTTAAGCTTAATTGTTTATTCCCTTGATGCCAAAAGAGCATCCAAGCAGAGACAGATCTGGGCAGCTTCTTTTGAAACTGTATTTTCCACAAGTAAGAATCTGAGTGAATCTGTTCCACCCACCAGATCCAAACTTCCGGACTTCCTCGCCTGAATCATCTGAGTCTCTTCCTCATTTTATTCTTTGGCTTCTCTGTTCTCTTTACGGGGCAGTCCAGGGTCCTCCATCAAATTCCTTCCAAGAAACTTTTATCCCAATTACAAAATGAAAACCAGTAGTCCTCATCTCTGTACATACCGTTTAAGACACAATGATAGAGAATAAAAAGAGGAAAGGCATGTAGTTTTCCCCCAAAGATGGATTAAGATATAAATGTTCTTGAAGTCTAGGCCATGAAATGGGTTTGGAAAACTCAAAACTCAAGCCGCTACTTCCCAGGGTGAGTAGGATCAGTATAGTGGTATTTTGTTTTGTTTTGTTTTTTAACTTGCCCTTAAAGGTCAACTAATTCTTTACTTTAAGGCAGTAAAGCTGTGGTTTAGGATACTCTTTGGAGAATTTTTTTCTGACTGTTGTTTGAGTATACAATGTTATGAACGATTGATCTAGTTCTTCATTTGTTAGCTTACCTGGAGAAATATGGTAAAAGTAAGAGGCCAGTTCATTTACCTGGAAGGGGGTTCAGAGATGGAGAAATATCTTCAGCTATCAGATGAATGAATGAATGAATGAATGAATGAATGAATGAACCAGTATGTGGAAATGTGTTAGAAATGTAGCTCAGTGCATTGTGCTAGTAATAGATCTACACTAAACAGCTCTGAAACTCATGCCCACAATCATAAAATGGGGGTGATAATAATGGTAGTTAATAAGACAAAATGACTTCATAGTGACGATCATTTTAAAACACTGTTGGGTACATCGTAGCACTTCATAGTAGCCACTAAAGAAGTACTTGAAAGTTTTATTTTTCTTTTTAAGTGACAGATAAAATTATAGGTGTCCATCATATACCATCCATTGTGGAATGGTAAAATCTAGCTAAAATACAGCACATTACCTCACATAGCTATCAGTTTTTAGTTGGAAACACTTTATATCTACCTTCTTGACGGTTTTAAGGAGCCCAGTATAATATATATGTGTATATATAAATATATATGTTTGGTATATAGAGATCTCTTGACTTACTTCTCCTAACTACTTATGCATCTTTTGGCCAACGTCTCCTCAAATGCACCCTCAAAACCCCAGCCCTGTTACCTACTATTTCTTTGGTGTGAGATCAACTGTTTCAAATTTTACATTTGAGTAAAACTGCCTAGCATTTGTCTTTCTGTGCCTAGCTTATTCCACTTAAGATCATCTTCTCTGGGTTCATTCCTGTCACAGTGACATTTCCTTCTTGTTTTTAAAGCTGAAGAGTATCCTACTTCTTTCTATATATACCACACTTTTCAGTGATGTATAATACATAGGTCCATTCTATGTTTTGGTTCTTGTGGATTGGGCATTGGAAGGTAGACGTCTCTTTGGAAGACTGCCTTCACTCCTTTGAAGAGACACCGTCATGGGTGGCTGGAGCATGTGAGAAGTACGTCCGTACCGGCATTCGGTTTTCCACACAGTACAACTCATCTACATTCTACCACCTGTGCACCAGTGTTCTCTTCTCTCCGTATGCGTGACCACTGCTGTGTGTTGTTTTCCCTGTGTGTGTGTGTGTGTGTGTGTGTGTGTGTGTGTGTGTGTGTGTGTGTGAGTCCTTCAGCTCAGGGGCTGTGAGCTTCAGCTCACTGTCCTCGAGTCTTTTCACTCAAGGCTAGCACTCCACCATGTGGAGCCACAGCCCCCATTCCCCTTTGTTGCCCTTTGATTTCAATCATCCTAATAGGTGTGAGATGTTAATATGGTTTCCTCTTTAATTTCTCTGATGAATAATGATACTGATTATTTGTATGTTCTTTTTTGTCTTTGTGGAGAAGTATCTATCCTCCGTCGTTCATTTCTTAGCCAGGTTATTTGTTTTCTTGCTATTGTGCAGACGTATAGTTTTCAGATGTTTTCCCCATTCTGGAGATTGCCCCCCTTTTAATTAGCTCTATAGAAGCTTTTTTAAAAATTTGGTGTGCTCTGTTACCACATTTATGTTTTATGTTTTTATTCTTTTTGCCTCTTTTATCTGTTTTTAGTCTTTCAACTCTTGTCACTTTATGAAAACCATTGCCTAAAAGAATGGCATGGGGTTTTTTACTTTGAGTTTTTTTTATCTACTACCTTAATAATTCAGGTGGGTTTTTGTTTGTTAGTTTCTAATACAGGAGTTAGAATTCAAGGCCTCATGTGCTCACTCCTTCACTCAGAGTTGATCATGGATTTTTCCCCGTGTATGTGTGTGTGTGTGTCTGTGTGTGTGTGTGTGTGTCTCTGTGTGTGTGTTTTCTACTAGTTTTATAATTCAGATTTAATTTTGGTTTCCTTTTCTTCTTCCCTGGAGCTTGAGCACAAGGCCTCATGTTCTTGCTTTTTTATTCACAGCTGGGGTCTTACCACGTTAGTCACATTTCCACTTCTGGCTTTTTGCTGGTTGTTTGGAGAGATGAATCTCAAGGATTTGCCTTCCCTGGTTGTCTTTGAACCACAGTCCCCCAATCTCAGCCTCCTGTATCGCTAGGATTACAGGAGTAAGCCACCAGAGCCAAGCAGTTTGGGAGGATACACTTTCAAGTCTTTAATTATTTTGAGTGGGCTTTTTGATGTGACACAGGATAAGGGTCTTTCTTTTGCATGCGGACATCTAGTTGTCTCAAGTCTATTGTTTCGAGGAGACTGTCTTTCCTCCTTGTGTGTTTTTGGCACCTTAATCCAAAGTCAGTTGGCTATAGATGCATGGATTTCATTTCTGGGCTCTTTATTCTCTTGGGCTGGTCTACGTGTCTGTTTCTGTGCCAATGCAATATTGTGGTTACCAGGGCTTTGTAGTACATTTTGAAGTCAGGGAGTATGATGCCTGCAGCTTTGTTCTTTTTGCTCAAGATTGCTTTGGCTCTTTGGGGTTTTCTGAGTTCTGTGTGCATTTTTCAGTTATTTTAGTAGTGTTATTTTAAAACTGTGTTTCATATAGCATAATATATTTTACATTGTGCATAGGGCAATAAAATATTTTAAACCGAAGTATCCATTTTATTTAAGCCATTTTCCTCATATGCACTCTCTTTCAGATGGGGGAATCTCTCTATGTTGCTCACTCTCTGGTCTCAAAGTAATCCTCCCACCACAGCCTTCCAAGTTCGGGACTACATGCACACACAATCATGCCTGACTATTTCATATACATATACATTTAACTTTTTTTAAAATCTAAAATGTTCTTAAGTGGAACTCTAAATGCTGTTTGTATCTTACTCAAATATCCCAAAGTATAAACAGCATATATAATTGGCTTTTATAAAAGGAAATAAAATGAGGCTAGCATTAAAATGGGAAACAGATTTCTTTTTAAACTTGGCTTTTGATAAATATACATACCCTTCTTCTCCCCAGTGAAATATAACCAGTGTTTGGACAGACTGGCATCCTGAATGTCGGATTTAATTGATAAAAGTTAAGAATTTAGATGCTTAATCTCTACCATGCTTCAAAGATGACCTTAAATAAATTGGCAATCTGTCCCTGCTCTCATTTGGTAACTGCCTTACTGCCATCATCTTTAATTGATCTACTGGACTAAACACACACGCACATACACACACTCACCACAAATAGACACATATGCACTACCATCAGCTAGAAATGTTTGTAATTTAATAAAACCCTATAGTGGCCTGAGCAAATATGAGCGTCCACAGATAAGTGTGGCAAGGTTTTCTCTTAGGGTGGCAAGTTGGCTCCTTGTTCACAAATCCTTGTTTCTACATTCACTTTAGGGGAAAGGGAGTAGTAACAATATAGGTAGATAGCCATATATAGTGGGCTCTTCATTAGTTTTCTCATCCTGAATTGGACCGTGAGCACTTGTAGTTGCAAAAGGAGCTAGGAGAATGGGTAAAAAGATTGCTTATCACTGTCTCAGATTAAGTATGATCCATCATCTAAGTATTCATATTATCACCCTGAACAAAAGTAGGGCTCTGTTATGAAGGAGAAAGAAGATAGTATAACAATTGCATTCATAACTTAACATGAAAGGAGCACCTATCATGTCAAAAGAAACAGGGCTAGGCATTCCACATATCTTTTGTCATTTAATACTTGTAACAGTGTAAAATCACAACTACAAATTCCATGCATATCCTACTTTTATAAATGAGCACAACGAGCTGTCCTTGCTCATTTTGACCAGGTATCTTATACCTCACCCAAGGCCAGAGTGAGTATGGCCTTGGCTGGAGCTTACACTCAGCCTGCTGAAGGTCATACTCTTTCTCAACATCATACTGCCCATACTCTTACCACCTGGATCTTAGCCATCTACAATTCTATCTGGCTACCTTTGACTTTAGACAGTCTTAATCACAAGCCTATCTCCTAAAAGTCTGAGTCATATGATATTTTGACTTAGAAGACTAAACATCATCATTGGATATGTCAAATGCCTATCAAAGAGTATAAAATATTAGCACTCAAAATACCTTCCAGTCCTCTAATCCTACCCGCCTCTAAGTGACATTCCATAACACTATCTAAGAAAGATGAAAAACAATGGCTTTCATTATAATTCACCTGTATAACCGTTTCGCCACTCAAGGAAAGCAACTCTAGATAATGCTGTCAGCATTGGGTTCTTATGAGCGCCATCTAATAGCCTTGATCCACAGGGACAGTTGGAGAAGCTGAACGCTCCCTTAGTCTACACTCATTTAAAACAATTTAGACAATGTTCAAAATTCTGGCAATACCATAGAGAATAGTTTTGGATACCAGAGTTTGCATTCTAGTAGAAAAGAAGACATTAAAGATACAAACAAGAAAACACACTTTCAGATAGCATGAGTATCATGCCAGGTAAAATACACAGCCTGGGCTCCTGGGCCTTGGGTCTGGATGCCAGGTAAAATACACAGCCTGGGCTCCTGGGCCTTGGGTCTGGATGCCAGGTAAAATACACAGCCTGGGCTCCTGGGCCTCGGGTCTGGATGCCAGGTAAAATGTGGAAGAAGGGCAGGCAGGCAGGGCGATAGTGGTTGAGGAAGACCTAAAAAGAAATGAGATCTCAGAGGAACCGATTCAAACTGCAGTGAGAATCTGAGCAAGTTTGAATAGTGGGGTGTGTGTAACCTGTTCTGTTGTTATTGTTGTGGTTTCAAATCGCTCTATCAGTTGTATAGAGAACAGTTTAATGGATCTGTAAGCAGGCCCGAGATGCCTGTGCGGTCGCCAAGAGCAGATCGAAGCTGCGTAAAGACGGATACGTTCAAGAGCCAAACACTGTCACACAACTTACCTCCGGGGATTTCTTTTCCCATTCATTCCATTTTATCTTGAATTTTCAGCACCAGGGTGTGTGCGACAATTACACGTATGCCCCCCCCATTCAGCAAGACCACTGCTCTTCCAACAGCCTTTTCTAATAATTTCCTACCCTGCTGACAAAATCCAGTCCAATAGTTAGCATTTTCTCTTAACTTAAGCAAACTGTGTCTACAACAACAGGTCTGAAGCAGTTGACTCAAACAGCCTCTGAACTCAAAACGTCCTCATCCTCGCAAGGGGGAAAAAGCCAGCCTCACATCTGGCTTTTTAGAGACTCAGCCTGTCAGAGATTTGCCTTAATGAGTTATAAGTGTCTCTCTTTCTCTGAGTTCATAAAATTAGAATAATAAGAAGTAAGATTCTCCCGGAAGCCACACTCTGGATTCATCAGTGCGTTCCCAGGGAGGATGTGAAGAGAAACACATGTTACTTTTGGAAGCCTCTCTCTTAAATCTGCAGTGTCTAAACACTCGCTACTTCTGCAAAATCCATCTTAATTTAACTGCAGAGGGAGTCGATAATAGTGCTGGTGTTCAGTCGAGTGAAATTGAAATGGAGACAGTTACCTAGCCCCTTCTGCTCTGTTCTTTTGTTAACCAAACCCTTCAACTACGATTGGTCAGACATTCTCCAAATATGTGTTGTGCACCAAGGTTAAGCTTCTTAAATTACCATGGAAAGGGACTATGGAGTATCAAAATGAGTATAATTTGAAAGTTTATTTTCATCAATTTAGGAAAAGACGATTTTAAGTGCAAGGTACAAGAGCAAACCAGGATTTATCTGGGTAATTGAACAATAGAGAGAGCTAAACTAGATGGCTGAAGCCAAAAGTACTTCAGGGAGGAAATCTTGGATTTATTGATCTGTCTAGGTTCAAAGGTCTTGCTTTCAGAGTTTTTTAGGGGATGGCCTGTGTTGGAAATATTCAGAGTTGAAAATAGATCTCCCTAGGTAATCAGTGTAGATTGAACGTTTTCAGTTACAATATCCAATTAAAACATTCCTGCACAATTGAAAGTAAGAAATCAAAATATGCAATGCTTTTTAAATCCAGATAACCTTAACTGCAATAAAAACACATGCCAACTCCTTGACTTCCTAGTCTAATAAGTCTCAGGTATGGTTGTGAAGTTTGGTCCAAACTGCAGTAAGAGTGAACCAGAAAGTCTTGATGCACTTGAGAGGTTTCTTCCTACGGGTCTTGTATTGTGAGTTAGATTCTGCAGCCAGACAATGATGTATAGGATTTGGGAGACAATTGCATTTTTGCTTCCCGTCTACCCAAGTAAATATTAAACATCTCCTAGTTATTAAAAAGTGCTCACGAATTTAAAAAAAATTCTGTTGCATCCTATTATAAGTTAAATGTAAAAATAAAAGAGCTGCTATTAATTATCCTGCTGCATCTTCAGTAACTACAGACTATATTGACTTTCTGTTTATCACAGATGTCCCTAGGGTAGGTTTCTTTGTATGGCTTTTAAGTCTTTTTATTGGCTTGATAAATACCCTGTAGCCAAGGTCCCAACAATACTTAGGCCCTTAACTTTATAAAGTACTCACTGTTGGGGGGGGGCTGTATATATTTTTTTATTGTAAAGATACTGTACAGAGGGGTTACAGTTACATGAGTAACTGTATCAAGCATTATTACCTCCTCCTTTGTTTTTCCCTACCACCCTTTCCCTCCCTCTCCCCAATTTCCCCCCCTCCCAAAGTTGTAAAGTTTGTTTTCAATATAGTGTCTTGTATATCTCATTATTACAATGGCTCAACCTTTATCCTTATTTCAGCATTTTGTTGTTTCCCTTCCCCTCCTTTTGTTTCTTTTGGTGGTCCTACCCATGGTATAGCCCCTGTTTTCACTGTATTTGATTCCCCGGCCCTGCATCTTATATCTACATTTTTCAGTGTTCCTGGTCTGCCCCTACTCCATGAGCTGTCTGCAGAATGGGTCAGAGCTTTCTCGCTTAGACCTAAAGTGCATGATTCAGTCTCTTCTGGAACACTCAGACTCTTAGACAACTGTTAAGATTTCTTTTGCTGTCCCCTCTTAACTATTGCTAATCTCTCACACACACTTCCTCCTCCTGTCCCATGCTTTGTCAGCTTGGAAGGCCATGAGAGTTGTAAATTTAGCCATGCAACTTTCTGACCAGCCAAACCGTTCATTACACAGCGCTATATGTCAGTCATTTAAGGATAATCGTCCTCGTTGCCTGCTTTGTGTTCGTGGGATTGGAGGGAACATTGTGAACCAAGAAGAAAGCAGCTTCTAAGTGCCTTAAATTACTATTTTCATGTTTTGACTTCCATAACAAGGAGGAAAATCTTCACAATTTGGAAGGCTTTCTGAAAATCAGCCCCAATGCACCAAACCTTTGATCTTTTGGTCAAACTGTCATTCTCTTGAGAGCTCAGTTCTCTTGTGAATGTTCCAGGCTTGTGTAAGTTCTGAGAGCCAGATCCCCAAGCCTCTCTGGTGCTTTGGAAAGTTCCGTAAATAGAGTTAGGTAACGATGGCACCAGCACCGAGAGCAGGAAGCATGGTGTCCCATGGGGTCCCCGTGGAGTCCCCAATCGTACTCAGCTCTCCTTGTCATCCTCTTTGGCACCTCTGTATCTACCCTTCTCTCTACATCTTCTTCCTCCCTGTCTTCTGTCTCCTTCTAGTTTGTTTCCCACAAGTACTTCTGAAACTTGGCCCAGAAGCTGACTGTAGGATGTTTCCCACTTGAAAGAAAACCTAGACACATCCAGTCACCAGCGACGTGTGCCTAAAGTCTTAGCTCCTCGGGAAGCTGAGATCAGAAGGATCGGGCAAGGTTCAAAACCCCTGGGGCCGCGAGAATTCATCTCTACAGAACTAACCAAGGCTGATTTGGTAGTGTGGCGCAGGTGGTTGAGTGCCAGATAAGCAGAAAAGCCAAGGAAGTATAAGTCCCTGAGTTCAAAACTCAGTTCCAGAAAGAAAAAAAAAGTAGTGTTGGTAATTGAGCTAAAAACAGTAGTTCCGGTTGTTGAACAACCTTTCTCTTTTCAGAATGTTTGTTGTAAGGTGTTTGAAGAGAGTTAAAACTTACATTAAGCCGGGCACCGGTGGCTCATGCCTGTAATCCTAGCTACTCTGGTGGTTGAAATGGGAGGATTGCAATTCAAAGCCAGCTGAGGCAGGAAAGTCTAGGAGACTCATCTCCAATTAACCAACAGAAAACCAGAAATGGTGCTGTAGCTCAAGTGGTAGAGTGCTAGCCTTGAGCACAAAGAAGCTCAGGGACAGCGCCCAGGCCCTGAGTTCAAGCCCCACAATTGATAACAACAATAAAAAGGAAAGTGAAAGTGGCACTATTGCTCAAAGTGGTAGAGAGCTAGCCTTGAGCACAAGAGCTCAAGCACCCCAACTGACAAAAAAACCCAAAAAGCTTAAGTTTAAAAGTATGGAAGGCCTGGTGCCAGATCATTGGTTTACAGTAAGATCTGACTATTTTTCACTTTGCTGAATTAGAGAGCAAAAAGCATACTTTTTGTTTTAATAGTATGGCTTACTTACTGAATAAGTTGAACTGTTGGACACTTTCTTGTACTTTAGGCTTTTGAAGTAAATCATGAACTAACTCCAGGAGCAACTTTAAGGAAGAGACATTTGTCATTCTGAATCAGCTCAGTGCATTTTGCTGGAGAGGTTCTTCCTTATTTTCTCCTGTTGTTTGAGAATAAAAGTCTAGGACATTTCATAATCAGTAGTACATTGGCGTGAGTGTAAATTAGGGAAACTCATTGAGGCAGAAACTAACAACTGCATTTCTCTGTACTACATGTAACTAGATTAATTTAAAAGGCAAAGAATAGTTGGCAATGGTAAGCAAATAAAGTTTATACTGTAGTCAAAATATTATTGTAGCAGAATTCCTGTTGATTCAAATCTTTCTAGAAAGGACTGTTCTACCACACTCCAAACACTGCCAAGATTTGAGGTTCTTGCACTAATTTGGACTCTCACTTCTGGCGGTGCTTTGGTTTCTTACCACTCCAGGGTAAAGTGGTTGTGGACTATTTTAAGAACAATATTGAGTGCTCTCTTCAAATTACTTACTCTTAAAAGTACACAAAACACTTCAAAAGATATACATGCACAAATAGTGCACAGGAAATTAATTTCTAGACTTTCATAGCTATTATTTTCTAAAAGCCATCTAACCAGTTAGTCACCATTCACAGCACCTTTACTTCCTTCTTCCTTTTGTACATAGTCTATCTTCCATTGGACAAAAGAAAGGAACTCCTGATCTGGATAATGGTCTCTCACAGCTGAGAGCAAGCAAGCCAAGTGAACTTGAGGCCCTGAGTCTCAGCCCTGGTAACAGGAAGAAAGAGAAGAAGGAAGGAGGGAAGGAAGGAAGGAGAGAAGGAGAGAAGGAGAGAAGGAGAGAAGGAGAGAAGGAGGGAGGGAGGGAGGGTTAAAATTAATGTCTCAATTCTCACCCTGCTGGAACCATTTATTGTCCTGAGATGTAACTGTCTCTAGGATTCCATATAAAAGAACATTTTAAAATATTTGTGTCATCTATCTCATTTACTCAAAGCAGCATAAACCTTGATCAAATAGCTCACTAACATTTCATCCCCAAGATGATTCTGTTTTCATTCTACTTTTAATAGTGATAAAAATTATAATACATATTATTCTTAGCATTTGAATATGAAAAATAACTACAATGATAATATGAAGCTCAAAATCTAGAGCTACAGAAAATGTGTATCATCACCTCTAGACTAAGCTAAAATTATAGCAAAGAGAGTTTGAATTTAGACGTGAATTTTGAAGATAGAGCTTATGAAAGAAAATGTGGGATTTTTAGGTGTTTTGTCGGATAAGCATATGATAGGGGAATACAAAACAGACACTCATTATAAATGTATATTATACTGGCATAAAATACTAAGATAGAAATCTAACTTCAAGGAGAAAAGAGAATTGTTTAGATATCTGTTAAAGAAATTTGTGTGTCTTTAAAAAGAGATATTGAGTGTATTATGATCATAGATCCATTCAAAGTGAGATGACAATTTCACTTTAAAACTCCAATTTCAATTTCAGTGTGCAGCCCACTGAAGCGATGTAAACTTCCTGCCAAACGTTTCTACTGAGGAGCAGGGCGGCCACACAGAACATTTCTCCCTGCTTGTGAGGATGATTTTCTTTGGGGTGGACAGTACAGGGGCTTGAACTCATGCTTACCCAGTTAGTACTCTACCACTTAAGCCATGTCTCTAGCACTGCTTTTCCTGGTTATTTTGTAAATGAAGTCCCACAGACTTTTCTGTCCAGGCTGGTCTTAAACTTTGATCCTCCATATGTTAGCCTCCCGAGTAGCTAGGATTGTAGTCATGATATACCAGTATCCAACTTGAAGGTTATATTTTTGACTAAGAATCCACACAGTCAGAGAAAACTCTCACAGCAATGTTTTCTAATCTTGCCTTTTCCTAGCAGTCCTTCACTGAAAATACACACACACACACACACATACACACACACACACACACACACACACGCAAATTTCCCAGCTGATATAAGTGGAACTAACTTTCTAAAATGGAAACCAAGTAAAAGTAGATTCCACAGGTATACTACATCAAAAAGAACTTCTGGTATTTCCAAGATGTTGGATTAAACTTGGGTTTCATATATGTTTAACCAAATGTTAGTAAAAAAAAATTACTATCCCTAGAAAACAGGTACTACCATTGTATCTAAAGTAAAATCAGTTAAAATACACAACACAGGCAGACTTGAATAAAAAAGAAGAAATAAAATATAGTAAAAACATCATTCATGGAAGGGAAGGAGTCAGGCTAGCTATTGCAGTACGAAGATCTGGAACCAACAGGATTCAGGTATTATCCATGCGTGCATACGCATGTATGTATATGAGGGTATGCTTTTCTGTTGTACTGTCTACCAGCCTTAATCTATGAAGTGAAAGGTTCCCCAAAGTACAGAGCTCTCCCAAAATCAATAATCCACTCGATTTGATTTTCCGTATTCCTGGTTTTGTTCTTTCAGTAGCAGGAAATGAAGAGCTAATTCTCTCAGAATGCGTTTCTAAACCTAAACCATTGCTAATAAAACCTAGCACTCGACAAGGGAACTAGTAAAGTAAAAGAAATCTAAGGAAAAATTGGAAAAAATAAAAGCGTATCATGCACTTTCTATGAGAAAAAAAAAATCCTGTCATCAGTCAGATAATCAAAACGCAAATGAAATTTACCCTTTCATGTCATTGTTTCTATTCAGCCACTCACGCTCCTTTAACAATGGAAATGGCATCCATTGAGTTCTCTGAATAAATTACTGGAATGAAAATAACATCTGACTTCCCTTGCTAAATGAAGATGTGCCAAATAGACTCCAATGAAGAACAAGTCTCGGGTAGAATAGCTCTCTTCTCTGTTGTTCTTGTAAAAATAATATCTGTTAATTGATAAATGATGTTTGTTAATTAATAAATAATAATGTCCATTAAATAATAAATAAGATCATTACTATTTGATTAACATTATTTTCCTTGATACTATGATACTGGCCAATTTTTTTAGAAAGTTATTTCTTGTGGGGTTTTTTGGCTTTCATAATAAATCCTGGGTTTGGTTTTGGTTTTTGTTGTTGTTGTTGTTGCTTTCTTGTTTTGTTCTTCTTGATTCTTGAAATGACTCTTTGCTCCCTAAGCCAGTGCCTAATCAGCAGGCAGTAATCATTCTGCCACCTTTGGCCTCCTTTTCCACTCCATGTCCTTTAGCCTCCTGGGTATGAGGAGCAACTGTATATGCTTGAGGTAGAGGGAAGAATTATGAACATGCACGTCTTTTTTCTTGGACAGAGTTAAACAAGGGCTTACTCTCTGAATTTCCAGATGTACTTAAGACGAAATAATAATGTTGAGCCAGTCTTGCCCTGCTTTAAATTAATGACTCCAGGAAGAGACATTAAACCTTTCAGACCACCAGTGTGCATAAATACTTTAGTGTCCCGGACCAAACACTCTCTCTTGGTTATTCAGGACATAAGGGCAGGTAAGCTCAGTAAATGAGGCTGTTTTATGATCCATTTAAATAATCTGAAGAGGAAATTAATACTTTTATTACTTTCTACAAGTGAAAAACTTCCTTAAAAATCTACAAGAGTTCTTTATATAATAGTGGATATAGAAAGACTGCTCTGGCCAAAATACAGACCCAGAGAAATAAGGGAAGATTAGGGAAAGAGGGTGTGACTACACAAATCAAAACGGAATAAATAAGGAAGGCTGAGACTGAGTGGTGGCCAAAGAAAGTTGCTTCTAATGGAGACAAAAAAAAAATCACTCAATTAGAAATCAGAGTGGCTTAAAAAGAAAATAAGGCTTAGTCTTTATGAATAACATGACTTTTCACAGGGCTGTTGCAAAGGTGGAAAAGGGGCTTGGAGGAAAGTGGAAAGAATTCACCACCTCTCCCATTGTCCTTATCTGGGAAGCTAGATGCCTAGTCACCTTTAAACATCATCCTCAAGCTTTGAGACATCAGCGTAACCCAGGAAAGAGTGAAATTATCTATAGTGTTACTTCCCCATTTCATCTTCTACCCTTCCTTCCTCAGTCACTGTGTCTCCACTGGTGCTGCTCTGTTCCAGAAACAAGCCAAGCACAGATCAGTGTCAAAGCCTTTCACAGGCTGAACCCCTCTTCAGAGGGCCTTCTTCCTTAGATTTCCATGCAGCTCACTCCCTGACCCCGTTTCAGATGTCCATTCAAATGTCACCTTCCCTCAAGGCCTGTCTCTGGAACAGAACAACAGCTTGAGAGGAGGAAGATGTAGTTTAGCTCATGGTTTCCAAGAGTTTCATTCAGCATGGGCTGCTGCGTTGTTTCTAGGCCCAGGGGGAGGCAAAGCATCCTGGCATGGGGGTGGGAGCAGCTCATCTCATGGTGAACAGGAAGTAGAGGACAGAGAAGCCCTGGGGACAAGAACAGGACCTAATGACGGACTCCTCTCCCAGAGCAGCCAGGCGAGAAGAGGACCAGCATCTCAATATCTGAGCCTTGGTGGGGAAATGTGCCATATCCTGACCATAATACCCTGTTTGTTCTCTTATCTGTCTTTGTAGCATATTGCAGATTTTTTTTTTGGTCTCACTACACCGCACTCACCAGGAGAGCAGAAACGTAGTGGTTGTTCGCTGCTGTTTCCTCAGTTCCTGTCACAGTGCGCGGATGCTAGCAACTGGACACTCATTGTTTTATATTGAGTGATCAATTACACTGATGAACAAATGCTTTCACTTTATTAAATGACCAAGTGTGACTCCTGAAATGGAAGCCAGACCGCTCACCACGGAAATCCCTGCTCTTTGCTTTATGGGGGTGTCTGTGGGGAAGAGGGCCTGTGGCAAGGCCAATCTCCACGTAAAAAAGACATTGGGGAGTTTCTAAGATTCTTTTCAGCATACATTTTTCTCAAAGTAAGTTCTAGATGAGTGTCTGTGCCCCAGGCCTGTAATCCTAACTACTTAGAAAGCTGAAATTTGGAGAATCATGGTGTGAGGCCAGCCCAGGCAGAAAAGCCCATAAGACTTCATCTCTAAAATACCCAGCAAAAAGCAGGGTTTGAAGCATGGCTCAGGAGTAGAACACCCACAGAACACACAATCCTAGTGATCACAAGGCCCTGAGAGCAGACCTCAGTTACCCAAGTTTTGTGTGCCCTGAGGTTTAAGGAAATCAGTCATTTAATTGACAATAATGACAGAAGCATATAAACTCAGACACCGGAGGCACTGTAAAGATTCTCCCATCCTATCAGGTCTCTGCGTGGAATGGTCTAGATCCTAGCCTCAGATTTGTAATTACTTCTTGTCGTAAAATGAAGCTGAGGTTAAGAAACAAAACAAGGCAACAAACAAACAAACGAAAAGTCCTGCTGGGCTCCATTCTACTCTCTCTCCAGTCTGCCCCCAGTTCCTGGTGGTCTAACCTGACTCCTTGTCAAATAGCAAGGAGTCCTCTGGCTGCAGTCCAGTCAGATGGGTATTTTAGAAACATGTGTAATTTAAGGCAATTGTACTTTAAAATCTTTTTCAATTTCAAGTATTTATATAGGGGGTTGGGTTTTTTGTTTTTTGTTTTATGGTTTTTGTTTTGGTTAGTCATAGGGCCTGAACTCTGGGCCTGGGCACTGTCCCTCAGCTCTTCAGCTCAAGGCGAGCGCTCTACCACTTGAGTCACAGCACCACTTCCAGTTTTCTGGTGGTTTATTGGAGATACGAGTCTCATGGACTTTCCTGCCCGGGCTGGCTTTGAACTGAGATCCTCAGATCTCAGCCTCCCGAGTAGCTAAGATTTCAGGCATGAGCCAGTAGCTCCTGGCTAGTTTGTACTTTTTAAGAAAAAAAAAACTCGTTTCCATTTCCTGAAGTTGATTTTTGAAAGTATTATTTTATCTTTTATTTTATATGATTTATATTAATTTGGATGATTCCTATTTCATTATTACATGGTTAATGTAGAGAAAATGCAGGACTTAAAAGGAATTGCTAAATAGACATACAAGTTTCTCTCCTTACTCGAGGGGGCTGGATCAATCGATCTGCCCACAGAATCCTTCATGGAATCCTAGTTCTATCACTTCCCAGATGCCTGAAATTGACCTGTTTGGCCAATCACATTTGCCCTTGTGTAAAATGAGGGACAAAGGAGATTAAAACCAGGAAGTGAGTAATTGGTATGTGATTTAACTTCTTCCACATCCTCAGATCTTCAGTAAAATCACTCTGACATGGTTAAGCAAAGTGGAACTGGTAGCTAGGGGACAGAGGACATTCAGAGGAAAAGCAAAGAAGAGACAGGAAGCCATTGAGAATTCACAGAAATTCTAGAGATAGCCTTGAACCCGCCTCAGTAGCACATTAGAATTTTGAACCAAATTTGGCTTAGGTCTCCTCCTCTCCCACCAAGCTGAGCCCTGAGATACACTTAAAAATCTCAAAAGACACAGGTACTGGAAGTTCACCACTGGTGATCGCCTCAGGAAGCTGAGATCCAGAGGACTGTAGTTCAAAGCCAGAAAAGTCCATGAGACACTATCTCCAAAATAATAAAATGGCAGGCTGAAGGTATGGTTCAAGTGTTAGAGCACTACACTCAAGCAAACCCCGCAAGCACTAGGCCTTGAGTTCAAACTCAGGTAACTGAAAAAAATAAATATCTCTAAAGATTTGATATAAAAATTTTTATTCTTTTTTTTTGTCACCAGGAACCAGTGGCTCACGCCTGTCATCCTAGCTACTTAGGATGCTGAGATCTGAGGATCACAGTTCAAAGTCAGCCCAGGCAGGAAAGTCCATGAGACTCTAATCTCCAATGAACCACCAGAAAACCAGAAGTAGCACTGTGGCTCAAGAGGTAGAGTACTCATCTTGAGCTGAAGAGCCGAGGGACAGCACCAGGCCCAGAGTTCAAGCCCCACAACCAACAAAAAAAAAGGAAAAAAAGAAAAAGAAGCTCATGCTAAATTTAAATTCTTATTGCTGCAATTCATCTCAGCCTCATAGTTGCAGTAATAACCATAATAGTTCCCAGGTATAAGCAATGGAGTCAGACTGTCTGGGTTTGAATCTCAGCTACACAACTTATGGACTTAGACAAGTAACCTAAACTCTCTCAACTATCGTTTCTTTACCCATAAAATGGGATAAAGGTGAGTGAAGGTTGTTGTGAAACTGAGATGAATTGATGGTTACAAAACAGTGTAGGAGTCCCTAGCACATGATCAGTGATCAATGCTCCGTAATGCTTGTTGGTAACATCGTAACTGGAAGTGAGGCATTGTACTGGGTCATTACACATGCCCACAAAGCCATCAAAATTATCTGGATTGAGCTCCAATTTTACAGATAAAAAATAACATGAAGAACGCTTAATAATAAAGAATAGCTATTTTTTACATATCTTCCTGTTTCATTTCTTATAACATCAGTGTAGTTATGGGGAAATCAATGTTTGCTTTAGTAAATTAATGAATAAATCCTTTGGACTTTTTATAAAACCCAAAGAAAGATAACAATCACTTTATCTCCTAATTGTGCTATTTTTAATGTTCACTGATGTTCTCAAACTAGATATTTAAACGCCAGTTTTACTAGTGTATTATTTTATTTTTCAGTCAGAGAAGCAATAAAAATCTTCATAGGAGGTGTAAAGCCCCAACACCTTGACTTCTTCCTCTCTTGGTTCTTTTATTTAAATAGTCTTTGTAACTTATTTTAATCTATGCCAACTGAAACATACCTCTCTAAATAAACAAAAAATACAATTCTGCAATCTTGAAACTGAATATTCTGTAAACTCTAATAAATAGTATCTACTTTCCTTCATTTTCTCATTGATATTATAAATGAATTCTCCAAGAAAGAATGAAATCTTATTTTCCTGGCACAGTTTTCAGAACTGAAATCCCTACCTCTGGCTCACTTTTTTAACCTTTGAAGGTTTCCTTTTTTTCTCTCAGACTATATTTATTTCTCAGTAACAGACTTCAAATTAGCTAGGTGGTACTGTCTAAAATCACTCTCTGTCTCTGTTTAATGGTTAATCTTTTATCCTTTATGATAGCTTTATTGAAACCAATCTTCATCCTGGATTCCCAGTGCCCTGCCTGGACAGTCGTTTGAATAGAGGGATCAGTAAGTATTCATTCCCATTTGTTCATTTCTTTCCTACTATTGACTTTAATTGTCTGTTGCTGATGTTGTTTTAAGTAATTCTTTATTACCAATGAGTCCAAATTCTTCCATTCACTTAATTCAAGAATGTCATTGGAAGTAGACCTGGGATAGAGTGCGCGTCAGTGCCTTCTCTGCCAGCTTCTAGACCCTTCCCTCTTCCTCTACTTGCTAATCCATCCTGTTAGAGGATTTGCGTCTACACTATAGATTCGACACTATAGATTCTATAACTATGTAAATAGTAAGCGACATCAACTTCTTCAAATATTCTCTTTATTCACCCTAAACACTGTTTTCTACAGACTAAAAGCAGGTAACATGCTTTAAATATCTAATTGCTTACTTGAAATTTGATAAAACATCAGATTTTGTTTCCATTACACAGAAGAGAGAGAGAGAGAGTAAATGTGAGTAGTAATGAATATAAGTTTGATTGTGGCAACTATTATGAAATAATATATGCATATATACATGTTAGTCCTTGAAAACCGGCAATTTTTACTTGTTACTTTTTTTTTAATTAGAGAAATGCCTTCTAATTTGCCTATGGGGGGGTTGCAACATTTTGAAAACTAAAACAAGATACCATGACACAGTTTTATTTAGTGTTACAATTTTTAATGAAAAAATTAAAACGTGTTTTTCACATTTTGGTTCATTTTTTTAATTTCCTTTAATTTTTTAAATTATCTCTAAGAAGTTGTACAAAGGGGTTTCAATGCAACAAATCAGTGTATGGCCTAAAGCCTCCTGACCTCCTGACCTATGACACCGCCTCCTTTTTTCTCCCCCACCCCTCTCCACCCCACAGATCCCCTCGTTACCGGGCCCATGTTTGCATACGTACAGTGAGTATTATAAAGCCTGTCTTTTCAAATAAGGAACTGCAGTGTGAAGTGACGATACAGCAAATATTCCACTCTCCTTAAGCATCGGTTTCCCCCAACTTGCGGAGCTTTTGCTTTGGCCTCTCTGGTTTTCAACAATGGGGGCCACTTCTCAGCTGCTCTGCTGCCTTGATTTCTCCGGCCTTGTGCTCTCCTAGCGTAACACTGTCTCTCCGATTTCTCTGCTTCTTCCATACACCTCGTTATGAATATCTACCAACGACTGTGTTCGACCGTCACAAGGTAAGGCTACAGAGACCAGGGGCATCACCTGGTTCTCCTCCATTGGCTCTTGGGCTGGTAGACACACAAAGCACTAGATAAGAGAACTGACATGATATTGTGTCTCTCTGGATTTATTCTTCTGTCACAGAAAGCTAGTGTGGAGCTTTGCTTATACTATCTCAGGGCAATAGTCTCATTTTGGCATTAGGTTGGTTTCAAAGAATCAGCTCTTCAGAGCCAGCCAGGCCTCTTTCCGTGTTGAATGAAATAAACCTAGAGATAAGGCAACTTGCCCACGACCGCCAGACTCACACTGCAGGTCCGTCAGACCCTGTAAGCAGCTCTGTGGCTGGATTTTTCCAGTTAATCCATAAGTAACTCTATACTTCGTAATGGTTTGGTATTTCCCTCCTGTTCCACCAAGGATGACAGCATGCTCTAGAGAACTGAAGGCAGACCATGCAGACTTGTCATGACAGAGCCAGCAACTTCTTCAAGCTCCACGTCAGTCTGTGGAAGATTTGCTCTGAGAGTCAGTGACCTCAGGCGAGAGACACGGGGTCAGAGTCCATTAAAATTCATGCTCAGAGGCGGATGGATCATTTGGGAGCTGCTATAAGTGAAATCATTCCTGAGTTCACACGACACGTTAACCCCCGCCCCTCCTCACAGTGACGACGGCTCGCATAAACAATCGTGCATTTAATAAATCCTCTGCTGGAGAGAAAAGTCTAGCTGGAACAGAGATGAATAATCATCCTCCAAGGTACCAGATTCAGGAGACAGTAAAGAGGAGCAAATATTGACAGAAACTTAATAATGGTTGCTTTTCCGGTGGTACAGACAGCTCCCTGGTGTTCCGTGGTCAAGCAGAGAACTAGAAGGAAATAAAGAAGGGAGGAACAGAGGGACAAATGGCAAGAGAGATGGAAGAAGAGAGGGAGATATGGAGAAATGAAGGGAGGGAAGGAAAAGAGGGAAGGAGGGACCAACGAAGGAAGGAGCAGGAAGGAAAACTGTTCCCCTGAACCGTTACCCTGAACGGACGCCTGTCAGATAAAAGAGGCGGAATCATAAATTCCTCCCAGCGTTGCTAATGGGATTTTAATACAGCATTTGGCCCTCACCTTTTTTTCATTCCTTTAATGACATTCATGCCCAAAGTGTAGCCATGGAGCCTCTGAACTCTGTATATTGCCATAATACACAAAGAAAACAGCCGTCACATCCATTTGAAGGAGCTTTTCAATACTCTGCAGCGAGGTCTCTCGGCCCTGAATCTAAAGGGAATCGCACAAAGCCTGTCTGTACATCATCTGTGACGGGCCTGAATTCCAGCCAAGGCAGATTTTTTTTTAGAAAAATAATAAAATAAAATACTGTGGGTATTTTTTTTAAAAAAGGAACATTATATTTTTAAAGTGGAAATAATTGTATTTTGTATCTTATGTGGCATCTGAAAGTGATTTAGTTGAACAATGTGGTTTCTGATTGGTATTTGAATTGGTTCCAGAACATTTTTCATAATAACCATCTTAAAGATCCCAATTATCTGATCCTCTTCCCCTCCACATGATTTCACAGGAGGCTTCCAGAGAAAAGGCCAGGCCTGCAAGGCAGGCTGTCCAGCTCATGTCCCACCAACGCCGCTGGCTGCTGGGCTCAAAGCGAAGGGCCTGCTTGTTACCTTGGGCTGGCCAGGATGCATTTATGACTCAATAAAGGAGGCCTGGGCATCACCAGGCTAATTACTCACTAAAACAAGCCTGTAAAACCAGAGGGTCGTCTCTGCTGAAAGGCAAGCGGGGGACTTTTTTCTTTTAGTGTTAACATGTAAAACCAATAAAGCATATTTAGAATTTCAATAAAATCAGCTCTGGGTGCAAAGGGGATGGTTGATTTACCAGGTGGGTAGCAGCATCGACTCCCCAGGGACACAGAGGGACTAAGGGCAGCCGACCTATGACATAGGAAGGAACGGTCCTCCCCCAGGGACCGCACCCCGCTTGGGACACACAGCCATCCTGGCGCGGGGATGAGCGCCGTCTCTGGCGTCAGAGGACTGGACACTGGCTACCCGGCCCGGGGGAGTGGCCATGACGCTGAGGCAGACTCCTGGCTCAGAGCTATGAAGTGCAGACAACGTCACAATCCTCCTGTGGGATCATTGGAAGACGGAATAAAATGACCCATGTGACAGGCCTAAAACAATGCTGGTATAGAGTAGAACACACAATAAATGGTAGCTCTTTAGGACAAGTAATGGAGTATTCTACTGTGCTAAATGTAGTTTTATTATCCCGTATGTTAATCATGAGGAATGCTTTAAGTATTATTAATATTTTTCCATTAAATCTCATTTCATTTTATTTTAACTGACAGATAATATTAGTATATAACCATGGGGAGAAGTAACATTTTGATATGTGCACATCTACACTTATACCCACATACACATGGTGAAGGACTCAACCTAGCTTTTCAGTACATCTACTGCCTCACACACATCATTTTTATGTGATAAGCACATTTAAAATCTACTCTTAGTGAACTCTAAAATGTAAGATACACAATGCATTATTATTAACGTCATCCGTCATACCGCAGATCACTTAAACTTACCTTTCTAACTGAAACTTTGACCAGCCCGTCCGTCTCCATCACCTACCCGTACCCTCTAGATACCGCTGTTCTATTCTCTATTTCAACTATTTTTGAGACAACATGGAAGAACCTGGAAGATGTTATCCAGAGTGAAGTAAGCCAAGAACAGAAAGTGGGTGCGTAATCTTACTTGTATGTGAAATCTAATAAAGAGTATTTATGGATGCTAAGTGTCGACACGGAGTGCCTGACATGGGCTACGCATTTTAGATCATAAATCTTCTTTAATTTTTTCAAGGCATAAATTCTCATTTCAGGTAAAGAATAGGATAACGGACGGAAGTAGAAACGTGGTTCTGGATATGACGTGTCCCCCAAAGAGCTCATCTAGTGAGACTTGGTCCAAGGCTGGTGGTATTTGGGGAAGCGATGAGGTGGTGAAGGCTCTGATCTCATCAATGGAGGATTAGTTCATTGACAGGTTCACATGTGAATGGACTCTTGGGAGGAAGTGCAACTGTGGAAGATGGAAGTGGGTGGGTGAGAATAGGACTTTAAAGAGTAATAGGCCATCTCGTCCCTGGCCCCGTGACTTTGCCCTAACGTGGTGCAGAAATGGACTGCAACCATTCCTTGGCAGAAAAGCCCAAGAGCATCAAATGGTCTCTCTAGAGAGCCACTCTCAAGAAAACTCACTCACTCCATGAGACCAGTGTTCATCCTTTCTGAGACCACCGTCCCTAATTCCTGACACTTTCTACTGGGCCCACCTCTTAAAACATCCACCACTGGCCCAGACCGGTGGCTCACACCTAGCTACTAAGGAGGCTGAGATCTGAGGATCACGGTTCAAAGCCAGCCCAGGTAGGAAAGTCTGTGAGACTCTAACCTCCAATAAACCACTAGAAAACCAGAAGTGGCGCTGTGGCTCAAGTGGTAGAGCGCTTGCCTTGAGCTGAAGAGCGCAGGGACAGCGCCCAGGCCCAGAGTTCAAGCCCCACGATCGACAAAAAAAAAAAAGTCCACCACCTCAACGCCATCACATCAGGGACCAAGCTTGTAGCACCTGAACATTTGGAAAACACATTCAAACAGTACTCAAGTTACACAGTGGATGACAGAAGAGTTAGAAGGGTTGGCTGTCAGAGATCATGTTGATACTGCCCTGTCACCTCCAACATGCAACTTTCAGTCATCATTCATAGTTCCATCCCAATCATCTGATAGAATCATGGGTAAGTTACAGAGAAGCTTGCAATCGCTCGCATAAGGAAGTGGAACTAGCTGGTACAGGGTCTTCTAGTCTTGGATGAGGAATTTTGGTTTTCTCTCAAGATTTATGAATCCATTGAAAGGACTTAAGATCAAATGTGTATTTACAAAAGAACTCTGGCAACAGATTGGAGAACAGATTAGAAATCTACCAGTGGCTGAAGGAGTCTGAGATATTAAGTTATTACAAAACACAGTCAAGAAAGACATGGTGGCATGCAACAGAGTAGTTGTGTGCTAGACACAAAGAGACCTAGAAACATCATAGTAACATCAAGCACTGGTTAGGGAACAACAGCAAATATAGAAGTCTATTTTAGTCTTAAACTATTTTCTATTTATTGTTGACCATCTAGCTTTCCTTAGTTTCAGGATCTTTGTTTATATATTTATTTGTTTATTTGAGTGAATGATTGGTTGGTTGGTTGGTTGATTGGTGGTACTGGGGTTTGAACTGAGTTCATGCTTGCTAAACAGGTGCTCTACCAGTTGATCTATACTTCCAGACTTTCTTGGGCTGAGGTTATGACTTTTTTATTATGATCCTTATTTACACTTTTTGCTGTTGGTTAAGTTCAACAATCACATAGCACCATGCCCAGCTTTTCCTGTTGAGATGTGGTCTCATGAACATTTTGCCCAGGCTGACCTTTGAATGCAATCCTCCTGAGGTCAGCTTGAATAACAGGCACAAACGACCATCTTTAGCTCCACGAGGTTTCTAGAACCCTATCAACAATATCAGAATCATCCAACAATTTTTTTTTTACTTTGGAAAATATTACCAAAATGGCTTTTAGGATGCCTTCAACAGATTCTCTAAGATGTGAGTTGGTTTGACACAACCTAACATTTCAAAGAAATACCAGGCATGGAAAATAAGTTTAATGATTAAAAAGAACCTGCTGGAATGTGCATAAGACAGAGTCACAAAATATTGAACTGGGGATTAAATGCTCATTGTTTTCTTCTACATAAGAGCAACAGTGGCTGTACATCCTGCCTCCTACCTTCAGAATCACATGTACTGAGGTGCACAAGGCTCACATTAACAGGACTCCTGGGTGTTTGAAGTTTTTATAATTGCTTGGTCAAACTATTTACGGAGACGGTCATCAAAAGTATTTGCACATAAACTAAAGAATTGCATGTTCAAAAGCTTGCTCATTCTTTTCTTGTTTTAACTGCTACCTAATATAACAGTAAGTGAAAGTTATTTGCCTATTGTAAAGGGCTAAACAAACACAGATCTAGAAGCTTGTTATTCAGAGTACAGTTTAATTGGAGAGTTGAGAGTTTGATGGTTGTTTTTATGGGAGTAATAGAGGGCAACTACTCCACTGTAGTTGAAAATAATCTTTCTTATGGTTACTGAACCTGGGCTTTTCCTTAATCATCTAACTTTCTAAAAAGAGTATTGACACATTAAATAGTAGGCATTGTTCTAAGCAACATATGCATATATATATATGCAAATACATATTCAGGAACTTATGTTCACATCTATCACATGAACCACAATCTTATCCAGAAAGTACCTGTTGTTGCCATTTCCATTTTACATAAGGAAACTGAGACACAGAGATACTAAGAAGCCAAGAGTCATATTGCTGAGCCAAACATCAGACTTGGGCCTGCTGACTCCAACTCCTATAGTGTTACTCTTTGTACTGTATTAAACACTCGATAGTGTGGCAAGACTCACAATTCTAGTTACTGCATTGTTTGTTGTAGAAGAATATTCACTGACAGCCCTCCAAGAATTACCACTCACTTGGCCAGGCTAGTTATTACAGCCAGGCTAGTCATCCCAGATGGGGGGAAGAATTGGGAAATTCCACAACAAACTGTGAAGTCAGCAAGGGCCTTGTCCCAGAGGAGAAGAGTGCGGCCACAGAACTGCTCTGTCAAGAGGATGAGAGGAGGACTTCCAGGGCCGTCAGTGTGCAAAGATGAGGCGGTCCGGAGGCTGCGCTTCCTTCTCTGCTCGGTGCCTTGCTTTGTTACATAGAAAGCAGTACTGCCTCTCAGAAGTTGATGGATTGTTCCTGAACGAAGGCATAATTCCAAGAAGGGCATGAAAGTAGTAAGGCGTAGATATAAAACTACAAAGGTAAACAGAGCCATGGAAGGCTCTGTCCAATTTACAAACTTTATTCTTTCTAGATCCAGGTAGAGACAGAAGGATTTTTTTTTTTTAACAGACTGGAGATCAGTTTAAAGTATGAGAAATGATATTGGGTTTAGGGAGAAAGAGAAAAGGTTCAGCTTCAGATTTTCTGAGCTTGAGATATCTATGACCCACTCAGTTGAGGCATTCTGATAAACAGGAACGACGTTCTACAGTTCAAAAACTAGACATGAACTGAAACAGGTTTGAGAGTCTTTCCAGGCCAGCTAGGAATTGAAATCAAGGCCAGGAGAGTTCCAAGATAGATAGATAGATAGATAGATAGACAGACAGACAGACAGACAGACAGGAGAGATTAAAATCCTGAAGGATAGTCCATATTTGAGGGTGGAGAACAGATGAGAGATGAGCTGGGAAAAGGCAAGAAGACAGCAGAATTACTTGAGTGGGGTACTGGAAAAGCCAAGAGAGGAGAAAGTGTTATTTCAAAGGGTGTGAGTAAAGATGCCAGTTATCTCAGAGGGTCAAATGCGGTGACGTTTGAAAATCCATGCCTATTTCCATAGGGATGCCTGGCCAGTTTCTGTTTAAAGTAAGTAAAAATGAATTAGGAAACAAAATGAAAGGACACGTAGAGAAGATGCTTCTGAAAAATAGAAAGACAGACATCAATGTGGTGATCCTTCTGTATTCTGTCTTAGAGTTTCTCCAAGAGACCGAAAAATGGCACCAAATTATTCAGCCTTTGTTTTTCATCTAGCCTTCAAGAACAGGTCAGGGTGATAGGAAACCTCCCAGATGAATTTTATTTTGGATTCCGGCAACCAATTTTTAAGGCCATTTTAGAAATCTCTAAACTGAGCAAAGTGATAAATTGGATCTTTCTTTGGGACTCTGTTCTCCAATGCATCTGATAATGTGTAAATATCCCCAAAGGAAGTTTTATGTGTATTGGGGCACAAAGCCATCCATTTAACCAGGTTCTTTTTCATTGTCATTGTCATGTATTGTTTTTATTTTCCTGTTGGGTTTATGAGTAAGTTTATGTCATCATAATGATGTGATCTTGGAGAGATGTTGTTTAGAATGAGACTGTTCAGTAGAACTCAGTTCTGTCCGGATTTCCCTCCTAGCTTGTCAGCATGTGTAAAATACCATGGTTGTTAGCTTACACCTCCCCTTTTGTTGTGTGTGTGACATGTAATTCTTCAGGATTTCATGGTTTCCTTTGTTCTAAAAGTGCTCTGAGCAAGATGCTCTCTAACACTGCATTATTTGACACCAGGGCTTTGCAATCTTTTTTTCTATGAAAAGCCAGGTATTAAACAGTTTGGGCTGTATAAACATTATGGTGCAAATTGCAGCTTTTCAGCTCCACTACCATAACACTAATGCAAACCACAGACAACATATAAACAAAAAATTGTTGCTATGTTCCAATAAGACTTTATATACAAAAAAAAAAAAGAACAGACAGTGGGCCAAACTCAGTCCACAGGCTGTCATTTTCCAGCCTTTGTTCTCAAATTTAAGAGTAATTTCTTCAGTTTACATAGTCAAGCTCCTTGCAATCATCTGGCAGAGTACTCATATTTTAGAGAACACAAATCATTCAGATACTACCTGTGATGATAAGAAAAGTTAATTCACACACGGCAAGTGAGAAGTTGCAGGGAGTTTTTGGTTTCACAAAGGGTAGATGAGAAAAATTGACTAAAAATCAACTCCAATTCTAAAAATCCTGTTTGATACAATAATATGACCCATTCAAGAAGTACTTGTGTCTTTTTGTTAAAAGTTTCCCAATCTTCCCTCTGAAGATCACTTCTATTATAACAATAAAGTATTGTTTTTAAAAAAAAGTTCTCAATCTTTTTGGAAGTTGCCTCTCCCTGTGATCAAGAATGGAGTATATGAATCAATAAGGCAGAGGTTTAAGACTTGTGGGGCCTCAAGGCCCAGAAAGGAAGTCAGGGTTCTCAGGAACAGATTCTCCTTCTGGGTGCTGTGGGTACTGTTTGCTCTGCTACCATCCAATAGCTAAGCACCGTGGTCTATATAATTTTCGAGACTTGGCCTTCGCTTGAGTTTGGGAGGCCTAGGTAGTGATCTCTGGCTGACTGTCTTCGCTCAGCTCCTATCGGTGTTAGAGACCCCTCTGAGGTCTGGTTGTGACTATCATTAGACCTTGGTTTAAAAGATCTGTCTTTCAACTTAGAGAATCGCTTAACTCCCAAATACAGTGGTCACCCCCCACACACACACCTTGCCAAGTTACTTAACTAGACTATGAGTTTTTTCTGGAGTCTGTATGAGCTACTGGGAATCAAGCATGGAGTAGGAGGAGATTAACCTCAGAGTTCCCTTTGAATTATCTCGGAGGTGCAACTGTGAGCCTCCTAGGTTTAAGGAGACCTCTTCCGCAGGCCAAAATTGCTTCTTAGAGTTTACTATTTTACTAAGTAGCAAACAGGAAGAGAAATGCCTGATTGCTTCACTACTTTGCTCTGTCTCCTTCTTTCCTGGCTCACCAAGTCTGAAGCTAAACCAGAAGTCGGTGTTGCTCCTACCTCTCCTCCTTCTTGCTCCCTTGCTTCCGCAGAGCTGGTCTGGAGACCATAGCAGGAGAGGGTCTGCTATGCCGGGGCATGACTCTCCGACTCCTTCAGAAAAGGCTGTTCCAGTGCTAAAGGAAGCAATGAACGCATTTGGGGAAAAAAAAAACTTTCTCAGTCTTGGCTAGCTGCTTCCCAAGCCTACTGTTTGGTTGAAAACGTTTTGTACATTAAAAGCTGACTATTGTTGAATTCCTTAAGAAGCAAATTATACATCTTCCCCTAAGCTAGTGGATGGATGAATGGATTGGCAGCTCTAAGATGCAGATCCTATATTCCAAGAGATTTTTTGTTTTTAGGGAGCATCTATTTCCAAGCAATATTATTTTCAAATTATTCTAAGTCACTCAGTGATTCTTTGCAGCTGCGCAGAGGAGGTTTTTGATAGCACTGAGCTCAGAATATGACGCAGAAAGAGTAGAAGGATCTGGAGGGGCAGGCCAGCAGGATGCCAAGGCAAATATATCGGGCATCCAGGATCCAGCCATTGAGCACAGAGGAGAGGAGGAAAGCTACAGAGATGTGTTTACCAGGATATAATCAACTTCTACAGTGGGAGGAAAGGAGCTGTAACATGAATCAGTATACGATGGAGTCAAAGTTTCCAGGGAGAAGATTAAAGCAACAAGCTAGAGCAACGATTTCGCACAACCTCATGACTGGCAGTGGTTTTGGCTAATGGTGCCAGAGGACATGGGACCTTTTTCGTAAATGGGTCCGATTTATTTATTTGATTAAGAGTGTGAAACTAACTCCCTGTGCTATGTGATCAGATTCAAGCTCCAAGCAAGGCTGATGAGGGAGGCCTGACAGAATGCCCCGGAGAAAATTAAAAGCATGCCTTAAGAGAAATATACTTTCAAATAGTTAGCAAACCAGATAGGAAGTTTATATTTGATTAAAAGATGAATAAGCTCCTATAATCAGAATCTGATACCTATAATTTAAATGCCACCATGCTATCTACAAAGCTATGGAAATCCGAAGTAATTCACTCTTTCATCTGAAGCCTGCTATAAAACGTTCAGAAGTGAATTTTGTTCCTAATGGTGCCACCCCATGGCGGACGTCACTGCTTCTTGAGCACTAAAGAGGTGGAAGAAAAAGTTAGCAAAACAAGCCAACCTAGCCTTGAAATACTGCTCCGTGGATGGAGTGTGTGCTTCGTTTGTGGACTACATAGAGTCATCACAAAACACCCCCACTTAGAGAGGAAGCAAAATAAAGAATACACTGATTCCTGTCCTCAAGGAGATTAAGGTCTAATCGGAGGGAAATAAAATACATAAAATCAACCTAAGTACATCCAGCTGTGCACAGCACTTCTAAGAGGGGGATGGTCTGCAGAACCAAGAATTAAGCTGATTAGTTCAGAAATGGTTAGGTAACCTCCAAAGTAATATATAAAGGAAACAAAGCAGTGCATGACAGGTTGTTATTAACCTGCTTCCAGGGAAATTGGGTTCTGTTATATTAATACCCCAAATAAGTGCAAGGTTTAATGATGTGTTACCAAATCTTTTTTTTTTGTCAGTCATGGGGCTTGAACTCTGGGCCTGGGCACTGTCCCTCAGCTCTTCAGCTCAAGGCTAGTGCTCTACCACTTGAGCCACAGCATCACTTCTAGTTTTCAGAGCAATTTATTGGAGATAAGAGTCTCATGGACTTTCATTCCAGGCTGGCTTTGAACCACAATCCTCATATCTCAGCCTCCTGAGTAGCTAGGATGACAGGCGTGAGCCACCAGAAACCGGCTGTATTACCAACTCATGTGTTGCTAACACAAAGGCAAACACAATATCAGGAAGCTTAAGACAGTACAAGAACAGACATGAATGAAAATATAGTGTGACTGGAACTTGTGGGGGTCTGTCATTGTGATATGAACAGCAGGATTTCCTTCTGCAGCCCACATGCGCTTCCTTCACCCACACACAGGACGCATCCCAGTGCAGATGATTTGCACACCAGGACAGCTGCAGAAAACACTGTACTGTGACCTAAGGAGAACAGGAACTTAGTGGTAGGCTCCCTCTGCTCTTCTGTTCTTCTGTATCTCCATACCAAAGGAATCAGAGGAAGATCATCTATCCATGAAGGAGGCTCAAAATATCATTTCCAAGAAAGAGAGAAATTAAGACCTGAGCTGATACACACACACACACACACACACACACACACACACACACAAATATATATATCCTTGTCCAAAGGGAGAGTTGGAAGATATGTCCCATTAAAGAAGGGAAATGAAAAAAAAAGGTTTAAACATTACTATAAAATTCCAGAAAGACCTTGGAAGGCTTCTGGAATTCTACAGGCTGCTGTTGCCATATTACTTGCCTGGCCAAAAACCCACCCAGTATTTCTAAAGGAAAAAAAAAGTGCCTAGGGACGGGGAAAGTTGACGAATAATTCTTGAATCCATCTCCACAGTGTTATTCATCTCCGCCAAGGTCAGGCTTGGTCTCTGCGTGGCTGGAGGTCCAGGCAGGCAGTTCCCAGTTTTATTTTTACAGTAGTTACAGAGCTTTATGCCTTCAAGGGCCCTCCTGTCACTTATTACCCGCCAGCCCAGACCACCCACCCATGCTCCCACACCACACACAACATGTCCAGACACACCCACAGAGACCCACACCACACACAACATGTCCAGACCCAGACTCAACCTTATGGTGGTTCTGGCTCCAGGAACTCTTTTTTCTTTTCTTTTCTTTTTTTTTCTTTGCTCCAAATGACTTTGCTTTACACATTTGAAATTTCCCAAAATAAACCTGTTTCCCTCTCTGGGGACCAATCAATGGAACTTAGCACTAGGCAAACATTTATGGAGCACCTACTGTGTGTACGGCACAGATGGATATATGGGGTAAAGGAAACTCACCAGGGGGCAGTGCAACCCAAAAAGTTCCTCCGCTGAAGAGTCACCTTTGTTTTCTTGTCACCAGATGCACGTGTGTGTGTGTGTGTGTGTGTGTGTGAGAGAGAGAGAGAGAGAGAGAGAGAGAGAGAGAGAAAACATCCGAATCACAGAACCACTTCTTGCCCAGGTTTCCCCTTCATCCTTCAATTCTTCTTCCCCTTTGCTCATTTTTCTTCTCTAGCTCTTGGTCTTCCTCCCATGCATCCTTTCCCTCTCTTTGTGGTTCCAAGACAAAATAATCTCAGAAGTTCTGCCAAACGTGGAAGCTATCACTGCCCTTCCTGGTTCCTGAAAACCTTACTATGAAAGTAGGCCCTGTGACCAGACAAACTCTAGAACCATTAAGGGGGGGGGGGGATACTTACTCTACTTCAGAAAAAACTGACTTGGAGCAAAATGCATCCCCCACAGCCCCCAGGCTGGGCCTGCCTTCCGGGAAGCGGGCGGGAGGCCTCTGCCGGGCAGACTGCTGACGGCAGAGGACTCCAGCCTGCCCAAACCTCCCAGCCTTGAGCCCTTCGGATAATTTATGAGGTGTCAGGATATTCTGACCACAAGGTCGGAATAGAATGGTTTTTACACTTCAGCTGCCATGAAAGAGAAACAATTTAATTCTGTTTCCCTCTGGCACTGTCTGTTTTCACAATGAACAGGAGATTTGGGTCGCCTGGAGATTATTTGTCTAAGCGTAGCCCAGGACTGCTGCTAAAACTTAAAATGCCGGACTCTGACTCTGGCTTTTCTTCTCTTTCCTTCACAGATAAAGAAGGGAATACCTGGCCTCTCTGACTGAGCCAGGGACCCTTTCATCCATGCACTTGCCATGTGGTGGTAAACCAGATTTCTGGTGACGCTGCCCATCCTCCTCTACCATTGAGTGGGAGAGGGAAGTCAGGTATGTCAGGCTGTGAGAGGGCCCCCCCCTCAGTCCAACAGGCTAGATAGTTCCTTACCAATCTGCGGTCCTGACTTGGAAGCCGTGTTTCCTTTGGCTAGGAAGCATAGCCTCCTGACTTCTCTGAACCACAGAACCAGGGGCATTCTGCCGAGGAGCCTGAAGCTCTGCCTGCCAGGAAAACCCCATGTCTGCTCAGAGGGATCTCAGAAGCAGCCATGCAACCTTCCATCACTTCCCAACCAAGAAGGCCACCGCAAGGCCAGCCCGCTCTCTCAGGATGTCATCCACCATGCCCTTAAGCCCGATGTGGAAGGTCACCTGACAGATGATTTCATTCTAGAATATTCAACCAGGGAGCCTACAGGAAAGGGGTTCCTGGGTCCTTGTGTTTAGAAGACACAGGCCTGCCTCGAAGAAGTCTTAGGATCTTCTGAGTTCAATTCATCATCCTGGGGTTTGACCACAGGAGAGGCCCTAGAAACACAGGGGAAACAGAATTGAGGTTATCCGTCTTTTAAAATGCAAAGCTAATTTAAAAGAATGAAGTCAGCGTCTCCATCTGGATAGGCAATAATCTTTTGAGAAACAACGGTGGAACTAGTCCCACAGTTTGCACCTATAAACCTTGGCTAGCGTGATGGGGATGCTGAGAATATGTCTGAGACCACCTAGGCAAACACTTACATGAAAGATCTACCATCAGCCAATTGCTGGGTCTGACACCCCAGCTTTGAGAGAGGTTGAGATGGGAGAATCCCAGTTCCAAGCCACCCTTGAGAAAAAGTCTGCAAGACTCCATCTCAATAGAAAAAGAAAACCTTGAACATGGTGGTATGACCCAGTCAGCCTAGCTATGGTGGAAGTTTAAAATAGGCTGATCCCAGTCCAGATGTACATCTGCATAGGCGGTGAGAAGATTCTCACCTCTCAACAATCACCAGTGCAAAAGAAAAAGGGATTAGAGGCAGGAGTCAGTGTCGAGCGTTTACCTGGCAAACATGAGGTCCTGAGTTCAAACTCAGTACACCCCACTCCAAAAAGAGAGGAGCGAGAAGAAACCATGTTCAAAAGGAAAAGAAGCAGAGGTACAATAGAATGGAAGAACATACTGCATTTGGCCATATATATATATATATATATATATATATATATATATATATATATATAAATGGGCATTTATATAGTAGCATACCCTTAAGTAGACACAGTATTGGAAAACAGAAGAAACTCACTTAAGAGGTTTTCTTTAGAAAAGAATTAGAAGCCCGGGCCAGAATTCAAATAGAATTTTTTTTCTCAATAGATTTTTCTTTTTACATTTTTGGACCAGAATTCATGTTATGTTTACATAGCAGTTTTTAATTAAAAAAAAAAGTGAAATCCAAGAGAACAGTAGAAAAATGAGGAGCAAGAAGGAAATGATTCAAGGGTAGAATACAGGTTATTGTTGGGCCAGCCAATTTTCAAAAAGAAACAAAAAAAAAAAACAGCCCCACTCACCTGAACTAAAACAAAGAGGGCTTGGTAGGCCAGATAAAACAAGTGGCCTCTTGACAGTAGTAGAGAAGTGTTTATGGAAGGATTCCTTACTTTCTTGTGGGAGAGAGAATTCCTCTCCCAAGAGGCCCGAGGTCCCTGGGATGGAGCCTCCTAGCCTCAGTCTCGAACAAGCATTTGCTTGGGTCAAATGCCCCTTTCCTCTGCCAAAACCTCACCGTTTCGGAAGTTCCTGTGTGTGCTACTACCTTGGCGATGACTGCTCTTCCCATATCCGAAAAATATGACTGGCCTGAGCCTAGGAAGTGTATAGGAAAGAACATTTGATCCTGGGCTCCAGAGCTATTTCTGTGCTGATTTGGTAAATGACTTGCTCTCTCCAGGCCTCAGTGTTCGTATCTTAACCTCGAAAGATTTGAATGAGATGCCCTACCTTCAACTGCCTCAGGGGAGAGGTCAGTCAGATGACAACTTAACCCCCACGAGGTAATGGTTCAATCCTCAGCTCTAAAAGTTCCAGGCCTCTGGGCTTATAAAACACAGTTGGTATGCGTTGTGTGTAGACATGGCCTGGAACATCCCATGGCTTTTTACGGATCTGCCTGCTTCCACCTGACCTTCAGGCGGATACATGCGTGATGACCCTCTGATGATCCGCTGTCTTCATTCTTCAGTACTTATGGATAATTGGATTGCTGTCCCAAAGGTAAGGGTTTACCACCAAATCACAAAAACACAGTTCTAAAACCACATTCTGCCTCCACCTTATGACAAAAAGAAGAAACTACTACTTGGTAAACCAAGCCTCAGAGGTAATCCTGGTATGGCCTTAGATAGATAACCCACTGTGACCCCACCACCAATAGGCAGAAAGCATCACTGAGCTGTCATCTCTTATTGGACTAAATGCCAATAAAATGAAGGCCCAGCTTCCCAAATTCCATGTCCCATTATCAGTAACATCAAAATGTCCTGTACTCATGTTAGTGAAGAAAAAGGTACTCTTCTAGAATAGTCTAAGGGTCAGAGAAATGGTGAGAAAGAAAAAATTTAACAGCCAGCACAACAGCTCCATCAATTCATTCTTCTCTCATGTGGAAAACTTGAGAACTCGGGTGTTTAGCAGACAATAGGAAACGTCTGAGCATTTCTTTGTAAATGTCTCCTCTTCCAAATGTTTCCATTCAACATATAATTCTCATTTCTTTCTCCACATGTTCTTATTTATTGTTGCTACATCCTTTCTCTTCCCAACCCTGTAACACAATCTTGAATGGTCTTTTCTATTAGCTCTACTTTTAAAATTTACAACCCAAACTGGGAGAAAGTGAAGGAGAGGCGACATTGTCCAAAAAGAAGTGTCCTCACTACCTGATTCAGGAAATGGTAATCCCTCTGTACTACACCCGAATGATAACAAATAAAACTATTCTTTAAAAACCCTTGCAAACCATCGTGACATCAGCGCGCTGTACTGCAATAGCCTTTCACGAAGTAATCGTGTTAGAATTAAGACAAAACCCTTAGAACTAGAATTCCAACTCTGGGCCAAGATGAGATGGCACACCTGGATAGACCAGCAGCGGCCAGTGAGTTTGGGACCTGCTGCGCAGGAGCCTCCACCTTCCAAACAGGATCTACTAGACCAGGCCCTGAGCCACCACAAGAAGACCCTTGATCGTTACACAAGTCTGACAATGAAATCCTTTGACAGACATGAAAAATGTTTCAGCCAGATTAATGAAGACTCCAGCGGGTAATAATGTAATGAAATTACCAATTTGAGTAGATGAAAAGGGAACACTTATGGCTTCCACGTTTAAAATATTGGGCAGTGTTTCTGAAATTGATCCAAATATATTATCCATGGAAAGGGTTAAAAGAAAATGGCTGAAGGAAAGCATGACCGTGAAAGACCAGATATTGACAAAGAACCATGCTTCTTCCCAGGAAATTGCTGAATAGTCAATAACACAGCCCTATAAACTATAAACTGAAAGGATACAAAGAGAGAACAGAAATGGACCCATGAGTAAACTCCAGTGAATCAAACCAGTTGATTATTTGCTCTCAGAAATCATCTTAGAAAAAAATCATCTTAGTGTTAAAAATCTCTTTCTAATAGAATTGAGACTCTATGGTATACACACACACACACACACACACACACACACACACACACACACACACTGTTTTGTCTATCAGATTATTGCTGTGATGTAAGTGAAACACATAGGCTAATTTTCTGAACCTTTAAGCTTATTTCATTCAGCCTACTTTATTCTGTTTACCTAATTTTCATATACTGTTGCTATGGCTGAGATCCAAAATAAAGGCTTATATTTAAATGTGAGAAACGCACTATCCAAAATATACTTTGTGTGAGGCTAACACAAATATTTGCCATGTGAAAATATCTGAGAGAAAAATGAGGAGAAAAGATGTATGTTGGCTCATAGTTTCAGAAGTGTCCATCCATGGCCCCGTGGCCCAGTTTTTTTTCTGGGCTTGACTTAAGACAGAATATCACAGTCGAGAGCATGTGATAGAACAGAAGCGTTCACCTCTTGACAGCTGGAAAGCAGAAAGGATTAACAGGATGAAGCCAAGACATACACTCCAAAGGCCTGTCCCTAACGGTCCATTTTTTATACCCTTGGTCCTTACCTTTATTGGTTCCAACCTCTCCCAGTAGTTCACTCAGATTTTCAGTACACCAATGGATTAAATCACTGTCTAGGCCTGAGCAAATGCAACCTAATTGCCTCTGAAAATGCCCTTACAGACACACCCAGATACATGCTTCACTAATCTAGTAGGTGTTTTCCAGTCAATTAACATGAAGCATGGTTGGGCACCTGTGACTCTGGCCTGTAATCCTAACTACTCAGGACACTGAGATCTGAAGATAGTAGATGGAAGCCAGGGGCAGAAAAGTCCTGTGGTCAAGCCCCACAACTGACAAAAAAAAAAAAAAGGTTAAGCATCACATTCTTATATCTATTCTTAAGGAAAGAGATGTCATTAAACTTCGTGGTATGATTTTTTGAAAGGGACAAGTATTATCTGTAAAGGAATAGGCATAAATTACATATTGGAAGAATATTAGAAATCAACAGAAGAAAAGAAATTATAGATTTGTCTTTTGCTAGTCTCATAAGCTTGGGAAAATCCTCAACTGTCTATACCTGTTTTCTCATCTGAAAAATGATATGCTTGTAGCCGCCTCCACTGGACAGATACACTAGCTAAATGATAAAAATATAAGAAAAATACTAAGAACAGTGATTGACACAAGTAAGCACACAATATTGACATTATTATTACTACTACTGTTATTAGTTATCTGAATATTAAATTGTTCTGAAGGCCTTTCACATGGATTGTTGGGCACAGCAAAGATGTAAAGACGCAACGTGTGAATCGTGTGGAGTTTCCGCTTTACACCTTTGTCATGACTGTGGTTGAGTCTGTCTTCAGTGTGCTGTTCCGCACTCAGTGCCTCATCCACCCGCAGTGCCGCGTGGTTGCTTACTAGCATCTGTATCCCTCATTGTCCATATTCCCCCCTCAAAAATGAAAGCTTGAGGAGAAAAGGCAACCCAGTTACAAATCTTTCCAAAAACCTTTCTAACCATCGTTGTTTCCTTGGGGCAAACTATTCCATACAGGCTTCTCACAGCTGAGGGAAATTGAGGGATAGATAAGGTGGTTTAGTGCACACTGTATGTGGCCTACCAACACTCATTTCCTCTTCCTCTTCCTCTTCCTCTTCTTCCTCTTCCTCCTCCTCCTCCTCCTCTTCCTCCTCCTCCTCCTCCTCCTCCTCCTCCTC
>NW_012267243.1:17087053-17096172 GCF_000151885.1 Dipodomys ordii | reverse complement strand
ACACACACACAAGCTCAGCTGCTTCTTTTCTGTGATCCTGCTTGCCATTCTGTCCCCTTTGTCAATGATCAGAAGTGGGCATTTGATCAGATGTGGCTAATGAAGCTTAAGAGAAAGCACTGAAGAATAAAGTAGGTAGAGCCTCTGGAAACTTTTACCTCCTTAAACACAACCACACAATCTCCCAAGGAAAAAAATTCTTTGTCTCTAAGTGCAATTAGCTGAGGGTATGGTATTAGGAGCTGTCACAGTCATCTTAGCACGAAGAGATGTGCATCTAAAGAACAAAAGCCAGGGCTGGGAAGGTGGCTCAGTAGTAGAACGCTTGCCTTACATGCCTGAGGCCCCGGATTCGATTCCTCAGCACCACATAAGCAAAAAGAAAAAAGCTGGAAGTGGCGCTGTGGCTCAAGTGGTAGAGCGCTAGCCTTGAGCTGAAGAGCTGAGGGATAGCGCCCAGGCCCAGAGTTCAGGCCCCACGACCGGACCCCCCCCAAAAAAGAACAAAAGCCAATGTGCTGCAGGCGGTAGAGTAAAAAGAAAGCCAGGAGTCCTGGTGATGGCTCTGGGTCGCCCTGACTACCCCGAAACAGACCATCTCTGCAATTCTCTCAGTGAAGCATACAATGATTGACACATTCAAGGAATATATAACCATTTGTAGGTGTGCGTTCATTCATCCTGAAGAGTCTTGTATGATAGCTAATAAATAATAATTGATTGTGATTAAGACCTTTCTCTACTTCAGAGTACTATTGAACCCCTATCTTACTTCTTTATAGAACTTCAGTAAAAATTATTTTCATGACTTTTCTGTTAAAAGCTATTTATCAAATTGTTACAAATACTATACCTGAATTAACTTTAGATTTTCCCTCGTAAAAAAAATCTGTTTTGTTATCTGAAATTACCAATTTTAAATTTAATCCTAACTTTGTTTTATTCTTTAAGGCCTCCACCTCCTTTCCTGAGAGTTTCTGACCAAAAGTGTGAATTTGGAACTGGATGGACCCAGAGTCACTAGCCATGTGAATGAATAAGCTATTTTTTCTCTGGTATTTCATTTCCTCACCTAAAAATATTATCTAAGACAACTGCCAAGATGGAATGAAGTTACATACAGAATGTAGTTCACTATACTTAGAATAACATCTCAAAAGTTGTAGAGAAGAAAGAAACGGGGGAAATAGGGAAAAGGTAATTTTTTAAAAGTATAGAAGGGAAAAAGCATGGAGAGGAGGAAGACATTAGGCAAACTAAGAAATAAAGAAGAAGGAGAGACAAGGAAAAGGAAAGAGAAGGAAAAACGGGATGGAAGGAAAAGGAGGACATGTGGGGAAAGAAGAGGAACAAAGAAGGAGGAAGAGAAGGTGATAGGAAGAATGGCGGCGATGACCATGCGAAGAGACGCTTGATCATGTTGATCCATTGAAGGACCCTGGGAGACAGAATGAACTGAGATTGCATTGAGAACCATCCGTTCTTCAGTGCAATACCCTTCAGGTTTTGGCATTTTACATGGATGCCACTCACCTATAAAGTTTGAATCTAGTTATGCCAAACATCGCTAGAAGAAAAATCACTGTTTAGTAAAAGGCTTATAATGCTTGGGCCATAATCTTCATCTTTCAAAGAAGTCATTGAGTCATTAAGATTCCAGTGCAATCAAAGAACTGAGAGGCCCCAGAGTGGAATCAAATGGGAGTTTAGTCCAAATGAGAGCAAAGGTAACCTGAGTGATTCATTGGGGTTTTGCGCTAATGGCCAGATGTCCTCATTCTTCAGTGATGAAAGGAAATAGGGGTGGAGCGTTTTCAAGTTCTGCTAGGAGAAAGGTCTCTACAGTCAGAAGGGGGGACAGCCTCTGCTTCTATCCCACGGCTTAGACGCTCTACAGAGAGACTAGAAACGGGACTGTCCGTGCACGGATGAGAGTGGATAGATAGAACACTGGAAACTAAGGTAACACGTACTGCACCTGCTAATGGCAAGGGTGGGGGAGACTTCTCCGGGTTTGTGTGTGAGCTCCTCTCCCGTGGTCTCCCTGTCTCCCTTGCATGCTGCCCTGCATCTGCAGCATTCTCTCGCTAGGGACCCCATGTGTCGCTTTCCCTCACCGCTTTCCATCCTGCTCATTAGCATGCCTCACAGCCTGGGACTTTCTGACTTCCCCAGGGACTACGTTCCCATGGATGTGATCCTAGCAGCCGTCCGTTGCTCTCTGGCCTCTACGCGCTTCTGGTTTAGCCTGATGCTATTCATCACATCGCTCTACCCCACCCTCTAGCCTTCCACATTTCAGACGTCAGCTCTGCCATCTTGCTACCTTGCATCACGATTCCAGTAGAGGGACTTCACCCAAGGAAGACAAAGGAAGGAAACTGGCCTGAATTCATCATGGAGAAAGGAGAAGAGTCTCATCTTTCCAGTGCAGAAGATGTCTGCATTGTTGGTTGTAAGTAGCCCTTGGGGAGGGACAGGTTTCAAGTCCAGCATTTATGTGGCTTGTTTTTCAATTAGACAATATACGATACACCATTTCCCCTCCTCCCTCCGCTCCTTCGCGTCTGTTACCGCACAACTTCATCCCCCCTTGTGACTGACGCAGTCCGTTGGGCTCAAGACTGATAAAAAACATCTGTGAGGGAAAAATTGCAATTTAGCAAACAATTAAGTACATCCATTTCAATTCATTTAGTGGCCAGAGGTGGAGGAGTTATTTCAAAGAGGTAACTTGATCGGCCGCGGTCAGGGATTAAAGGGTATGCAGATCTGTTTGCTCCAGGTTCCAGTGTGGTGGAACGTGTCCTAGCTCAGAGATTCCAATGGAGACATCATCCTCCAAGTTACAGAATTTATCAGAGAATACTCCACTGAGCATGTCGCTGCTTTTCTAATTTCTTCTCATGTTTAAGACATCCCTCTCCTGTTCTTCCTGAATTCCAAAGAACTTTAGAGCTTCCTTGAAGGGTGTGTTTCTGTCAAATGCTCACCAGATGCTCTTTGTTATGGGAGTTCTGTTTGTGAACCTTGGTTTACTGTGGAAGGCCTTGTCTGAAGGTCTGAGGGGGGGGAAGGGCAGAGGGGGGATAGGAAGAGAGCTGACTTTCCCCTCCACTTTTCTTCACTAGCTGTGTGGATACCAATGTGTCCATTATTCTGAGGTGCTAAGAAACTTCAGGAATCATGGTCACACTTTTTCTTCTCAAAACCTTAAAGTAAGAGTTTTAACACCAGAATGTCCATTTGCTGGGCCAGTAACATGTACTCCAGATAAAAGTTACCACCATAGCCATCACTTGCCCAGTAGCCAATAAAAAACAGTCAGCGCTCCTAACTTCCACCCGGACTATCGACGTCATTTCCTGTCATGTCAATATCATTAAGAAGGTATCCTTCCCATGGTCTTTAAGAGGAAAACTTGATGTTTCTGTTTTAAGACATTAAAATGCTTACCCTTCTCTTCTTAAGTGCTTGTTCTGAATATCAAATACAGAAAAGAAAATACAGAAGAAAAAAAAAAGCAACCAAGGAAGTCAACTCTGGATGATTTAATCCAGTAGTGACTGACCAGAAAGTCTCTCATCTCATTTAAATAAGAGAACCTATACAAAAATAACTAGAGCTGGTCCATTCAAAAATGTTCCTCCATTTTCCTACCCTCCTCCCCAGTGCCCCTCAAACTTCAGTTCACACACGGATGATCAAACGTCCTGTTCACGCACCATGACAGTCCCCACCGAAAATCACCCATGCGGCCGAAGCACCTATTTTTTTTTCTAAGTACCTATTTTGCTGACTGAAAACTATTATCATGAAGTCCCAGCTAAGGACGGAGTCACTGTGAGAGCAAATCCTACAGGGGCCTTCCTTCATTTTCTTTTCAAGTCTGCATCAGGAACCAACAAAACACATACCCACTCGCACAGCCTGTGTTTCATTTTGCCTACTGTAGACCAGGAATGCAATTATAGTAATAGCATGAGGCCATATGGAAGTGTGGTGTTGAGGCACCCTCCTTTTGTAATGAGCCAGTGTTGACTGACAGGATCACTCAACAACTGGACCGCATTGGCACTGGGATGGCTGGAGACCACGAAGCCAGAACAAAGGACGGATTTGATGCTCGGAAATAATGGGAAGGAGAAAAGAGACAGCGGGATTAGACAGCCCTGGCAGGCCGAGGAGCTGGCAGAGCTGCCGCTGCACCAGGGAGGCCGCAGCCTACTAAACGCAGGATTGCCGCCACCGGGGATGTCCTGCCAGGGGCAGGCTCGGGGTGCACAGTCATCTCAGGGGCTTCGGGGGGAGTTGATTGGACTTCCTTGGACAATTGCCTGGATTTCAGCAGTAGAATACTTGGGGACTTGGATAATCTTCCCGAAACTGTTGAGACACGAGCAGGTGTGCTGTTCAAACCTACCTGCCGGTGAGGGATCTTGCCAGGACACACGCTGAGATGCAAGGCAAACACTCGAACCCCAAGAAGGTAAACGCAAGCCCAGCAAACTGGAAATCTATTTCATAACTGCCAACTGCCAAACCTCTGGCAACCCTCCCCCTTCCCCCCCCCGCCCCCACCACCTCTTCCAACCCTACCAGGAACCCAGGAAGGAAACAACGAGGGAATTCTTGTGTGGCCTTTTTGATGATGACAGGGTTAGGACGATGACCTCCACCCGAGTCAAACACGCTTTCTGAGAAGCTGGGAGCGTGGTTCGTGGCAAACTGGTTTCCGTGTTTGTTTGTGTTTTATTGTTTTTGTTTGCTTTGGTTAGTTTAGGACAAGGAGACCATTCCTATCTGAAGGTATGGCTGAACTTATCAGAACTATTTGTCTTCTTTGCCTTTAAAAACAATAGGCAAAATGTGTTGCAAAATAAAATTTCCAGCTTTTCCAGCCTCTATTCTTGCCAATCTTGCCCCAGGACTGCCTCTAGAGAGCAACAGCGCTCAGCTCATCAGGAACCCTGGAGCGTGCTAATACAAAGAAAATGGTTTTCCATACTAAATAAACAGCTCCCTCTGACACATCTAAAAGGACTTGACTCCGGTGGCGATGAAGGTTTAGAGTGGAGGAACAGAAGCTCATTCCTGAACTCGAATTATTTTATTATTCTTCAAAGCACAAAAGAACCCCTTCTCAAGAGAGACCCAAGACCGACATTCTTAGAACAGCTGTCAATTAGTCTGTGCTTCCTTTTCCTGTGTGTGTGTGTGTGTGTGTGTGTGTAATTTCAGGACACAGCCAAAACTTCAGGAATCAGGACTGAGGCTTAGAGACGGTGTCCTCCTGTTTCTGCCATACTTTTCTCCCACATTGGAGCCTCCACTTTAGTGGAGTCACAATAGGCAAATTCCGAACCCAGATAATCAAGTTCCTGATAGAAATTGCTGGGCCGTTACACAGGTGAACAGATTTGTACAATAAAATTCTCTATGTGAATTGAAAGAGAGCAACGGAGAAAGACAAAGTCAACCCTTCCCTCTAACATCATCTTTTTATTTATATAAGAACACTTCTGCGCTTATTGGTATATGTAACAAATACAGTGGTCCATTGAGACAGCCTACTTCTTTTTTTGTTTTGGGCCTATTTCAAATGGATCACTCGATGTATTATTATGTGAGACCTTCTGAAATTGCAAAAAGACTATGGAAGGATTTCAGGTTAGGAGTAGATGTGGAGATACATGAAGGCTGATTGAACAGAACTGTGAAAATGAAGAAATACTCTGATACCTGGAAAATTAAATATAAGTAACTGAGTAGGAAATGTATACAATCTAAGTACTCTCTTCATTATCACAGGTGTTGTTTGGTTTTGGTTGGTTCCTTACCACCCAGCTCATACTTCCTGAGCATCAACTGAGTGACAGCACTCTATGGAACGGTGGGGGATGACAATAAAGGAAAAAGGCTGTGCTGCCTACATCCAACAACACAGGGCAGAGAGATAAAGGACAGACCCATGGTATGTCACACGAGCATACTAGCAGATACTATCATACTCTGGGAATCGAGAGAAACAAGCGAGAAGAGATGAGAGAACCAGGGAGGATCTCTTTATAGCAGAGACCCCCAGGAAGCAAAGAAGAACAAATGCAAAGCCTAGAAACCAGAGTAAGCTTGGCCAGTCAAGGAACTCCCCCCCCTGGGGAACATGGGAAGCCAGCTTTAGTAAAGTCTTCCTGAAGTTCAAAACTCACTACCCATTGTATGTACATTGATTTATAATACTGTGTCCTACAAATATGTACACAAATACGTGAATAAAAATCATAAGATGCTGGGCATCAATGGCTGAACCTGTGATCCTAGCTACTCAGGAGACTGAGATCTGAGGATCACAATTCAAAACAAGCTTAGGCGGGAAAGTCCCTGAGACTCTTATCTTCCATTAGCCACCAGAGAACCAGAAGTGGTATTGTGGCTCAAATGGTAGAACACTAACCTTGAGCTGAAGAGCTCAGAGACAGTGCCCAGGCCCAGAGTTCAAGCCCCATGATGACCGACAATAAATAAATGAATAAATAAATAAATGAAATAAAATCAAAAGCCAAGAGAGGCAAGTAGGATGCGGTAGAACTGGAGTTGCTATTATTTAAGAGGACGTTGACATTGAGAAGCAAACACAAGTGATTGCAGAGGTGTTGCATGGTTAGGAGAGCAAGGGGAGAAAAAGAAGAAGGTTGTCCACTGAAGTTAACTGGAGCAATCACTCTTAGGTACACAAAGCCAGTACTACAACATTCTCAGCCAGTGACCATTCCCATACCAACCCTTGTGTCAGAACCTGCAAAATAAAACTCTGTTACCTTCTGTGTGGGCAGTTGGTGGCAACACTGGTGTTATATAAAGTTATATTGACATAAACTTTCTACTTCCCAGAAAGTTTGTTATCAAGGACAGAAAATGAAAAGGTATTTTATCCAACATTACTCTGGGTACTTTTTCCCCTCAGTCTGTTATTACCTGACACATTGGCCTCTCTGATTACAGAGGTTTTCTTCCATTTTGTGCCTTTCCTTTCTGTTAAATATTTAATTGACAAAAGAAGATTATATATGCATAATATGATTTGATATACTGCGTAATGATTAATATAACCAAATTAATAAACACATCCAATGACATTCATACTATGCCTCAGAGCCCCAAGACTAGTTCACCTTATGATGGATAATTTTGAGAACAATATAGAGGAGAGAGTAAACATTTCAGCCTCCCTCCTATAAAGACCCAGATGGATATGATGAAGTCAGAGATGAAAACAAGGTCTTATTACCTCATCCTGACCAGAAGTCCTCAATAACTGGATGCTTTCTTTCTCTTACAACTTGCTTGTTACTCCAGGACCTTTTCCTGGCCTGGTCCGGTCCACAGCTGTTCACGAAGTCTGTAGGTCATATCCCAGTTTGCAATTTACGAATCCATTTGCCAAAGTTAAATCTGCCTCTTTACTTCCATTTTTTTCCCTGAACATCTTCAATGGAAACAAAGAAACAAAGGAAAGATAGGTTTTAAACGATTTATTCAGCCAATATTTATTAAACATATCCTCACATTAGCCATTGGAATCCATACACCTGGAATCAAAATGTTATGATACATCTCTGGCTTATATATTATGAAAGAGAATATATAGACTGAAAGGAAATTTGTACCCCTTTCAAGTTCTCCTTTCTACCCAGCTTTTCAATGGGGAATCCCTTGCAAAGAGTCATTTCATTTCCATTTCACATTAGACTCCCTAACCTATCCAAGACCTATATCATTAAGCACAAACTAGGATCATATTAGTATCGTATTTGTATGTTTGATTCATAGCATTTAAATGTATCTTCATTTCATGACTACCCTTCACCAAATCTGAAAATTACTTAAAACTGTCTTGCCCCATGTTCCCAGGGCCGATACAATGCCTGGACTACATTGAGTAGCAGTTGTACCTGGCCAGCTTAGCGAATGAGTTCACAGCAGAATTATGAATCAAGTCCTCCTTGTAGCCAGTTTTAAGGACACCAAACTTAGAGTTACTTTCTTACCTATGTTTCTGATAGAGGGGTCGTGATCTAACTTCTTGGATTAAAAATAACTCATCTTAATTTTTCAGGAACGTGAAGCTTTCAGTATGTCTACTTTTATACTAGGTCCTTGGGTCTGGCCCTTCTTGCTGCTGATCACAAGAAGGAGCCCACAAGGAGAGGGAGCGCTTGGACGCTTGCACAAGGCTCCGCCCGTGACCTGTGTTAACAGTGCGTTCCTGCCTTTCAGCCAAGGGTCCAAGATCCCATTTTAGACGGTGTGGGCTCCGGGCTTCGTAAGCCTCAGGCCTTCCACACATTCCAGAAAGGGCTAAGGTTTCTTTTTAATCTCTGCCTGAACCTTGTGCTTGGATTAGTAGCCACTGAAATGTAATCCTGTGCTGAGGAATGAAGGGCCCGACCCGTACCAGGTTGACTGGAGAACTGCTGCTTGCCTGAGACCAGTTGTTCCTGACTTCTCGCCTCACCAAGGCTCACAGAAGCCATTTCTACACTTCACCACCAGAAGCCATCCATCACCCCCCAGGAAGTGTTTGGAGGAGGCTTTCATTCACAACTGGACATTTCTGCCCACACTGGACACACACAGGGCACTCTACCGGAGAAAGGAAGATTTGGATTCTGTATAGCAGAGTTGAGATGCTTGTTAAAAAAAAAGAGAGAGAATAAAAGAATGGTGTCTGGAAATGATCCATTCTTTCACAATACGACTGGCTATATCTATTGTGTTTATTGTCTTAATTTTAGAACTTCGTACAGTAGGCTTGCAAAAGGAGGTGAAAGAGTTGTACCAAGTCAAACAAGCTAGGTTTAAAGTTGTGGCTAAAAAGGGCATCGATATTAGAGATAAATGATAGTAAAATCAAGCTGGAAGTATGGCCCAGTGGTAAGACTGCCCGCCTGGCATGCGTGAGCCCTGAGTTCAAACTCCAGTTGCACCAAGAAAAAAAGAAAGAAAGGAAGAAAGAAAGGAAGGGAGAGAGAGAGAAAGAAAGAAAGAAAGAAAGAAAGAAAGAAAGAAAGAAAGAAAGAAAGAAAGAAAGAAAGAAAGAAAGAAAGGAAGGAAGGAAG
>NW_012267243.1:17037645-17084633 GCF_000151885.1 Dipodomys ordii | reverse complement strand
GCTTTTTTCTGTTTGCTTATGTGGTGCTGAGGAATCGAACCCAGGGCCTCGAGCATGCAAGGCAAGCGCTCTACCACTGAGCCACCTTCCCAGCCTGAGTACATTTTTTTGAACAGTGTCATCCCATACCTCATTTGATCCCATGTTTCCCCCCCTTACCTCCCCCACTCCCTCCGCAAATTGTATAGTTCATTTCCAACACAGTGTCTAGTGAGGATCACGGCTGGATTGGTTCACCCTTTGTCTTATGATTTCAGACAAACATTTACAAGACAAAAGGAACAGAAAAATTTAAAATAGTGGCAAAAGGGAAACAAAGAAAAAAATTTAACAACAAACAGTACAATAAAAAAAACTCTTGTTTCCATTTCTTGGAGTTCATTTCAATAGGCATCATTTTATATGATTATATATGCATAGCTATTAAGCCATTGTGATCCTTTCCTAAGCATATACACTTTTGTTCTCACTTGTGAATGTTTAGAGTGCTGTTTAATCATGTCCAAGTATAATTGTTTGGTTTTACCATCCATTGGATTTACTTGTAGATTTCTAGACCCATTCTAGTTATTACAAATGGGGGAAAATATGCAGCTTATATTTCTTTGGGTCTGGCTTACTTCATTTACTGTAATTTTTCTAATTCTTTTCATTGCCTTATGAGTGGGTCAATGTCATTCTTTCTGATGGAAGCATGGAATTCCATTGTGTATATATACTATATTTTCTTAGTCCATTTGTCCACTGAGAGGCATCTGGGTGGATTCCATATTTTAACTATAGTAAACAATGCTGCAATGAATATGGTAGTGCTGGTGGCTTTAGTGAGGGCTGATTTGTGGTCATTTGGGTAAATACCCAGAAGTGAGATTGCCGAGTCATAGGGAAGTTCTATGTTTAGTCTTTTGAGGAACCTCCATACTGCTGTCCAGAGTGGTTGAACAAATTTACACTCCCACCAGCAGTGAAGTAGGGTTCCCTTTTGGCCACATCCCTGCCAGCATCTGTTCTTATTAGATTTCTTGATTATAGCCATTCTAACTGGGGTGAGGTGCAATCTCAATTAGCTTTCCTTAGCTCACCAGCCACAGGATTCCTTTCAAACCACAAATCCTATCAGGTGAATTCTCATATTCTGCACCACTGCCTCTTCTCACTCTGAACAAAATTCAAAGTTCTTTCAATGGCCGTGTGAAAGTTTACACCACCAGCCTCAGCCACATCCTGGACTGTTACATCTTATTACACTCTTTCTTCACACACACACACACACACACACACAGAGAGTTCTGTCATCTTTGCTGAGCACAGGCAAGCAGGCTCAAGGTAGACCCCTACGCTAGCCCCTATTGCTCTCCCAGATGTCCACGTGGCTTACACCATCATTTCCTTCATTTCTTGGTTGAAATGTTACTTCTTCAATGGAAACAGTGTTTACCGTTCCTTGAAATTTCAGTCTTTCCCCATAAATCATAGTCTCCTTTAGCCTATTTTGCTTATTTTTTCCAAAAATTTACCACATGCTCACATGAAAATGATGTACATATTTATGTTTGTCTATCTCAGTCTTTCTTACAAGATTCATAAGGACAGAAACCCTGGGTTTTATTCCTTTTTTTAGCCTACATAGCATGTACTCAAATTTTAAAATAGGTATATTAAATAATTCTGTGTAGCCTCCTTCAATCCCAGAGAAGGAGCTGGTTAATCTTTCTTATATGTTAATTCTGTACACACCACTCTTTTAATCTTTTTGTTCTAAATTATGATGTCTGTGTCTGTCTTCCTCATGAGCCATGAGGTCCTTGGACATTTTCTGTATATTCATTTGCAGATGTGGGTATCTATCACAAAAACGGCAAATCCTGCCAACCACATAGATGTGCAAAGGTTCTGGGTACACAGGTCCCTGACACCAAATCACTAAGTTTGCAAGTCAGTTACTGTTTCAAATGTCCCCACCCCCAGTCTAAATGCATGTATATACACACTCTTCTAATTGAGATAATTTTTTAAACTATTTTTCACATATTTGCTTAATCAGTTTCAGTGAACTCTGCGAAAACACTGGCCTCTGACGATTATACAAGGTAGTTTTTTTTGGCCTGGACACCAAAGCATCAAAGAGCCAGCTTGAACTAAAGAAAGCAATAACACAACTGGTTTTAATTACTCATGACAGGCAGCTGAATATATCAGACATAGGTTTCTCCCCAATACATGACTCACAAAAAGGCCAGTTCTAGGAAATACTGCAGTGGGGGAGGGGGGGAAGGAGATGGGAGCAAAATGTGTCCATAATACAAAGCAGATCATCTTTCACAGGGAAGACCTTATTCATTTCAAACCTTTTTAAAAAATAATAGTATCAATTGTAGAAACTTTTACCCTCAGGATTTTGTCTGTTTCTATGCTCAGGTTCTTCAAAGAGATGGTAGGTAAAGGTCACCCGTTGGCGACTCACTGTATAAACCATAGGGTCCTCCAAAGTTCATTCTGAATTACAGGCACGTGTGCAATTAATTCATCTGTGAAGTGCAGGTGAATACCTTCAGCTTCTAGCCAGCGCCCACGGAGGGATTAACTTCACCTAGAACCTAACTAGTTTTTGTTGGATCTGTTGCAGAGTGGGAAACTAATGAGAACTAGGAGTTGCTTTATTTGTATCCTTCATGCATTTTTAACACATCTCTCTTATCAAGTACAAGTACTCAATGACATCATGGGGTGTAAGATCCTTGGGTTGAAGTGGGGGCGGGGGACAGGGAGGGAAAGAAAGAGAAAGAAGAGGTGGTGCTGTGGCTCAAGGGGTAGAGTGCTAGCCTTGAGCTGAAGAGCACAGGGACAGCGCCCAGGCCCAGAGTTCAGGCCCCACAACCCACCAAAAAAAAAGAAAGAAAGAGAAAGAAGAAAGAGAACACGATCCCTAAAGAGGCAGAAATTTTCCTGAGGATCTAAATCTTACTACAATCTCCTGGAGATCACCTGATTTCTGAGTTCCTCGCCTTCATATTTCTGAGCATTTCCTGTTTCTTGACACTTGCATGGCTCAATTGATATTTTGACTAATCTTGGACATCTTGGTGCTTATGGATCCTTAGTAGCCCTTTGTTTTCAGCTTGGCTTTGCTTCCTGCAGGACAATCCCAGAAATCAAGGCTACCCTCAGTCTTTGCACTTTTAACATCGTCCTGCATACTCTCAACCAAAATTTGAGTTCCTGGAGCATACTAAGATGTATGACAGAGAATGAGACATTAACCGTGAGACTCCCTCAAGAAATGGAAGATGTAATTGATGAAATGTTGTCAGTAGGTAATTATGACACCTCGTGATTAATGGGGGCATATAGGAAACAGATAACTAAACGGTGAGTATCCCTGTTTTGTCACCCTCGGTCTGTTTGGTAATACTTCGCTGCTGCGTGTTGCTCTGCCCACGGTTCTGACTCACTTTCTCTCAAGTTACCCTGCAATGAGTGCTCTCAGCATCTGGGAGGAGACAGGGCACAGAAGTTGACAGAATCTCCCCACACAAAGACAATGGATACTAGGAAGATGATGCTACAAGGCAGTAAATGTTTCATAAGAATTGTTTTGGTCTTAGGTTAGAAGTATAGACTGGAAATACGCCTGTGACGGTGACCACACAGCCATGCAGCAGTCGGTCTTTACTTACACTGGTTCTTTGAATTTTAAGGAAGACTCAAAACATAGCAAACACATACATGTGCATCAACGTGAAGACATCAGCATGCTTTAAAGGAAATAGCGATTATATTTACATATTCTGCTAATCAAAATTTGATTAAGCTTGTCTTTTTAATTATTTTTCATCACACCTTTCACGCGTTACATTTGCAGTTCAAGTTCAGTTTGCAGTCTGATCATTTCCTTGTCTACTTCCTTTGATGGATTTTTTTCCTTCCAGTGGATATTTATTTCAATCAAGTCAGCTCAGGCTCTGCCACCGTGAGGCAGTGCCTAAAATTAGACTTATCCATTGCATTTACTGAAATGTTCCAGGCTGAAACTCAGGGTACAGCATTTTCTCCTGAAAGGTGACACTTCCCCATTCCCATCACCATAATGCTGGCTTCTGTTATCAAATCACATCGCATACCTCTGACATCAGCGGGTAGTAACCTTGACCCGAAATAGTAAGTGAAACCATGTACTTTTTCTGCCAAGAGAAAGGCTAAAGGCAAAATTAACAGACTTGTTTTCCTAAGGTTGTTCCACTAGGCTTCCTTAATGAAGAGAAGATGTTCGTAGTACGGAAGAGACAGGAAGTATAATGTAGCTGGCATCAGGAAACGGGCCCATTTAGATTTTCTCCCATTTGTCCCAGGCTACTCTATCATATAAATTACTAGTGACAAGACAGTATTGAATTTGAGTATAATTTCTCTTTGTCTGTTTCTTGAACAGTGTTTTTAATTTTTCAGTTAAACATGCATTTGTAATATGAGGGGTTTCATTGTGGTATTTCCACACACGCACACATTATAGTTTGAACCAATTCACTCCCCTCCACCATATTCCCATTTCTCTCTTCCCTCTTTTGCAAACACTGTTTGATGGGTGTGTGTGTGTGTGTGTGTGTGTGTGTGTGTGGTGTGTGATGAGATATACACATATATATATAAACACATACACATAATGTCCTTTGATCTTCTCCACTCCTAAGTATTCCCTCCTTACCCTCCCCTTTCCTGCTGATCCTGCTGGTCCCATGTGGTCACCCGTTGACATTCAAATTCTACTGCCATTACTAGCATTATCATCATTATCATCATTCTAGGTCTATAACCCACAAATGAGTGAGAACATGCAATATTTGGCTTTTTGAGTTTGGTTTATCTCACTCAACATAATGCTCTCTGGATCTACTTTTCTGCAAATGACATAATTGACTTTTTATTTGTGGCTGAGTAATATTCCATGGATAAATGCTTTATCCATTCATCAATTTTTGAGCACTTCGGCTATTTCCCTGTATTTGGCTATTGTGAGCACTGCTGTAATGAACATGATTTGCAGATATCTTTCTTGTATATAAGTTACTTTTCTTTGAACATATGCCCAATAGTGATGTTGTAGGGTCATAAGGTACATCTTTTTGAAGAGCCTCCATACTGATTTCCATAGTGGTTGCGTAGTTATTCCCACGGTGTATGAAGATTCTTTTTCCTGTCTCCTTGCCAGTATATGTTGTTGTTTTCTTCATGACAGGCATTCTGACGGGGGTAAAATGAAATCTTAGTATGGTTTTGACTCTCATTTGCTTTATGTGTAATGATGTTGAACATTTCTTTGGGTATGCATTAGCCATTTGTATGTCTTCTGAGAACTGTCGGTTCAATTTATTTGTTGACTTTTAATTGAGTTCTTTGTACTTTTGCTGTTTAAATTTTTAGTTCTTTGTATATTCTGAATATTATTGCTTTATCTGTTGAATATCTGTCATGGAGTTTTCTCTCATTCTGGGGGCTGTCTTGATTCTGGCAATTGCTTCTTCTGCACAGAAACTTTCAAATATGAATTTGAATTCAGCCATTCTTTCCCTAGTTTGCTGGACTACTGGAGTCCTATTCAGAAAACACATATGCCTATGTCTTCCAGAGTTTTTCCTTTATTTTTTCTCTTTTTCCTGTCTTCACACTTACTTGTACAGTTTCGGTGTCCACAAACAACTTCTTTAAGCACTTTTCCTGGTGTTCTACTCCATCTTTTAGAAAACCCAAGTCTCATTACAGCACATCTTATTATTAGTCAGGGCCTATCTGAATGTGTGCATTAGTATAAACTGTGACATACTTTATGATTGATCAATCATTTCTAGACCTGTTTTGTATCCCTCTCCTTTCTCCTTTTCTTTCTTTATTTTCCTTTCTTTCTTTCCCTCTTTCCTTCCTTTCTTCCTTTCCTTCTTTCTTTTCTTCTTTCTCCTCCCTCCCTCGCTTCTTTCCTCCCTACCTCCCTTCCTTCCTGTCTGTCTGTCTGGGCTGAACTCCAGGCACTCCCTTGGCTGTCTTGTTCACAGCTGGTGTCCCGCCCTCTCAGTCACCCTTCGGGCCCCGTCCCCCTGTTCGCGTCTGCAGGACAGGCACCCAGTCCGGCTCTCCGGGCCCAGGCCCCCGGGCCCGGGGCCCCCCGCGCGGCGCAGCGCGAGCATCCACACCGGGACGCACTGCTCGGGGAAGCCGTCCTGCTGCTGCCGGCCCAGCACCGCCAGCCCGCTCCTGCGGATGAGGCTCTGCAGGGTGTCCAGGTCCCGGGTCACGCTGCTGTCCGCCAGGTCCAGCACGCAGCCCTCCCGCGCCACGTTGTCCTTCAGGACCACGATGCCGTTCTCTTTCAGCCCATCGCGGCACCGGGAAAGGAAGGCGAGAAGGTCCTTGTCGGTCAGGTGCCCTGTGCGGGCCAAAGAGGGGAGACGGTGGGAAAGAGGGGTGAGCAGGGAAGAGCGCAGGCCCACCCCAGGGGCCGCCGCCCTTCACCAGCCGCCGACCGCCCAACACCCGGCCAGCGCGGGCGCAGGCCCGTGGGCGCCGGATGGAGGACCAGGCCCTGACTGTTGTGCATGACTGTCCAGCTCACAGCTACACGATGGTCCACCGAGGTTGTCTCTCCATGTCCTCCATGATCGCTCAAACACACACACACACATGTGCATGCATGTGCACGCACACACATGCGCACACGTGCACATGCATGCACACATGCACATGAACACACACATGTGCACACGTGCACACATACTCACGGAGACACACATGTGCGCACATGCACCCATGCACACACGCACAGGTGCACACACATGCACACCCACATGCGTGCATGCACACACATGCGCACATGCACACACATGCTCACATGCGCACACATGTGCACACATGCATACACACATGCACACACCTCCAAAAAACACCAAAATCGAATTCACTGCTGTCCCAATCATTACAACTTAAATCAAATCAAATCAAATTAATGCTACTATACATACAGATAAGCCGCTTTAAACATTAGTGATACTGACAGTTGATGGCCCGTTAATAAGAACTAGTCCTAATTGCTGTCCGTCCAAAAGCCCTTGATCCGCCCCTTCCCGCGGGAACCGCACCTCCCCAAGTCGAGGTCAGGGGTGGGATTCCGAGGACCACCGCGCTGCGCGGACTCACCGGAGACCCACTGGATCCAGATGACGTCGTACCTCCCACTGGAAGGCGTGAACTCCTGCAGGCCGTAGCAGTGGTAGCTGTCCACCTTGTCCCCTTTGACCCGAAGGTAGTTCTGCGCTTCCAGGAGGAACGGCTCCATCATGTCCACCAGTTCCACGCTGTTGAAAACCGGCAACAAGACATGTTTGCTGACTCTTCCTATCCCAGAGCCGCAGTCCAAGGCGCAGTCGGTCCCGGCTCTCCCCGGGCCCTGGAGAAAGATGGCTTGTGGGCGACTCCGGGTCGAGACCCCCCGAGTCTGGCAGGCCTGATTGCCTCCCTTCAATCAACGTTATCTGGGTCAGTGATACACAGTAGTAAGTGCCATGTTAAGCCCACGATTTAAGTTCATAGGACAGAGTCAATAGCGGTTGTAACAACCTAGCTATGAAACAGAAATTACCGTTTCAAAAAATCTGCAACTATTTCTTGTGCTATTTAAGATTTTTTTTCCAAATGTGCATCTTTAAAAATGCAAACTAACTTTCAAATAGTGTTGGTTTTAAATATTTGGTCTTTCTCATCAAGAATTGAGTTATTTGCAACGATGAAAGCAAAACATCAGTGACTGCAATTTGGATTATGTTCACAGCCAATGGGCCAGCACCATCAGTAATTACTTTCTGTGAAAAATGGGAGAGAGAAGAGAGGAGGGGATCCAAGCATGGAGAGTCTAAGCTTTAAACTTTCTTTAAAAACTCGCCGAAACATTTCAATTCATGTTGGGATGATTGGACTTACATTGTTTGTTTTCTAAACTGGATCTGGGGAGGCTCTAAATTATTTACTCCTCTTGTGTGGAGTAAATACTTCTGAGCTGAGAAATGCCAGTTGTTCCATTTTTCTGACTAGAATGTTCCTTCAGGCCAGATCCTGATGGTTCTCAGCATGTTCATGTGTAAAAAGGGTAATTTCCGCTATTAGCCTCATTTTTTTATACCAAAACATGTGTCTTGCTCTTTCTCCCCAAAACTACATACTTGATGAAAATATTTTTTTTCTTTTTTAAAGACAGTATCACAGTAGCCAAAAGGGAGGGATGAGAGGTAGAGGTCAGGGAGGAGTTAGTCAATGCAAACTTTCTCAAAGTTGATTCTATACTGTTTGGAAAATAAAAATCATTCCGATGTGTATCTAAATTATTTGGTCATAATTGGGGTAGCTGCTGAATAGATTTTGTGCTAGAAATTGGAGTAACAAGATCCTCAAAGTTACAAATCAAGATCTTAAGGAAAAAAGCCTACTCGTGATTTCTCAGGATCTAAGGATTAAAAAAAAGAGATAAAGATCAAAGGTAAACGTGGGAAAAAGACACATAAAAAATCTGTCTTCTGTTCCATTTGAAAGGTTTTCCTTATACCAGAAAGGTACAATGAAGAACAAAAAGTGCACTAATGATAGCTTCCTTTTAAATAGAATGATAAGCAAATATGTATATGTAGCAAGATCTTTATGTCTATAATAATTATAGTAATAAAAAACTCAACAAGATGATGGTCATAATTTCTGCTTTGGAGATGAAAAAACACCGTTGTCTACTATTACGTAGCTAATGGCGGTAGTAGAATCGGAACTGTCGGAATCCGAAGACAGCTGTATGTTAGGAATGTCACCTCAAGTGACAACTCTGATCACCTCAGTAGTATCTGACTGATGCTATACTTTAAAGAAGTCTTTTATTCAGACTCAGCAGGTGAAGGATCTATGATTGATTAGTGACATCCACCTTGAGTATAGAAAAGAGAAGCACATATCTTATGTGCCTTATTTCTCCTTATCATATGATGCCTCCCTCATTCAAATATTGTAATTTAAACTCAACTAATTCAGAGCAAGGTAGAGGATAAAGGTTTACACTGAAAATGCTGCAAGGCCCAACGTGTCCGAGTAAATTTATAAGATCAGAGAAACCATAAGGAAATTAATTTTAACTTATTAGAAATGACTTCACTAATATTTATAGGCTCAATGAGACATACTCATTATAATTTTTAATACTTGGCCATGAAAATCTCAATGGACCATAGAGTAGACACCTTAGAGATCTCTGCCTTGTGATTTTTAAGAAGGTAGTAGCAACTGAACTTTGTATTTTTCTTAACCGATGAGCAGATGAATGTGTAGCCACTCTGTTTGGAGTGCAACAAGATGGTGCCGGACAGCCCTCCCGGCATTCTCAGGAAGCTCCTGCTCTTTCATACCAAAAAGTGAGTTCCCGAGGAGATAAAACAAACCTGCCTTGAAGATTCCCATACTGCCGAGCTAGATATGTGATGAGAGTTATTCTTTGAAAATACTGCTATTTACCATCTGAAAATAAAAATGCCTTCCCCTCAAATGCTGTTAACCCGCGGGCTCTCCCAAGTGCTGCCTGGCACTCTACCATCGATTGCCTTCTACGCGGTGGCACTGGTTCCTGTATGCTGGTGCTGGCCCCTCTGCTCTTTTCTAATCTCTCATTCACACGCAGATCCTGTTAGAAGGGGTATTTAAAGGCTGATCTCTCACATCTCGGACCCTTGGCTATACAAGCTGTAGATACTGAAATCTGATGCCCCTTGTATCAATAAGGTTAGAACCACACATGATGTGTCATTTCAAGGCGAGCATTTTAGTTCTTTTCATTTTAATTTATTGTCCTATCTTAGATTTATGGATTAACATAAAATACTAACATCTTATTTGTCTCAATTCTGCTTGTATGGTTTTGTGTGTGTGTGTGTGTGTGTGTGTGTGTGTGTGTGTGTGTATTTGCACCCATACTGGGGCTTGAACTCAGGGCCTGGGCACTGACCCTTAGCTTATTTGCTCAAGGCTCGTGCTCTACCACTTGAGCCACCCCTCACTTCCAGCTTTTGGGTGGTTAATTGGAAATAGGAGTCTCACCGACTTTCCTTCCCCAGAAGCTAGCTTTGAATAGTGATACTCAGATCTCAGTCTCCAAATAGCTAGGATTACAGGCGTGAGCCACCAGCACTCAGCCTGTAGGTTTTATTTTAAAGAATATTATTTTTAGCTTATTCAGCAGAGTTGAAAAGTGAACTGAAAGTGCTCTGTGCCACTGTGTAAAAACCTTGGAACATAACAAGTTAGAGCTACATGTTTTCGTCATCGCTCTCATCTATGATGTTTTGAAATAACAAAAGATTTGAAATATCAAAACATAAATAACATCAAATCCTCATTACTTTTTATGAATTGCTGCTTTCCCCACCAGTAATCTAAAACTGCTGGGAGTTATCAGATAGGCTGGTGGTACCATTTGTATATTTGCTAAAGTAAATGCATTTACAACTCAATTAAATCGCTTTCCCCCCTGTCCCGTGTCGCCAAGTGTTGACAGAAAAGCAAACTTTAAATGAAACAATCTGCCTTTTCCCAGTTGACACAATAAATCATGTCAGATATTCATATTCCCTAACTCCTTGTTTCTTGACCTAGATACTAATTTAGCAGATTATTAAGGTCAAAGTACTAAAATATCATTCCTTAAAAAAGACCATGTTTGTACTTAGTTAGAGGTCACGGCTTTACAATGAGCCTTGTCTACTAAGAAGAACTCCTATTTATTTAAAAGGAGCAGGCTGCTGCTTTTCCAACATAAACATGCAAGCATAAGACTATTTCCTTTCCCAGGTCTGTGGGCGCGCTGCGGGGCCGGGCCTGACCGGCCTCCCTGTGGTCAGCCGGCATTCCCCACCGAGTGACAAGACAGCTGCATTACTACCTCAGCTTCTGAAATGCTCAGGATCAAAGTCAACCTGACCACGAGGCCAGCAGGGACGACGGCTTGAGCCAGAATAGAGAAGAGCCGAGGGCCACGGTCCACAAGGAAGAAAAAGAAGAAAAGAAAAGCAGGACATTTTCTGTGTCGTGGGGGGGAAAATATGTGCTGCTTGAAAGCAGGCAGTTTGGAATCGGCTTCCGTCTTAGCTCTTTCTCTTGCTAGGCTGTAACATGGACAGCTTCCTAAACTTTTCTAAGCCCCAGTTTTCATAACTGTACAAACAAAGCTAATAATAGTACTTACCTGGAAGAAGTTTGAAGAACCAATGAGACTTGGTATTCAAGTGCAGAGTGACCAGCCATCTTAGACTGAGCAGCACTGAGTTAGAAAGACCTCAGGTCAATTGACCTGTGGAATCCACTCAGGTCAGCTGACCCGAGGATGCCCAGGCCCGGTGGGGTAACTTCTGTCTGACAGGTACTGTGGCCTTGGGAATTGCACCTTGGTGGTGTTTCTCTCCTGCCAGGCTTGGTTTTCAGGGAGTCAGGGACCCATCACCAGCTCTAAGGATTGTCCTCACACTATGCTTCTGGGGAGACTCACAGCCTGACTCCAAAACCAGATAGTTATAGTTTTCCTTTATCAGCATAAGATGAACTCCTAATCTTAAAGACTTTAGGAAAGGCAAAAGATTCATACAATACGAAGAAAAACTGGAATATGAAGCAAATTGGTCTGTAATAGAATTAGAACAACCTTGTTGTGAAATGTTTTATCTTTAGTGAGATCAATAGCATTTTTGTTGTGGGGGTTGTCTGTTCAAACAATTAAATGAAGTGTCTTAAAATATAATGAATAGCATATATGACCTCTTGTTATTAGTAATAACATAAATTAGATTTATTGCATACTAATTACCTGTCCTAAAGCAGATACCTAACATGTTGTCGCATTTGATCTTTCCCTTGTTCTACATGGCAGACTGTGTCAGACCATAATCACAGATGAGGAGACTGTAGCTTAGCGCATTTATGCAACGATCCCAGGTTTGCTTATACATTAGACAGATGAACCATGATGATTTTAGAGCCCAAGCCTTTGACTCTTATACTCAACTGCTTTTTTATGACCCAGAAGTAAAAAGTAGAGACTCCCTGTAAGTCAGGACTACACATGGATCGTATACTTCCAAGAGAAACCTGAACGTTGTATAAAATAATGATGCTAAGGTGTTATGCCGTCCTTTATTTTTAAACCCCACATAAGCATGCAATTTCCTACTATATGAGGTTTGTGCTGTGGAAAAATCAATAAATCAACTCAAGATCCAAAACAAAGCATGCTTACTCATGGGCCATCGGTGTTAGCTATCGCTGAAACTCTAAAAGAGGGCTTTTCCCAATCTTCAGATAGTACCAGCCTCGCTGCTCGCCTGTCTCCGAAGCAGGCAAGACTGGTTGATACGAGGAGCATGAGAGACCAAACTGAGATCGGATGAGTCCCTGCCTTTCTGAGCATCTCAAGACAGGCCCCAGGCTTTCAGTCTCCACTCTTTCCTGAACAAAAGACCTTTAAAGTGGCTGAAGTGACAACCAAGAAACACAGGAGCTCAGTGTTTGCAAGGATTCGACCCTCTTCTCAAGCTTCAGTTAAATAACTCACCCCGACAAATTTCCTAAGAAATTCACGAGAGGCCTGGATATCTGGGTTGGATAGCTCAATGAAATTTCCCATCATGCCTTCTTCTGTGGCCGGTACTTCCTGATAGAAAAGTTTAGCTCTGGCATAGAACTGCATCTCGCCGTTGATGACTTGGCTGGTTAAGGCATACAATTTTACTGCAAATGGAATATTTTTAATAGTTGTTAATATGCAATCATAGAACAAGTTCAGCTTCATCATGTGCTGAATTTCTTCTTAAAGCCTGTGAACTGGTGCTGTGGAGGAAAGGCATCCATTTGAAATGGCAGACCTGTGTTTGAGTTCTGGCTTGGGGATTTGCATGTTGGCGGGATTTCATCTATAAGCCACATAGCGTAATAGACGTGACTTACCACTGCACTCTCTTAAGTCTAACTATAGACTAAAGAGTCCCACCAGTTCAATAGTGAATTATTTTCTCCAACTCCAAATACTTTACAGTCATGTTCTCACTAATCATTACTTCAACGCACAAAATTGGTGTCATTATTTGTTTCATTTCTTTTGAAAGCAAGACTAATCCGCATATACCTTTACAGTCCTATGGCACCAATGTATTTAAGCTCTATCTTCTGAAAATGAAATAAGAAAAAGATAATTATATTTATTGAGGGGGAGGGGTTAGTTTGTAGCAGGCAGTTTACTAGACACATGCACATACTTCTGTGTCATTTTATAATTTAAAAGCACGTAGGAGGTATTATTTTAAGATATTCCATTTTCAGAAAATGTGTATCCTTCTGAATGGTGAATAAAAGTACACTTAAGTATGTTTTGTAAAACAAAGGTCACTTATTATACAAAATATTTTCATTAGATGACATTAAAAGGGAAACGACAGGTCTTTCTAATTCACTCTTATAGACTGTGTGCAAACCCTTGTCTCTCTTCCCTCCCTCTAAAACTCTCAGAGAATATCGCTAGTAGAGGAAAGTCATAACACTAAAGAAAATGAGGAGGAATTGCTGATGGATGCATGATTTCAATAAGTGCCTGGCCAAGAAAAAGCAGATAAAATGAAGTAATAAAATTGCAGGTCAAATGTTTACAAGAGAAAATTACGTTCCAGATTTATAGAAAATAGGAGGAAAACATAAGGAGAATAGAAACATAATAATAGTAATAGCATAATCAATCAAAGTTGGTCTACACAACATAAAGATGCGTCCTTCTGACCACAAAGGCAGTGCAGTTATAATCAAAGTAGAAGGGAAACATGTTTCTTGTGGGTAGGTAAATAAACACATAGCCAGGGCTAAGAAGGTGGCTCAGTGCTAGAGCGCTTGCCTTGCATGCCTGAGGCCCTGGGTTTGATTCCTCAGCACCACATAAGCAAAAAGAAAAAAGCCGCAAGTGGCACTGTGGCTCAAGTGGTAGAGCGCTAGCCTTGAGCTGAAGAGCTGAGGGACAGCGCCCAGGCCCCACGACCGGACCCAAAAAAAAAAAACAAAAAACAAAAAAACACATAGCCAAGGGAGAATTATCCTTTGGTATTGGATCCTAAACTCTAAATACTTAAGATAAGACAATTCCATATAATCACATGATCACATTCATTGGAGTCCAATTAGGTCTACTGCATATGTGGTACTTCTTGTTTTTTCTATTTAGAGAAACAAAGGAACTCTTATCCATTACCTATAATCATTTACCGTGTACTTTATTCCTGCATGGGCATAAAAATGAGCTCCAAACTTATGAGAGTAAAATATCAGCCTGAAAGAAAAAGATTAAGATAAATGATCAAAAGTAATCCCAAGGAAATAGTAGTAGAGAAAATGGATGAGAGTTTAAACCAAAGAGGGGAAAACTCATATCCTTGAAAAACTATATGAATGAGGACAACCATCAATCCAAATAAAAACCAAGAAAATAACAATTCAAAATCCAACAAAGATCTTAGATGACATTAATGTTCCCCTTACCAAAATCTTTGGAATATAACACTGAATACATTTCCAGAACATAAAATAAAAAGGAAGTTATTAAAGACAGATGTAGAAAGATGAAACCTATATAGATTTAATCTATGAGGCCCACCAACAGGCAATTAGACAACTAATAAAAAATGACAAAAGGAAAATTATTACAGAAATATTAGAAGAAAATTTCAGAGCCGAAAAGGATTGTTAAATACAACAAGTGATGATGAGCATCGATTTTAAAGCCAAATTTATATTTACTCTTTAGATTTTCAAAACAGAAGGGGTCATAAAAAGGTTACTGAGTCATTTAGAGAGGAAAAGTGTTTGACCTTCATATAAGATTATCAGATTTAGAAAAAAAAAGTCTCACAGTTAGAGTTGCATTTAGATCAATAATGAATATATACTGATATATAAATTATAAAATATTGTACAATGCAGGGCTGGGATGGTGGCTCAGTGGTAGAGCACTTGCCTTGCATGCCTGAGGCCCTGGGTTCGATTCTTCAGCACCACATAAGCAAAAAGAAAAAAGCCAGAAGTGGCGCTGTGGCTCAAATGGTAGAGCGCTAGCCTTGAGCTGAAGAGCTGAGGGACAGTGCCCAGGCCCAGAGTTCAGTCCCCACGACCGGACCCCACCCAAAAAAATATTGTACAATGCATAGGACATACACTAAATACCTTTGTTGGTTATATTAAATTGAAATTTAATTGACATGTTCTATATTACTTCACCATCCTGTGTTACTGGGCTAAAATAAGGTTCCTATTACAAATTTCATCAGAAATACTGAGAAACAATGATGAAGGAAAAAAATATTGAAGTGCAAAGTTTAATACCCATTTAAGCTGTCAAATGGTATTTACCTCTATAGATTCATTCTTCAGAAATTTCTTGAAGCTATATTCCAGGCAAATGAGGGCTAAAATCAAGAGAAAATGCCTGGTGAAGAATGATATAATTAACTTAGGAATTCATTGAAAATAAATCCTGAAATGACAGTTAAATTCATCAGATATGGAAAGACATTCGTTTATATTGTAAGAGAAAATACAGCCTGAGTCCAAGTAATTGACAAAGTAGCCAAGAAGCAGGGAGACGGAAGACATATCTTTAATCACCATTGCCAAAAACAGAAGAGAATTGCAAGCTCTAGGGAACCTTATTTGGTTCAGAAATATTGATGATGATACTAAGCAAACCAACACATAGCATAGTTCTGAGTAGAAGGAATCTAAAGAAAAAATAATGATTCAACCTTAACTAAGAATATGTTTTCTTTAAATAACCTCAGAATTGTGCGGTCTGACTGCTTAGTCCTTAGGGTACTGCTTACCCCTAAACTGAAGAATTACATACATTTTTACTCTAAAATTAGATAACACTTAAAGGCCCTGTGCTACGACCACACTCCTTGTGTGGAGTCACGTCCGCATTTTCCAGCTGGAACCAAAGTTTGGACCCTGAAAGGGCTGCAAGGGTCGGTACCCACGTACGTTACTTGCTTGAGACCTCGATATCATAGAGCGTTAGCCCCATATTTACTATTATCTAGTGACATTTACTGTTAAAAGATGAGTCTTTTAGAAGTGTCAATAAATGCATAGAGCCTTCTTGTCATTTAACATGCAAATTAGCTATTTAATAAGAAAATACAAAATTTAAAGGAGGGTTTAAAGTAGGAACCACTGGCCTACAACAGTTCTCCTTCTTTAACACTTAATATTGTGTAAACAATAAATGCCCAATCAATGCTTAGAAATGACAAAATTGGTCCTCACCATCTCGAAAATATGACTGTCCTGAATTCTGGATTCCTCAGATAAGTCAGACTCATCCCAGGAACTCAGAATCAATCCTGAGTTATCCCAGGATTGAATGATACCCGGGGATCACTGGCCAGACACAGCTCAGTGCTTTTCTCAGTTGAACAAAGGTAGCAAATCAGCCTTCATCATCACCTGCTTCAGTCAGCTAGTTGTTGAAGTGTACTCAAATCCTTAATCTGGACAGGGGGTGGTCCAGTATGCCAGAAACGTTTACAGCACAAGCAAATACTACACTCAGCAGGTGTCTGCCTCAGTCGGTGGGCTTTTATGGCTATAGGCTTGAGTTCTCGTTTTTACCTACAGGACAGATGCATTTCATTAAGAAAGATAGATGAGGTGTCGTAGCCAAATCCAAGTTGTCCCTTCCTGATAGATCCTCTACTGGTTAATGTTGATGTAGACAAGGCAATCCGTGATCAGCCCATGGCTTTTAGTCCTAGAAATACATGTAATGCCTTGTTCTTGTGGAATTGCAATGTCTCTGTGAGACTTGGGGTCAACTAAGACAAAAAATCGACATTCTGGTAGTTCTTGATATAATATGGTACTTATTTACGAGCTAAACTCCTGAAGACCTTCTGAGTATTTTGTTTACTTGATACCAAAAGAAAACTAGAGTACACATGCATTTGCCCTGAAAGAGATAAAGAAGATTATATAAACTTTCTAAGACAAATGAATATGTAAGTGTGTGCATCAAGTCAACTCACTATTATTTCATCATTAAGTACAAACATAACCCTCAGGAAACAAGATACATATAGTCCAATCTCTAGATTATGGAGATTGCAGTCTGGAAAGGCGGGATGAAGTCACACATTACTGCCTGGCCACAGTTGTCCTGGGAGTGGAGTTCACAGATGCCTGTAAGTAGAAGCAATTAGGGAAAGATTCCAGAAAGATCTCAGCCATGAAGAATGTTTTTGATTTGGGTTAGTAAAAAGTTGGAAGGGAAGGAATTTCTCATGGTGTGGACCATCCAGAAAAAATACAGAGTTTTCCCATGTTTCAGTTGAGGAAGTATTTTGCAAGTAGCTAATGCATTTTCTTGCTCTACTTCTCAGCTTCTGACTCTTGAGGTGATATGCTACATGAAGACCTTTACTGTCTTTTGATATAAAGATTTTGAGAAAAAGTCATAACTCAAAATCTTGTTATAACTCTAAAAGAAGATATTGGCCCAATATGATAGATTCAAACACTTTAAGCAATATTAAATAAGTTTTCACTGGGAAAAGGAAATTCATAAAACTAGGATTCCTCTTATTTTTATTTTTCATGTTAATACAAGAAGGTTTCATTGTATTTCCATTCATGTCCACAGGGTACTTTGGACAAATTCATCCCCTCCGCAACAATCCCATTATTCCTGTCCCTTCCTTTTTCCTTTTTCAGACAGTATTTTATGAGTTTATGATTTCATATATATGGATGGATATAACATTTTTTATCAATCTAATGAGCCATACCTCCAGCCCAGCTTTTTGCTGGTTATTTTGAGAATTATTCTAAGAATTGGACTTGTTTGCCAACTGAAGATTTAAATCTCCTCCAAAGGACATAGCCCAGATTTAAGTAGTAATTTTGAAATGACTGCAAGCAAAGAATATTGAATCCACTTAGCTCAATTAGGAGATGCTCTGGCAAAGGGAAAGCCTTTCTGTTAGAGTGGTGCAGAGACATACTTCCCAGCTTAGCTACTAAGATGATAATGGTAAGAGAACAACTAAAGAGAGGGAGTGAGGGAGGAAGGAAGGGAGGGAGGAAGGAAAAAGGAAGGAAGGAAGGAAGGAAGGAAGGAAGGAAGGAAGGAAGGAAGGAAAGAGATGTCTATCATGTATATGTAACACATAATATATTGGTGATATATATGCATGTATACACACTAACAATACTACACACACGAATCTAACTCCTGATCATGCGGGAGGCAGCGGGATCTGGTGGTTAAAAAGACTGCCTGCCTACTAATCATGCCCCGCCACATGCCACCACAAAGCCTTCGACAAGTCATTTAACTCCTGTGCAAGCGTTTCCTCCAGGAAGATAATCAAAATAACAGCACACCTAATAGAGATGTTGTGAAGATGACCTGAGATAATGTATGTGTGACATTGAGAACAGTGATAAGCGTGTTTCCATTTCCCCCCCTGGAAATCTGTTCTGCAGTACTGCTAAATCTTACACTGGAGACGTTTAGCTATGTATAATCTGGGTTGATATTCCATAAATCTCTGGGGCTGGTCAGGGACGTTGAGCAAATTTCGCCATGACCCACTGTGACCGCATAGCGTGCTGGAGTGAGGCAGAGAGAGAAAGGAAGGAAAGAAGGAATCCGAGAGTCTGGTTAACCACGGCTCTCGCCATAATTGCCCCCAAACAACTAACTCTCTGTGCGGGCTCTATATGAGGGGGTCCCTAACTTTTTCTTTGAAAGAAGGGCTTTGTTTTCATTTTTATGAAGTGGAATCAGAAAGAGTAGGGAGAGCTGGCTCTAAAACACCTCGGCAAAGCTGGGGAGGGACCAGCTCTGGTGGCCGAGTTGTATGTCCAACCTGAAACGCCTACTATTTGCTGCAGCCTGAAAACTCCTGTATAGTGAATGAGGGTTATTATCTTCACTAATGGCCGCTCTAGAAAGTGCTACATGATGATGGCAGAAGAGGTCTGATTCAGCGGAAGGAGAGAACCATGCTTACAGGAGATGTTTCCCATGTATGCTGCATCTAATCCTTCAGATAGCCTCCTACAGTTTGGAAGAAAATGCTGCTCATAGACTTTAGTAACCTCTGGAGGTCAGCTCCCTCACAGGGCAGTGCAATGCCGTTGATTCTTAGCAGGAGGCCATTTCATTCATTTAATAGATGCTTAATGAATTCTTCCTATGTGCCAGGAACCATACTGAATGCTACCTATGTGGATCTAGAAGAGGGAAAAGTAGATAAGTCTCTATTCTCATTAGAACGAGAATCCGGCCAGGGGAACGGATGCAAGCAAGCGTGAGCTGAGAGATATGAGCCGCTGAGTCAAAAAAGAAACAAGGTTTAAATGAATCCATCAGACTGGCGGAGGCTTTTATTGAATAAAAGTCACATTGGCATGAAATTTAAATGTTAATTTTCTTCTTAACAGTCAGTTTCTGCCATGGGACAGAAATCACACACACACACACACACACACACACACACACACACACATACACACACACGATCTACCTAGAGAGCTGGCAGATTGCTTTCTCTGCTCCCTCCAGTTAAAGCTTTTAAGGAGAAGGAGAAAGTTATTTGTAGATTCATTTCCATTACCAGTTTTTCAAATCCTGAATAATAATAGAGGATATCATATTAGTTTGGAATCTTTGCCAGTAGGCAGTATTTTGTACAATAATGAGAATTCTACACATTTCTCTTGTGTTGAATATGACTAAAGAGACCAGAAAGTAGTGTCTGATGTAGCTTTCTCTAAAAGTATGAGGGTTTTTTTAAATTAATTTACTGATTAATTTTTTATTGTGAAAATACTGAAAATCTTAATTTGGGGGGGGGGAGTCCGGTTGTGGGGCCTGAACTCTGGGCCTGGGCGCTGTCCCTCAGCTCTTCAGCTCAAGGCTAGCGCTCTACCACTTGAGCCACAGCACCACTTCCAGCTCTTTTCTTTTTGCTTATGTGGTGTTGAGGAATCGAACCCAGGGCCTCAGGCATGCAAGGCAAGCGCTCTACCACTGAGCCACCTTCCCAGCCCTCGAGGTTTTTTTTCCTTAAAGCATTTAATGATCAAATACACATGCTCCCTTCTCAGTTCCCAGCATCATGTTATTTCTGGGCAATGAAATCTAAACAGATATTAGATAGACAGATAGATAGATAGATAGATAGATAGATAGATAGATAGATAGATAGATAGATAGATAGATAGATAGATAGATAGATCTCCTTTGGGGTCAAAGTATGCTAAGCTAATACACAAGACTTTAGCCTCTATTTTCTAGTGCTGAGGGACTAGTGGTGTGCCGGCTGATGAAAACTAGCTCCCTGAATGCCCACACAAAATACAGCCTGCTCTCCTGCTGCCACAAAACATGGAAAAAAACTGGTGCAGCAGAATAGACGTAGGGCAGAGTAGACGTAGGTGTTCAGCCAATGCAGTTTCAAGAATTCACTTGTTAATCCAGCATAGCCTTGTCCAACTAAGATAATCTTCAAAGAGATACTGTGTATGGGACTAACTCAGTGGTTCTCTGGGGGAACTCTGCCCAGGCTAAATCATCAGAATAAAAAAAAAAAAAACATAAGTAGTGCTCATGTATGGAAAACTGAATCTCAATAAAATAAAATCAACTTTTTCTTGGAGGAGACTCATGGTATTCAGACTGTGTTTATGGAACCCCTATGCATGCTCTAGAAGCATCTCCAGAGCCCTTGGTGAGGTTTAGAACATAGATAAAGCAGAGGCCCTGTTTCCAGTCATAAGCCGAGAAGTTTTGCTTTCTCCTTAGGGCTTCCATGGAATACTGTATCAATAAAATAATGTTCTTTAAAAAGCAGGAAATCATTGATAAACCATCATTGCAATCATAAAGGGAAAAAAGCTTAATCATAAAGGAAAAAATCAATTTTAGTGGGGGAAGAAAGGAGTGGAGATTAAGCCAAAGACCAAACCTCAGTCTCTTTGTTGCGAATTATTTTTCTTCTAATTTTATCTTGTTCTCAACTCATCTTCCACTACTTTCAAAGTTGAGTCCTTTTTCTCTCTAGTAATCATTTTAAGTCTGGAAGTCATCTACCCATTAGTGAGTATCTTCTCAGTCACCGTAATTGATAGCTTTCTCTTTGTCCAGGGTAACTGAAGCTCCCGAACGGCTCTAGGGAGGTATATCCTGAAAAGCATCTCCAGAAAAGCAGTGCTTTGCAGTGTATAGGACACCACTTCCAAATGAACCGCTCTAATTTGTGCATTGGGGCATATATGAGACATATTACATACCCTAAAATAATTACCCTTGGGCAGTGTGATCTATTGGATGGCACCCTAGACATTAGTTCTTGCTTTAGTATTTCTCTTTCTAGACTACATAGAATTATCTCTGGATTTGAAAATAAATGTGAAGTTAGAATGAGGAGGTAGGAAAACAGAAGTAGAAAATAGTTGATATTTATCCTATCCTATAGAGAGCTGTGAGGATCAAAGAAAGTCATAGATGAGTGTTTTTATAAGAAAGCTGTATATCTATCAAGTGAGGGCATTTGTATGCCTAGAATTAAAAATGCTTCAGAAATAGGTTTATAAATGAAACTTTGTTGGGCTTCTAACATCTAATTTCTTGAATGCAATACAAAGACCGACATAGCCCTTTGCACAGCTGGAAACTCTGGCCGCCATTACACAATGGGGCTTTCAGGCAACCTTAAGAAAACAAATTAGGACTGAGACAGAGCGATCCTGCTCTCATTGAGGAAAATATAAATCAAAGGGGAGGGGCTGCATCAGTCTTTAATCATAAGTTGTTTCTTCTTCAGTAGTGTTTGGTGTGCTGAAGTAACTGCTTGCACAGAGGCTGAAAGTAGTGTGTACAAACCAGATAAGCCCTTTAGTTATCTGTTGTCTAAGTCTTTGAAAATTAGAGGAAGTAATAAAAAAGAGACGCATTGCTACCTCAGGTCTTATCCTTCTTATTCAAAGACCAAAGTAAAATAGCCTCCTTTCAGGTTCCTTGATTGAATGTGTGACTCAGGAAACCCGCAGAAGTTTATACACACACGCACACACATATGCACACAAAGGTTACACACATACACACACACACACACACACACACACACGCTGAGCTCATTGGACCCACTATTTCTTCACCTTTTCAACTCTTATTTGATATAATTTTGAATTAATACGCTCATCTCTGCATTGCCTAATTTGTCCAACTCCAGCTTTTTGCAAATATTAACTATATTGTCCAAACCTCAAGAAGTAAGTTTGTATAAGCCTAATACTCAGGCAACCAACCAACACCTAGAGAAGCAAAGTCATCCTAAAATAGAGGCTTGCCTTGCCAGGTATCACTTGATCTGGGACTCTGCATAAAAGAATGCCATTGAAACATTTCAGCACACCGACCCTGATGCGTGTGTGTGTGTGTGTGTGTGTGTATCTGAGAAGTATCCTAGTTCTAACTTCCCTTCTAAACATCTGTCAACCTTGCACAATCCCTTCAAACTAAGAGTTGTGCCTCACTTACCCAGGGGGATTTTCTCCAGCAGGTAGAGATAGCTCTGAAAGAAGTCATTGCGAATGGCTTTGTGAAGGACAAAAGACATGCTGTGTCGACAGAGCTCATCGTCCGTCTTCTGCCAGCGGGATCTAAAGGCAAAATGGGCTCCCAGGTGGGCCATAGCCAAGGGGAATGGCAATTCTTCCAGTGGAGCAAGGACACTTGTCTGGCTGTTTCTTTGAATTCACTTTCTCTTCCTAAAAGAACTTGAGACTGACATTTTAAACCAGTCCCCAGTCCCTCTATGTCATGGGGCATGCACAGAGGGAGGGGCACAGACAGGGCAGAGCAGGCCTGGCACACTCACACAGTCTGATTGCTTGAGCGACACCACCCCAAGCCAGCAGGTGCTAAGTAAAGATGAAACCAGGCCGAGGGAGAGATCCTGCTTCACCCAGGGAAAAAAGCACGCTTCCCTCCTTTAGCTGCTGCTTCAGGCAGGCTCCAGCACAGCCTGCTAACACCCCGAATGCTTGCTCTAATTTGATTCCTAAATTGGAATAGCCTAATTTCCATTTCAAAGAGTGGGGGATATTTTGCAGGAGATCCTGTTCCCTGATTTCCATCTCTGCTCCTGGTATGCAGAGTCCTCGAGTTACAAGAGCCCTTCAAAGAGTCTCAGCCACTCACATGCCTTTCATCAACACAGTTTCCCCACATTATTTTATAGAGATGGATGTGTGTTTCCCATTTTTAAGGATCTTCAAGAGATGCAATTGTTTGACAGTCCTTGTTGATGTTAAATACCAGTCCCTATCAGCAAGCCCTTCCATTTAGAAAGCCTATTTATGGAAGCCTCTTTCTTCTTTTCTGCCTATTGTAGATGTAATTTTCATCCTAAATACCTTTGTGGTCCATACTTTGTATCTTCAGGTTATCTTTCCAGATCTACTCTTTACTATTTCCATGTTGCTACGGGCCTGTATCGATGACGCCTGTGCGGCCCATCCCCTCTGGGGAGGTCAATGCGTTGCTCTGCTGCCACCTGCTTTATCCAGATCCCCTTTAATGGAAAGTGGTAGCTCCTGCTGGAGGTCTTCCCGTCCTTCTGATTCTTTCTCTTCACTTCCCTGCCAGAAGCCTAGGGGCAGCGATGCGCCAGGCTGATAGAAACCAAGTTCTTACATTTCCCTACAGTGGCACATATTTTTATATAGTCCCCTGTTAAATCAGCTCAGATTCCCAAACTTGTGAATGCCATCTATTCCTTGCAGAAATGAATACTGTTGTGCTCTGCTAACATTCCTAACAGGAAGAGAAGCATGAACTCTGCGTGTTATTGGCCCTATACCAGGTGTACCTAATCACCCCATGAATGTGCATCGTGTGTGCATACACAAATGTGTGTGTGTGTGTGTGTGGTGTTTGTAGCCATATCCATATGTGTGTGTGTGTCCATATTTATCAATGCACTCATGATGGTAGGCAACTTCTAAAATGGCCCCAGTAAGTTCAGGCTGTATAGCAATCTACACACAGCAGTGAGTAGCTTAAATGGTAAACATTTAGTTTTCACTGGAGGCTGGGAACTTCAAGATCTTATGCCAGTAAGAACTTTCTTCTTGTTCCCAGCGGAAACTATTCCCATTGCAGGTTCATATGACGGAGAGCAGACACTGAGATTGAGCCTTTATGTCTCTTCTTAGAAAGTCACTGAACATCTCATTCGTAAGTGCTTCGGCTTCTTTCTTAATTACCTCCCAAGGCATCATCTCCAAACTGCACCACTTCGGGATCCAGTCCACAGCCTCTGCAAACCCTCACTTCCTCTCTGCTTATTCTGCATGCCTTTCTATCATCCTCTTCCCTCAAGTGTAGCCTGGCCTTACTGACTCAATCCTAAACAATAATATGCAGTAGAGGGGAGGGGCTGTCACGTAAGTCTATCTTGGTCATCTTACTTCTCTCTCTTGCTTGTTTGCTCTGAGGGAAATCATCTGTTATCAGGTGCCCTATCACGAAGCTCATATGTTAAAGAACTCAAGTCTTCAGGCAAACAACCCAGGAAGAAATGAACTAGAGCAACAACGTGCTTGTGGTAAGAAACAAACCCATCCTCAGCCAGCAGTTCAGCTGTAACCTGACAGAGAGATTCTAAGATAGGCAAGCCACACTCGGTTTACTAACCTGCAAAACAAATATTTTGTTCATTAAATCAGATGACTTTCTGAGCAATTTGCAGCAGTGAAGCAATGAATAACTTCTTTAGCCATTGTGCATTTATTTTTTTTAGGTTGTAGGACTGGAGCTCAGGGCCTGAGGGCCGTCTCTGAGCCTCTTTGTGCTCAAAGCTAATGCTCTACCACTTGAGCCACAGTGCCACTTCCTGTTTTTTTGAGTGGTTATTAATTGGAGAGAAGAGTTTCATGGGTACTTTTTGCCTGGGCTGGCTTCAAACCAAGATCCTTAGAACTCAGCCTCCTGAGTAGCTACGATTACACTGGTGGCAGGTCAGTGCATGGTTTTTTGTTAATTTATGACATCTCATCATAATCTTTCCTGAAGATTACGTGTGTGTTCATCTTTTGTTGGAAAAGGAAGTAAGGATTCTATTTGTTTGACTTTGATTTCTTTTCCTTTGTCTTCTGTATTTCTTGAATGCATTTCTGCATTCAAGAGTGGGTACATTACCTAAATTTAATATTTAATTCCAGCTTACATTTTCTGTCCTACCCATACAGTCTTTTTCAATAGTTTATATTGGATTTGCAATGCTACATCATTTTTACTCAGTAAATTCTCATGAGGATGAAAATCGAGTAGATAGTATCAAACAGGACTAAAAGTCTTCCAGCTTTTTTTTTTTTTGGTCCAGTCGTGGGGCCTGAACTCTGGGCCTGGGCGCTGTCCCTCAGCTCTTCAGCTCAAGGCTAGCCCTCTACCACCAGAGCCACAGTGCCACTTCCGGCTTTTTCTGCTTATGTGGCGCTGAGGAATCGAACCCAGGGCCTCAGGCATGGAAGGCAAGCGCTCTACCGCTGAGCCACCTTCCCAGCCCCATCTTCCAGCTTTTTTTAAAGCTTATCTTCTAATTTGTAAGCAGAAAGGCTTGAAACTGAAAGATAACAAAAGTCAACACAAGCTATTGAACAATAAGAGACCAAAAGCAATAGACGAAGAAAGAGAAAGCAATGAGGTGGTTAATCTTATTAAATTATATGTATACGTGCAAAGCACCATAAAATAGCCCCTTTGTCTATCTACTTCTTCTTGGGTTACCTCCAAGCAGCCAGGAAGATGGTTTGAATTCTATGCACTTGAGAATTGGTCAGGAAAAATATCCACCTGACATATCTGTTAGAGTTCCTTCATCTACCCTTTGGAACTTTCTGTTGCTGTAGGGAAAAGCTAAGTAGAAGACTGAAGTATTCTCCTTTGTAACTTGCATTAATGGATGTGAAGGAGGCTGTTCTTGACTCCAACATTTTGGTACTGTTTTGATCACTGTTCAGATGTCAGATGTTTGTTGCTAGGGAGAAGTGACTGGCTCCAACTACTCAGCATGGCCTTTTTGGCCACTGATATTGACAAGTTTCTCAGTTCTTGCAGAACTAACTTTTTTCCACTATAAACTGGACATTATTTATGTATATGTGGACAAGGATTATTAAGTGCTCTAAGATATCTGGATTTCAGGCTTATAATTCCTGAATGGGGTGAAAGACTGATTGGTTTGTATAAAATGCCTCTGTCAAAATTTTGTTTATCTCTGTGAGTCATGGCACATTTTGTGACCATTTCTCATGCAAGTATAGCTGAAGCTAGTTTCTGGCTCATTACGTTTGTTTCCTTACGCCAGCAGTTTTTCTCTCACGGCTGAAATGCTCTATTTGTTGCCGCCTCTCACCATTCCTGGTCACATTCACACCAGCAAAGTGAAGTTATGACATAGATCTCAAGTGTACCATAGACATCTAATTTCCAGACAGGAATGGAAAACAATGAATGGAGAAGAAAGAAATATGACTGCAGCAAGAGAAGATAGAAACTGAATTTTTCCATCATTATTTGTCTTCTCACAGGGTATTCCTTGGTGAGGAGTAACTACTGCTTAAAAAATAAAGTATCACCAGGACCAGGGCTCGCGCCTGTCATCCTAGCTACTCAGGAGACTGAGATCTGAGGATGGCAGTTCAAAGCCAGCCTGGGCAGGAAAGTCCATGAGACACTTATCTCCAATAAAACTACTAAGAAAAAGCCAGAAGTGACACTGCTGTGGCTCAAGTGGTACAACTCTAGCCTGGAGCACAAAAAGGCTCGAGGATAACCCCCAGATCCAGAGCTCAGGACTGGAAAAAAATAAATTATCATAAGGACTTAGAAAGGAAAGAAAGTTAAGAAGAAAGGTTGTATGAAAGTATATGTGTTGGGGCTGGGAAGGTAGTTCAGTGGTAGAGTGCTTGCCTTGCATGCATGAGGACCTGGGTTCAATTCCTCAGCACCACATCAGCAGAAAAAAAAGTGGGAAGTGGTGCTGTGGCTCAAGTGGTAGAGCGCTTGCCATGAACTGAAGAGTTAAGGGACAGCGCCCAGATCCAGAGTTCAGGCCCCACGACTGACAAAAAAAAGAAAAAGAAAAGGGAAGGAAGGAAGGAAGGAAGGATATGTGTTGCAATAAGATAAATATTTGAGGAAATCCAGTCAACATAAAATACTCATCAAATTAAAAGTCTGCATGCTTTAAATTGAAATTCAATTGAAAGGATAAACTAGAGACACTTCAGACTGAGAGAAAAGCTAACACTTATTCATGTTCCTTGGAAGAATGACAAAAAAATTAAAAATCTACTTCAGGAAAAATGAAATGAAGAAACTGTACTATTAATAGAGGGGTAGATTAAAAGCTAATAAAACAGAAGACAGAGCCCTCAGACAGTCTATTCACATATAAGTTGATGAAAGACAAAAATAGTGCTCAATAATGATACTGGTGTTAGCATCAATTAAATATCTGCCTCTTCTCATACGTAAACCTATCTCTGATAGATTAAAGACTTACGTGTGCAAAATGAAATCCACGAATACTTGGAATTGTGTTAGGAAACTATATTTTTAAAAAGAAATATATCTTTTAAAAAGAAGTATATCTTTTAAAAAGAAAAAAAGTGCACCAGTGTATCACGCCTGTAATCTTAGCTACTTGAAAAGCTGGGATGAAGAGGATCACAAACTGAGGCCAGCCTGGACAGAAAATTTTGTAAGAGCCCTCCTCAACAAAGAACTGGTCACTCAATCGGAAGCCTAAACAGCTAGGTTGAAGTCCATTTTCATCCCTGAGCCAGAACTGAAGCCTGTCTGTAAAGTAACACAAAGATGGGATAGAGGCAGTTACAGCAAGCAGGAGGCCCTAAGTTCAAACCCCATTACCACAAAAGGTGTGTTTCTTAAGATGCAAAGTCATAAACAAATTAGTAACTAATAAAACTACATCAAAACTAAAATAACAAAGTTTTGTTCATGAGAGGAAATCATAAAGTAAAAAGCCAATCAACAAATTCATAAGAAATATTTTTAATCCCAATAATTAATCAAAAATAGTACCTTAATGTAGATAAAAATAAAAGCATTCAATAGAGTGATAGGATTCTCAACACTAAAAAAAAATTGGTACCTTAAGTATATTACTAATTCCTACAAATAAAGATGAGGTAAACAACTTTACACACTCCTAGCTCCTTCACAGAAAAGTAAATGCAAGTGCCAATTAAATATTTGACAAACAAGTTCTAACTCATTAGTCATCTGGGATAAACAGATTTTAATCAGCCTGCATCACCAGGCAACATGGGGCTCAGTATACCCCTGAAGCGCTAGCTCCTTTGGGCTGTGAGATTCAGACGTAAAGGAACTAACTTATCATTAGCTTAGATAGCCAAGAGATTGCCTTCACAAACATGGTTGCAACTTCATACAACCTAGTTTGTGCAAGCCCTCATTCACTAATTATAGGAGAGGGTAGTAAGCAGGAGACTTGGTGTTGGTTAAACCTCACACTGGGCAGATCCTCATGGCTGATACTCAGGCGATGGAATTTCTAAAATAGCTCCAATACCAGAGGAAGACATGTATCTCAGGTCTACCAAATTTCTGTTCTATCTAGCATGACCCACTCCTTCTTTCTACATCTACTTCGTCTGTCACTATTTAATCTGTTCTAGAGGACTGCCTATGGGAAGAAAAAAATTTAAAAAACTGTAATACTGTCATCATTACAGAAAGAAAATCTTATTTTGTTGACAAGAGCAACAACAACATTTTGCATTTCATGTCTCAAATGACTCCCCTAAGGAAGGTCTGTGAGAGAAGCAAAGCTACCTTTAATTGTGTAGACAGCTCCAGACCCTGGGAAAACAGACATGAAATGCTTGAGATGGACAAAAATCGTCACTAGGGAGTAGGGATTAAAACCTAGTCAAAGCAGCAAATAAAAGAAATTTAAAAAGCTCTTAAAAGAGCCTGACAAGGGAAGCTTAAATCTTATTTTAAAGAGTGGGGTTGTAGTAAGCCTTGAAAAATCCAATTCTCTGGAGGACTATATCTCACTAAGAAAGCTCCACACAAGTTTATCATGTAGCCAACACCTAGACATTGGGCCTTAGAGACCACTAGGATAATATTTCCTCTGGGTTAGCACTGAAACTTGGAAGTGACATTTGTACAAGGCATATGTTAAACTCTGGGGCTTTTCTGATTATAAAATGATCATTCTGAGTGGGGGGAATGTGTTTCCTGAAGAGGGAATTTGCGAGGGTTTCTTTGTTTTGGATGATCTTCGTTTTTCACACAGCATAACTTCCCAGATCAAGTATGTTTCCTGCTTCCTTTTTGTTTAACCACAGTTGTCTTTCAATGGATGTGAAGGGGAGAGCATTGTTCTGGTGTGTTTTGATTTTTCCAGTTCCACTATGTCTGGATCACTGACTACATGGACTCTACTGATGGGTAACGTCAGTAACAACACTGTACACATAGCACATAGAGACTTTGCCAGGAAATGTCAGCCTCTGGTCAGGGTAACCTCTGAAACTTTACTGGCCAGACCTCCTCTGCATATTCCCTGGACCATTCTCGGGCTCTGGCTTTCTGACAAAAGCCAGACAATAATGAAGTGAGGCTTGAAAAGCTATCCCTGGGATTCCTGTGAAATGGCCTATCATTCTGGTTGTAGAGCGTACTTCAGATTAATTAAATATCTAGTGATGGCCGAAGTCATAAACCACCTGATCCCTAGCGTTGCTTTCCAGGCTGATTTTAATAATATTTTGGCCAACTTGTGTGTTCTGTGCGCTTAAGAACATTGGCTGGTTTGGAAAACATAATTTAAAATAGCACATGTCTATATTTGTATGTGTGTGCATACATCTAGGGTAGCTGGAGAATAGGCAAAAACAGGTTTGTATTGGAAGCCAAATGAAGCCGGATAACTGTTCCCTACTTCTTAACTGCTGGTGGAACTCTTGATTGACTCATCTCTTTTACAGATCTGTAAAACCTACCAGAAGCTGAACTGGGTTGAGGCTATTTAATAATCTGGGTTGAGGCAAATCAATCATCTCTGCTGAAAAAAAAATCCTAGGTTTACTGATAAGATCAGTACGATGAAAAATCACCCCTCTTGGAACTAAAATGAATTCTGAAACCAAATGCTATAAGTCACTTTCTGTATCTGAAATTCTGTAGACTAGATTAGGAATCGAGTTTAAAAGGCTAAAATACATTAAGTGAATTTTTCCGTGCTGGCTTCCTTTTGTTCGTTCGCTTGTTCTTGCTCTTTGTTTTTCGCATCAATCCTCCCTTGCTCTGACTCTTCTGGAAGCTGGATTCTGGAAGCGTTTGTTGCTATTGAATCATATGAAAGTGCTGTGTTGATTCAGAGTGGTTTTACTAATGTTTATGAAAGTTTAGAATACAAATTTTTAGAAAACAGTGAGGTTTTCTGGTTCTTACATCAATAACTCCAAAAAAAATCAGCATTCATGCAGTTGATACTAGAAAAACCTCTCATTAAGATTTAATATGGTAAAACTCAAACCTATAATCCCAGCTGCTCAGGAGGCTGAGATCTGAGGATTACAGTTCAAAGCCAACCTGGGGAGAAAATACCCTGAGGTTCTTAATCTCCAATGAATCACCAAAATAGCCAAAGTGGACCGTAGCTCAAGTGTTAGAGCACTAACCTTGAGCAAAGAAACTCAGGGACAGCACTCAGATCTTGAGCTCAAGCCACAGGACAGACACAGAAATAATAATAATACGGTGATTGAAATCAACATTTCAGAGTTGAAGATCCACACGAGAGGAAAAGCATGCACAGCTCAGCGGAGGCTTTATCAAACTTGCCGCCTGGAGAAGGAAGGAGCCCTGAAGATTTGGGGGAGCCCGTCTTGGTTGGTGCTTAGATTAGAACTAATGTACAACTACAGTTGATGCCTACATAGATTACACCAATTCCATCGTTTAGAAGTGGTTTTGGTTAGCCACCTTGAGTCAAATATTGATGGACAGTAAGGATCGAAACTAGGCTCAAACCTGGCCTCATGCAGTCCAGTGAGGGCGAGAAAAGTTACCTGATAGTTAATTCTACGTGTATAATAAGGCTGTGTCTCTTCGGTGAATGCTAAGAGGGAGAACCTATCAAAAGAGGGTACGCGCTACTAGAAAATGATGCCCTGAGGTCAGAGGTCAGATATGAGGAATAAGCAGAATTAGAAATGTTTAAAACAAAAAAGGTTATTCCTCATCAAAGGAAGTTTGGCCATCTAGCTGGTGGTTCTTAAAAGAGGATTTGAATTATTGGACGTTAAAACGAGGCTGAAAACATATCAGAGGACACGGTGTGAAGCGGCAGTGTCTCCTTAAGGGCTTGTCCTCCACAAAGTCTTGCTCAAGCTCCGGCTCACTCTGTGTGTGGCCTCTTTCCCCTCCTCTACTCCGTGTAGAAGGGTGCTTTGTTCCTATAGTTAGTTAAGAAAAAGAAAAGTAGAGAGGAGCACTGCATAAAAAGACAACAGCTACGCAAAGACCTTTGGGATTAGGTCAGAAGCAATCCAGGCAGTCTTATAGACCATGTCAAGGAATTCTAAAAAAGAAACAACCCTTAATTCTGAAAGCATAGGGACTCATTTGGCAAGGCTTCAAGCAAAGAGAAGAGGTGGAGATGTATTTAGCATCGGCAGGCTTATGTTTGGAAAGATTATTCTGTCTACAAGGTGGAAACCAGATGGAGGCAGTGAAATACTGAAATGTTCAATTATGTAAGTAACCCTTCTATGAGAAATGTTACTAAATTAAAAGATCTCTGCCACATTAGATGGAAGAAGGATACAGAACCTTCTATCAGTTCATCCACACATTTATTATACACCAGCTGCATACTGCTGAAGGTGCCAATTCTATATTATACACAGTGATTCCTGGCTTCCTAAACATTATATCACAGATAAAACATGAATGCAAATAGTAGAACTTGTTGAAAGATAAACACCAAAAACAACCTACCCAGAAGCATATGAGGGAGAAGACAACGACATGGAGGTTAAAAAACAATGTACTCATTACCTTGCCCATGTAATTGTAACCCCTCTGAATGGTATTTTCACAATAAAAATTAAAAAAAAAATAGTCAGAGCAGTCCTCCCTGAGAACTCTGCCTTGTATCATCTGTCATCTGTCAACGAGGTAGCAGCAGTGTCTCAGAGACGACAGCATCTGGTGTGTTTGTGGCTCGTAGGGAGGTGGGTAGGAGTGGAGCAGGTAGCAGGGGTGCCCCCTTAGAGCTTACAACACCCAGGGCACACGGCCTTTGAAGGCCTATGTATCCACAGGAAAGGAAAGGGGAAAGAGGAAAGGAGAAAGGGAGAGAGAGAGAAAGAGAAGGAGAAAGAGAAAGGGAAAGAGAAAAAGAAGGAAAAGGGAAAGGAAGCTCACAAAAAAGACTGAGAAGAGAGCAGAAAAGTTAAAAGTGAACTATTAACATAAACCTAAGGACAAGGCCAGAGAACTGGAGAAACGCTTCTGGGCTCCAGAGCCTGGATTAGGTGAGACAATCGTTGTCTACACTGGACGGGGGAGAAGAGGCCAGCGTGAGTGCCAGGCCTATGCAAGCAGGGGCTGCTGAAGTCTGAGGCAACCACGGAAAACCCAGCAGCCTCTCCTGCCCTTCCCCTCCTCCAACTCCTACTACAAGCCTCGCGTCAGGCCCAAAGCAGTCGTCATTTTCCCTGGAGGGGCACGAAACAGGACAGAGGGAGAACTGACTCAGTTCAGAGATCAAAGCAGACCGAGCTGTCTGTCTGCATGTCCAAGGCTTCTACTGCCCACGCTGCAGCGGCTGCTGACCACACCAAAAGACAGACAGACAGACAGACTCTGGTGCCCTGAACATAATTGAAGCACTCACAGAACTGAGATCCAGCTCATGTAAGCCACTGACTTCACAGAAATGACATTTTTCAAAGAATGATTATTGTCTCAGTACCTATTATACTTTTTAGTCAGAATACCACACAGCCAATCAAAACTCATATATATATATATATATATATATATATATCCCATCATTAAATGATAAATTGTAAGAGATGGATCAGATGTTAAAATAACCACACAGGGACTTTAGAATAATTATGATAAAATGTTTTTAAATCTAATGGAAAAAAAGACAACCTATATTAGCAAATGGGGGACTTTATCAGAGGTAACTATTATATAAAAGGGTCCATGAAATGAAAGAACTACATGCTATTGGAGATGGAGAATAATTTTAATAAAGTTTCAGCACAAAACCCAAAGCTTCTACTCACATACAGAAATCCCAATATAGAAATATTAGCAAAAATAAAACATAAATGTCAACAATTCTACAACAAAGAAATTGAAAGAAAGTAAAGTAGATCAAATCTCAATGAGATCAACAGGTCAATGATAAAAATCATCAATAAAATTGAAGACATAGGCACCTGATTAAAAAAATATACAAATAAACTATTTTGAAAACTAGGGCATTTTTTAGAGTTAACTAACAGCAAGGTCACTAGTAAGACAGACTAAAGGCAATTCAGTTCATAATTCCTCATTTATAATTTTAAATTACTAAGTGTCCAGAAAAATATGTTTTGAAAAGATTTGCCTTAATATATGTAAACATGGAGTACTGCACTGGCGATTATTACCATATAGTGTATGTGCATATAAATATATATCATATTTCTTCTCTAAAATCCCCAAATACTAAATTCTGAAACCCTTTTGACACCAAAAGTTTTAGACAATGGATTGTGGACCATATGGTAAATTAGTTTTATTAAATGAACTAATGGGGAAAAAAGCAAAAGTAATGAGATAGATATTTCACACATAATAAAAGAAAATGTAAAAATAAAACTAGAAGTAAATATAATCAAATTTAAATAAGTAATACAAGGAGTTGGCTGGCAGTGACTCACACCTGTAATCCTAACTATTCAGGAGGCTGAGATCTGAGGATCAGGTTTCAAAGCCAACCTGGGAAGACAAATTTGAGACTCTCATCTCCAAGTAACTGGCAAAAAAAAATTGAAACTGGCTCAATTAACCACTCAAAAACCAGAAGTGATGCTGTGGCTCAAGTGGTAGAGCTCTAGCTGTCAGCACAAAGAGGCTCAGGGACAGCGCTCAGACCTTGAGTTCAAGCCCATGACTAACAAAAAGGAAAAATGTAAGGTAATATAATAGGAAAATCTATGCAGTTTCAATCTGTCTCCAGATGAATGACATCAAATCTACTTAATTCAGAACATCATGTTACAAACATTTATTTCTTGCCATAAGCATTAGAACTATGTCTAGAAGTGAAAATTTACCCCTTAAGCCAACGTGAGCATACACTTCTATACAATAAATCTTGTTTTCCCTAATGAAGAGGTCTGATTTTCATGAATGCTTACAGGTATTTGTATATTATACTTTATTCTGTCTGAAGAAATACTAGTTAGAACTGATCATAAGCGTTCTGGGTTTAATAGTACTATATAGGCCCACATATCAAAAATGTAATTTATGAGAGACATAATAGTTGTACTAGACCATATTAAGACATACATAAAGATAAGCGCCTAATATCCAATTAAATCTTCAGCACCACGGTCAGCATCTCCTCCTCTATGTTTTTGCAAGTGCTAATTATGAACATTAAAAAAGTCTTTTGAATTTCAGAGGTTACAGAATCTTTAGGTTAGCCAATCATTCTGAAATCAAAGGTCCTGAGGTCAACCACTTCAACACCCATTTAATATTGGCACTTACCTTATTGCCAACCAAGGTCTAGCTCATCTGATCTCATGATGGCAGTAATATGTACAATTCACATGGCTATGCCATTAATCTAAGTGAATGATTAAGTCATCACTCAAAATAGTATTTACTCTAGATATATAATTTTATTTTCATGCTAAAATCTAGTAATTTGGCTAGGTAGTGGCGTAAATGAATACAGAGGAAATATAACAAATGAGAACATGTTCAATTGCATATTGCATTAAGTGTTTCATTAAAATGCAATTGAATTCAAGAGGTGGTAATGATGAGAAAAATCTTCACAGGGGATTTAAGGATCTGTCTAAGGTCCTGCGTTCTTTGGATGGATGGTAAGTAGATGGTTAAGTAGAGGTGGGGTAAAGACAATGTATAAGAGTGTGCAAGACAGAATGGAAATGAACTGGGAAAATTGGATAACATGTTCTCATATTTCATAGAAGATTTAGCATCTCACGTACCATCTGTGCAGTAAGACTGTTGTTGGGCCTTACACATTAGGTAGGAAGGTCCCACGTAAGAATCACCTCATGGTTAAACTCAGCTCCATCCCTGAGACAGCGAGGAGGATTGAGTTAGGCTTTGGTGGGAGAGCAATGCTTCACCGTGAAGACCCAGGAGCTGTGAGGATTCCTTGCTACCCCTGTGGACGTGGGAGCTTCACACTAGAATACCTCAACCCAAAGAAAGTATCTAGTGGCGGCTAATAACAATAACCATAGGCCGGATAAATGTGTTAAAATATGGAAGCAAAAAGAGTCACGGAGCAAATGATAGGGCACAATAACAAAACATGTTTCTCGGATTCATACCCATCAGGCATAATGAGACTAGCAGATCAAGAACCAATTCCAATGAAAACATGACTTAGTACTTCTAGTTCCCCAGGGGAATGGGTCATGCTGTGCAGTATGTGAAGGCTTACATGGAGGTGAGTCAAGAAACAGAAGAACGTAGAGACAATTATGAGCCAGAGCCCATACTGGTATGTTCACGGGAAAAATTTGATGAAGCAAGGTACATTGAGTTACGCGTCGATTTGATAGCCCCAATGATTTCAACAGGTTTGTGCCTACAGTAGTAGCTCCTAATTGTCTGGCACCCAGATCTGGAATAATTCACGAGAGTGAGAATAAGTATTAACTTAATGAATGAGATTTTAATAAGGGATGTGATTGGGATGTGGTCTCTAATTGGTTGGCTTGGGTATCAACGGCATATCCCTAGACAAGTTGTTTACTATGCTTACCAACCCCCTAAGCTTGGGGAAAGCAGTCCCTTTCATGTCCCCAGCCACTCCACCAAGAGGTCAAAGTATCATGAAACACAGAAAATAAAGAACATAACTAGTTCACAAAGTACAATCTAAAATCTATAGGATCTGAGAATTAATCGAAAGAATTAGAGTTTGCAGACAAAGTCAATTTGATATCTAGATCTTGAAGCATTTAACATTTGACTAGAATCAGATATATAGATATCTGATGATAGACAGAGACAGAGAGCGAGCGAACAAGAGAGCGAGAGAGAGAGAGAGAGAAATAGCTTTATTTCTCTATTTTAAAGGAGTCATGACATTACCAGCCTGAACTAGAAAATGGCCATCAAGTTGCCGGATAAAAATTAAGGTAGTTTCAAATAACTTCACTTTTGGAAATGTATGAACTTTAGACCTAATTATATTATACTGGGTATGATAATTTACCAATCACACCACTCTATAGATTGAAACAATAAATACACTTCCAAAGCTATAGTTATTATATTCAAGTATCAGCTTACTTAACTTTCAGTTCCTGGCCAATAACTTAATTCTGAACATATATTTAAAACAGACATGGTTTTAAATCACATTTCATTAATGGGCTCTATTTTAAATGAGTTCCTTTATATAAGTAAGGCTTACTTTGCGTTTGATTTGTTCAAAAGCGATTTCAAAATCCCTTGAACCTTAAATGAATATGTCTTAATGCCATTCCTCTTTATGGTAATACATATAAAGAGGTAGAAACATTTCAACTCATTCTTTTTCTCTTTACTCCCTCCACAAGGGACCTAATTGTGCTTCTTAAACACAAAGTGACAATTTTTGATACAGATTTATTTAATTTTTAGAAATTACTTCAAGTAATCAAACATAAGCATTAATGAGAAACATATGTACGTCTCTTGCATTCTAGAAATGAATGCAAAGCAACATTGCAATCAAGGTAGGATCAGGTTTCTCGGCCTAGTTGTGCACATATGAAATCAGAGAGCCTGAGAGGTGAGCATAGGTGTATTTTCATTGCTATGTGTGTTTGTCTGTGTATTTTGTGAAAGACATGTGTCTGAGTTAGCTCCCAACAACTCAGAGAAGAGCTCTTTTATATGTAGCAAGACACACTCCAGGATATTAACGCTCCAGCATTTCTAAGCGGCTCTGTTCACACCAGCTCCAGAGTCAACATCATGAAAGGAGCCTCTAGCTGCAAAAAAGCACACAAAGCAACGAGATGAACCAGTTCCAAATGCCATAAAAATGGAAACCGGTTCAAGAACAACTACCTGTTTGTTCAGAAAGCACCCCAAAGAGCAGGAGGGTAAATAAAACTCAGAACCTGTTAGATTTATAGGCAAATAACCATTATCTACTATGTATAGATGAGTGAAGGATAATTTTACGCAAACCACAGTATGTAAACTCAAATAAGTAGGAACTAAGCCTTCACAGTACGAGCAGGAAGTTCAAGGTGGGGGCTGGGGGAGGAAATAAGGAAATGGCCTTTTCTATGTGGTGGATCACCAACCTGGGAAATCCATTACAGAGCCAAATCCTGGAACAGGATTTTATAAAGGGACCTGGCTTGAAATAGAATACCTCTGGTCTTGAGCGGTGACTTCATACCTTAAGCAAAATTCCTCTTGCCAAGATCCAATTACTAATTGGTCTTCTGTAGAAGATTATGGAAATAGAAATTATAGATTTAATATTACAGATCCTATAGTATGAATTCCTTGGGAGCCTTTACCATGTAACCACTTGTGAATGAATTTGTTTCAGGCAAGTAGTATCAGGAGCCAAATACCCTAAATAACAGATCATGGGATTTTATGAACTTCAGCTTCAGAGCTTAATAGCAAACTCATAGTTTTAAGACATTTTTCTCAAAACTAGAGCATTTTGATTTTAGCCATTTAAAATACCTTTAAATTTGGTGGATTTAAAGTTTGGGAGTAAACTCAAGGATTTCCAGATTTAACTTTAAAAAAAAAAGTGCTTTCCTGAGTAGTGATGGCAGATTTTTCAGGTTCTATAAAATGTCTATAAGCAGATTCATTAAACTAAGAGCACCAATTTACTTGTAGATATCCATATCTTGATGAGACAGATGTAAAGAATCTGACATTTGTAGCTCTCGTTTGAAATGCATGTGTTCAAAAATAAGAAAAAGTCCTTTTGAGGGTAAATTTTGCTGAAAAAAATTTATTTAAATAGATTTTTTAATTAAACGCTTCAGCGATTTCACGTTATAAGGCAGAAGTATAGCATTAATGAATTTGAAGAGGCTTTGCAGAAATGGCTGATTAAATATGGGCAATGGAGAAAGGAAGGATTGCAAGTAAGCCAGGAAGGAAAAAGGGATGGGGAGAAAAGAGAAAGCAGAGGGAGGAATGGCTTGCACTAGAGGCTTTCTGTGTACTCATGAATCACACACCTTCACACACACTGGCTTCTTGCTGCTAGCTGCCAAGTATTGGAAAAAGAATGTTAGCTCAGCCTGGAAGTGTTAGTTCACGCCTGTAATCCTAACTATGCAGGAGGCTGAGATCTGAGGATCATGGTTTAAAGCCAGCCCAGGCTGAAAAGTCCCCATGAGACTCATCTCCAATTAACCACCAGAAAGCCAGAAGTGGCACTGTGGCTCACAGTGATAAAGTGCTAGCCTTGAGCAAAGGAGCTCAGAGACAGCGCCCAGGCCCTGAGTTCAAGCCACCTGACTATCATCACCACCACCACCCCCAACAACAACAGAAGAATGATAGCTCCACAGATCCTGAATTCGTTGGCTATATAAAGATTACCTTACCTTGTGAGATTCTATCAGTGGTGGCAAAGATTTTGTTTTTTCCCAATCACTACATTAAAAAAAGACACTAAACAACAAAACCAAATTAACAAAGCACAATACAAACCTTAAAATAGAAGCATGGAAAGATGCACTGTTAACAACCACAAGACTTGTATGTCAATGGCATTTATGTGAGAAAAATTAAGGAGAAGTAGCAAGTTTTTGTAATTCCTGAGAACCAAAAGCATCCGTCGGATCACTCTTGAATAGTACAGTTTGAAACTACTAACCCAGCCAAAAAGTTCTCAAAACTCCATTTCCAAACTAACCAGCAAAAACAACAGTAGGTCTGGACTTGTGGCCGGCAAGCCTAGTGAGCTCAAGATCCTGAATTTAAGCCACAGTACTGCCCCCCCCCATGAAGCAAAATAAAATAATCATTCTCAATTCTGTAGGATATACAATTAATTCTTTTTTCCTTTCCTTTTTTTTTTTTTTGTCAGTTGTGGGGCCTGAACTCTGGGCCTGGGCGCTGTCCCTCAGCTCTTCAGCTCAAGGCAAGCACTCTATCACTTGAGCCATAGCACCACTTCAGGTTTTTTTCTGCTTATGTGGTGCTGAGGAATCGAACCCAGGGCCTCATGCATGCGAGGCAAGCGCTCTACCACTGAGCCACCTTCCCAGCCCTACAATTAATTCTTGTGTGCATTCTCTTCCCTTCCCCTCCATTCTTCCACCCATCTCCCGTTGGATCCACTCTCTCATCTTGCAAGTATCCATTTCCTGGAACTTATTTTGCTGGGTTTTGATTTCGTCTTTTTAGAGAATTATTCTGCTTGTGTTCTCCATAGACTATTACACTTCAGCTCCATAGACTATTACACTTCATTTGTAACCCCTTGCTTACCTAGTGAGATGGCACAAATCAAGATGCATACATAAAGTGCTTTGTTAAAAGTCAATACATAACCTAAAATTAAGTTAAGTAAGGGAAGGGGTGGGTTGGGAGGGGTGAGCAAGGAGGTTGAAAGGTGACATTGATAAAGACACACCGTATTCATAAACTGCTTCGGTGGATAGTGACCCGTGCGTAGAAAGGAGGGCTTATTGATAAGTAACTAGAGGGGAAATAGTTTAAAGATTTTGGCACATACACATATGCATTTTACAAGATGGAAATGTTAATTACTATGATTTGATCATTATACATTGTATATATTTATTGAATTGTAATTGCATACTCCATAAATGAGTATATATAGGCCAATTATAAAAAGAGAATTAAAAAATCCATACTAGCACAAGAGCAGAAAAAAATGTGAAAGCAATGTTTTAAAATAGAAAGACAAAAAAAAAGAAAATTTAAGTTAATAAAGAAACAAAGAGGCATGTGAAGCATTTAAGGCAAAATGTCAGGGAGGGGGGAAACTTAAAGCGTAAATTCTGTTTCTGGAATGTAGTCATTTCTATATCACAAGCGCTGCCCATATGCAGAAGGAAGCGAGGGAGGGAAGGAGGCAGAGGAGCAAGAACAGAAGTGAGTACACAAGAGAAGAAAAATGGAGAGAAGTAAAAGCTTCAAGGTGAATTAAAATTATGATATGATTATGTTCATATTTACACTGGGATTATGTCATTCAGTGAAAAATAAAATATCCCACACCAGAAGCATGTTTATTTTTCACTCAACTCCGAATTTATTATTGTCACTCTGCAGGTTGTAGGAACGAATCTGTTCTTAGGAGTTAAAAGGTATGTCACACATATGGACTGTGATAGAAGTTGCTTTTAGTTGATCTGGCAGTACTAGGGTACATTTTTCCAAAAGAACACACAGGATAGCATAACTGGAGCTACAGAATTTTCTCACAAGGAACTTCTTCTTGAACATGTATGTATAAATCCACATCTACAAATGCACACAGATCTATGCAGCCAAATACACATCTCCTGCCTACATTAGCTAATACCTTCATTTCTATGTTCTCAAAGCATTATTCAACCTATGAAAGTATCTGAGGAAGGACAAAAGCGTAAGAACGCACTACTCATGGATGTGTGAGCCACTTCCACCCTTCAGACTCTTGGAGCAATCCAGCGATGTCATAGTTGTTTTCTTATGTCATATTGGTTGTCAACAGAGGTTACCACTATCAAGGAGGAATGTATTGTAAAGGCTCTTTTGGGCTGAGATCTCCTTTGCATTAAGATGTTCAATGTGAGCTCAACGTTATCTGAGAAGTGAGAAGATGACCGCATTACTATCCAGTGGCTGTGGTTTCTTTGGACCACAGTGGCCATTTGATGGTGTCCCAAAGGCAGTTGCCAGGTAAGAAAGAATTTTCTGTAGAGGGTTGTAGCGTATAAGGACTGGCGTGTGTGTAGTTCATTCTCCTTACATGGTTGTACGTGTCTGTGAATACAGTGCCTCTCACTCAACGCCACCCCATTCCATCTCTCCCAAGCCCGCTCCTTCACTCAACATTCCTTCCATTTTGATACATATTCCTCAATATGGTGACGTTTCCTGCAGCGTAGTTGGCCTATTTAAAACACATAAGCCTTACACTGTTGTTTTTGTTGCTCTACGGATAAAATATAGAACAATTACTATGTCTAAAAGCCATGAATCTCAACATGACTTTGTTGTACAAAAACACTTCCGCACCACTTCATGCCTGCAGGAGATAACCAAGTATGTAACGCTCCAGTATCACGTTCTTCATGATCCATTCCCTCCTGGGTTTTCTAAGCTTGTCATACAGACTGCTACCTGACTGCAACATAGAAGCTCCTGCTTGTCCATGTGTGTGTATACTAATGCCTTTCCCTATAACATCCCTACGATGTTCACTGTGGAAAAAAATTTGTTCATCTTTTGAGAGTCCTGCTCTGAGCCTCTATCCCTTAAATTGAACAGATTACTCCTTCTTTGGGGTCAACATTCTGCTTGTGTCATGCTGCCATTATGACATATGGTAATGTGTTCAGCAATTTTATTTTTACTTACCTACTGGAAAACTACTTTATACCCTGCTTTAAAACAGTGATTATCTTTTCTATTGACTACTCCATGTCAGCCACGGGCAATGGAAGTATAATTAGACGTCTGTGTTGTTGTAGCTTTCATTCAATCTGACTGAAGAAAAATAAACAAAACCATGTCCATCAATTACCGTGTATGCGGTAGAACACAGAGCACTTTACTGAGTCTGGAGCTTGGAAAATGCTGGTAGCGGGAAGAATTTTGCCTCAAGCACCAAAGGGAGATATTAAGGCTTTCCAGTGAACTCCAGTCTGGTCCTTTTGCCCCAAAACCTTCTCGAAACCAACCTTCCATGCTGCTATTATAATTAGGGTTCTTTGAACTTACATGAGTGCTGTTATGAGGGATGTTATAGAGCTTTGCACTTTCTCACTTTTATTAAATTATAAATCTGAGTCAGCAAGCACTTTTCTCAATCCCTTTTAACATTTACTTGGGCTAGTAGGGTTGACAAATTTAAGAAGGAAGTGGAAATAATGATAACCCTGACTAACATTATCATGTAATTCTGAAGTATATGCTGTGTTCACAAAAAATTAATATTCTCCTCTCCACCTTTTGCTATATGAGGATCACATTTTTAAATAGTGTAGACAATGCTCAAGTGACTCAAGTCCTATGATTAATAAATAGGCAATACATAATAAATAGTAGACAGGTAAAAATTGGATTTACAAACTCTTCATTTCTTTTATACTGATTATGGCCACTAATGTGATGATGACCTTGCATAAAATAATATATAACTTTATGTGAATTTCACATAAATTTGCCATAACTCTAGAATACATACTTCATTGTTTTACAAACAATAAAACTGGTTGCTAACTCCACTTGCTCAAGGCCAAGTGGATAGTGAGTAAGTGGTGGACTACACCAAGTATTTACGACTTGTCCACTTTCTATCATAATAAATGCTCCTACTCAAGAGCTTTATCCATTAGACCTCTGCTTCCTTCATCTTCTTTTAGATTGATTTGCGTTGGGTACCTCAGAAGGGTTTTAAAAATCCTTCCATCTTTACTAAGCCCTTGTACAAAGCAGGATTTATGAGACAGTGCGTCTTCATCGTGTCACCGGTTCATCGTTTTCCCAGAGCTACAGATCTGTTGCATGAATAGAAAATATCTGTATCTATTGGGACATCAGTGGACATTCTCTATCATGAACAGACCTGCAATGAACACTTAGGAACAAGAATTTTTGTGGACTGTTATTTTCGTCTAGTTGGATCAAAGCATAGCAAGAAACGCTAGGTTATGTGGTTCAGGCAAATGTTACTGAAAGTGCTGAAGTATTTTCCACACGGGCGTGCCATTGTACACTCATGATGTGTATGATATCCAAGCAGCCCATGTTCCTATTAAACAGTTGCTAATTTCTAACCATGTAATGTTAATTATTACTGAGATCGTTGTGACAGGCAAAATATTGCCCCACCCAAAAACTAGGTTCACAGTTTATCCCTGAGAACATAAGTAGATTACTGTGCATAAACGACTTAACAGGGAGATATTGTTATCTACATGTGTACACACAACTTCTCTAAAGCAGAAGGTCTTTCCAACCTGTGGCTCTACAGTCCATTCCTCAAACAACTGAGCACGTCACCTTTAAGATAATTGTGTAGGAGTAAAGTCAACCAGTGCCCATGAACACCTGTATCCCACAATTAGAACAGCGTTGTTTATGATTGCCGAAAACTGAAAACAACCTAAATGTTCTTCAACTGGTGTCTGAGTGTCTATACAATGGAATATCTCCTAATATTGGAAAGATGGCAATACCAAAGAAAAACATGGATGACGCCTAAATGCATTATGCTAAGTAAGAGAAGGTGCACTACATCTGATTCCATTTAGACAATATTCTGGCAAAGGCAACATTATAAAAAGAGAAAGCAGGTGATTTTTCAGAGCCTGCAGCTAGGCGTATAGGAGGTCTCTACAAGGAACACCCAGGAATTTTTTTGGATGATGGAACTGTCAAATAATTTTTTAATAGTTGGATCATTATATGACTTAGGAGCTTGTCAAACCTCTACAAACTATATGCCATAAAGAATACATCTTATTATAACTAAATTATACTGCAGTTTTTCAAAAGAATCATTCTGCACATAACCTTCAGCTTGCTTTCTCTTCTCAATATAATTTTCTGTGCAGTATCTCTATTGTGTGGGTAGTGATAGTTGACTTTTTCTGCTGTATAATATAGTTTGGGGTAAATATTTCAAATGAATCCATCCATTCTACTGTGAAAGTATTTTGGAGCCATTTTTTAGTTTTTCTTTTTCTGCAACACATCAATACTGTTTTGACAATTCTTGGAATAGTCTTCGTTGTGCACTTGTTCTAGAATTTTTTTGACATAGAGAACTAAGAGTAGAATTGCTGAGACTTTTTCTGTTCAACTTCATATAATAATCCAAGACATTTGATATTCAAGTGGTTTATTATCAAGTGGTCATTCCGATGTACACTTAGCTTAACATGTTCACTAATTACCAGAACATCAAATTCTCACCACACTAAACCTTTTTTGTGTGCGTGTGTGCCATTCCTGGGATTTGAACTCAGAGCTCAAGACTAGTGCTCTACCACTTGAGCCACAGTTTTAGTTCCAGCTTCTTTTGGTAAGCATCTCGTGGACTTGGCCCCTATTTTTTTGCGTGGTGGTAACTATGTAAACTGACATTCCTTTTTATGTATCACTTTTTCTTGTTATCACCTTTTTCTTTTTCCTCTTCCCCTTTTTGCCTGCTTCCTATTCAGTTGTCTTTCTTTTTGAACCATAAAGGCACAATGCCTAGGTGCATCTGATCAAAATGAACTCCGGGAAATGGAAGCATTGTTGCTGGTTTTGTTTTCTTTTCCTTTTGTTCTTTATCTGTCTTTGGAAAGATGATGGGAGGCGCGGAAGTGGATGGACAAAGGGTGAACAAATGCAGTGGTAATAGTCATAGATACTATGTTGAAAATGAACTGTATAACTTGTGGGAAGAGAAATGTACTGTTTACCTGACTTATGCAACTGTAATCCCTCTGAACATCACTTTTACAATAACGATAAGAAATGGAAAAAAATCATACAATGCAAATACTTGGTCATCTTTTGATTTCTTCTGTTGATAAACAAGTTATTAATTTAATGTCGAGAATTTATTGGTATTTTATTTTGTTTTCTGTGTCTTGCTTTTAAAATGTATCCTTAACTAAAATTCATAAAGATAGTTTGATTTATCCCACATATTTTAAAGTTCTATTTTCCCACTTAAATATATCCAATGCAGGATTGATTTTCACTCATGACATGAAATAAGACTCTAATTTCATTTTTCTATAACCAAGCATCCCATAATCATTTATTGAAGATCCATTTTTCCACAGTACCTGAAAATCCACTTCAGTTATATTCAAGCCCACTTTTATGTTCCCTTGGGTTCTATTTCTCTAAATAACACCACACCCTGCAATTATTTTCCTGTTATGATGCATAATAAGATCAAACTGAAGCCAGGTGCTATACCACTAACTACTCAGGAGGCTGAGATCTGATGATTACAGTTCGAAACCAGCCTGGGCAGCAAAGTCCATGAGACTCTTATCTCCACTTAACCACCAGAAAACTGGAAGTCCTGCTGTGGTAGAGAGCTCACCTTGAACCGAAGAGCTGAGGGACAGCACTCTGGCCCAGAGTGCAAGCCCCACAACTGACAAAAAAAAAAAAAAAAAAGACCTCAAGGTAATCTCCTTAATTTGGCATTTTGATATCAGACGTAATAGCTCAGATACTTCATGGATGATTTTGTATGCTTTCTGTTACATATACTTAATAGAACCACCGTTAATGATACTAAGATCACTTGTTTAAAATGCAGATGGCTAAGTCTCCTCATTGCAAATGGAGAACTTTTCTTTCTGTATCACTTATGTAGTAATCTGATAACAATAACTGACATGTTGTAACTTATTTTAGAGTAAATAGTGTTTAGGTGTATCCAGTTTTTGAGTTTGCAAAATATTATTTTTCTCTATTACTCAGGCATTTTATGTAAAAAGGATGTGAATTATAGTTTCTTTCAAAAAAGATTGGATTGAATGTGTAAATTATTTACTTGTCAATTTCCAAGACCTCTTCAAGGATTTGATGTAGTGATTACTTTTAATAAACGTGTTTTTCATACTCTTGATTATTTTATACTCTATCTGCTGCTGAGTCCATTTTTTACTTATTTAATGCACTGAGTTAAGGGTAGTGATTCTGCCTTTTGATACTGAAATGGACTCTGTGCCCCCATTAGCACGTTGAGTATCCCTTACTTTCTTCTCAGACTTTTCCCAACACCGACATCATTCTTACCTTCTCTGATTCATGCTTTTCACTTGACCCACATGTTGCCCCAGTTTTCAGCCCCTCTCCTTTCTGGTTTCTAGGAATTTCTTCGGGGTTTGTTGCTGCTGCTGTTTACTTCAAGCTCGGGTTCTCTGTTCAGTGCTAGCTATGGACTAAATCTGCTCTGAAAATTCAGAGGTGAACAAACCTAACCTGAGCTCAAGAGTCTTTAAGCCAGAATCCTTGTCGTAGTGACTGCCTGCCTGTGAACGGGCATGGCAGTGAGTGCACGGGCGTGGCAGTGCCCCGCGTGGCAGTGAGTGCACGGGCGTGGCAGTGAGTGCACGGCATGGCAGTGAGTGCACGGTGTGGCAGTGAGTGCACGGCGTGGCAGTGAGTGCACGGGCGTGGCAGTGAGTGCACGGCGTGGCAGTGAGTGCAGCGCGTGGCAGTGAGTGCACGGCGTGGCAGTGAGTGCACGGCATGGCAGTGAGTGCACGGGCGTGGCAGTGAGTGCACGGCATGGCAGTGAGTGCACGGCGTGGCAGTGAGTGCACGGCGTGGCAGTGAGTGCACGGCGTGGCAGTGAGTGCAC
>NW_012267243.1:17035976-17036808 GCF_000151885.1 Dipodomys ordii | reverse complement strand
CGGCGTGGCAGTGAGTGCAGCACGTGGCAGTGAGTGCACCGCGTGGCAGTGAGTGCACCGCGTGGCAGTGAGTGCACGGCGTGGCAGTGAGTGCCCCGCGTGGCAGTGAGTGCACGGGCGTGGCAGTGCCCCGCGTGGCAGTGAGTGCACGGCGTGGCAGTGAGTGCACGGCGTGGCAGTGAGTGCACGGGCGTGGCAGTGCCCCGCGTGGCAGTGTGGCCTCCTCGCTCCGGCTGTTCTGGAGGGTTAAAGGAAATCCAGTCAGATGCACGACCATGGGAACTCCTTGCATGGCCGCTCAGGAAGCCCGGTGATGGCTTCAGCCCGGGGTGACAGGCCTAGGAAGGTGGGCCCAGCCTGCGCCGCCCTCGGCGGGGAGGTCGGACTCCGGGGGCCGTCGCCCCAGGTCCCGGGGCCGGGGCCGGGTCCGAACCGGCTGCACCGGGGGCGGGAGGGGGTGGCTGGTCCCCGGAGGGTTAGCGGTTCACTACCCCACCGAGGCCTTGGGAGATGGCCGAGCACCGCCCGCACGTCGCTCTGCTCTGGGCCGGCGGGTGGGAGCCTCGCGGACTCGGCGGCCCAGGCTGGCTCGGAACCGGATCCTCGGACCCAGGGCAGGCCCCTTTCCCCAGGGCACGCCCCGCGCGCCCGGGGACCCGGGATTCCCCGCGGCGGACCGGACGGCCTTCTGGACTCCGGCCTGCAGGGGGCAGTGTGGCCCGGGGGCGACGCCGCGCCGGGGAGCGCCAAATCCTTCCCGGGGGCCGTCAAAGGAGTCACGGGGGCCGGAGCCTCGGACTGAGCCTGCGCGCGGAGCCCGGCGCGGCGGGGC
>NW_012267243.1:16984904-17035162 GCF_000151885.1 Dipodomys ordii | reverse complement strand
AGGGAGGGGAGGGGGGCCCTGGCGAGGTCAGGTCTTTTGTGGGCGTCCTTCAGCCCCTGGCCCGAGCCCGCCGGCTGGGAGGGGACAGCCCAGGTTGGACAGCCCCTGTGTGGTTGTCGTCGTCCACGCAGGACACTCAGCCACTGGGGTCGGTCTCCAGCCTCCCATCAGGCAGGGCTGGGCTGGGCAGGGCTGGGACAGGGGCAGGACAGGGGCAGGGACCAGGGCAGGGACCAGGGGCAGGACAGGGGCAGGGCAGGGACAGGGGCAGGGCAGGGACAGGGCAGGGACCAGGGGCAGGGACAGGGACCAGGGGCAGGGCAGGGACCAGGGGCAGGGCAGGGACCAGGGCAGGGACCAGGACAGGGACCAGGGGCAGGGCAGGGACCAGGGCAGGGACAGGGGCAGGGACCAGGGACAGGGGCAGGGACCAGGGGCAGGGCTGGCCTGTGCTGGAGGCAGACCAGTCCTGATCTGGGGAGCGGCCAGCCTCAGGCATGTTCTAGAACAGTGTCCTCCGAGCTGCTACCTGGTACTGTTTTGAGGTAACCATATTGAATAAGTGCCACCTGTGCAGTAATGTCACCCGGGACTAAACCCACGCAACTCATAGCCTTAGTGAGGTACAAACAAGTAAGTGTAGTGACACAGACTTTATGTCCTTGCATGCTTTCAGAGTTGAGGCCTTTCCAACTTGACCTCTCTCTGTTCCCCTCTCACTCCAAGAGTGCATCACTTTGCCCTGCAGAAAGAACCCTCTCTCAGTCCGTGTGTGTGTCCATGCTTGATTCCTGTGTGTCTCTCTTTGTCCCATACTTGCCCTGTTCTTTCTGCCGCTAACTTTTCATTCTCGGATTTTGCTTACATGTTACCTTTTTTCGTAGATCTTCCCTGAGTCTCCTTTTGCTAGCCCACAATTCAGAACAGATATACCTATTAGGTTCTCATAGTACTTCATGCCTCATACCTTGTTTCGCCTGGTGTTAATATTCTCCGTTTTATTCTGTCCATAAACTCAAGTTGAAGGCCATATGTATGTGTGTGTCTTACCTGTCATTGTTCCAGCACTGTGCCGGAACACAGGTTATGAAATAGAATCAGAATGAGACTAGAAATAAATGTAAGGCAAATCATATAAGACTTACGAACATAAATTTTATTTCCAGGATATTGGGGAACCATTGAGGGATTTATTTTTTTTTGTGGATAATATGTAATGTTTTATTTGTCCCTCTACAGACTTGCAAGCATTTGGCAAATAACAGGTTCCTACTGACAGAGAATAAGGAATGATTTTATAACATACAACTTCATGTAAGGTTCACCTTGGCAAATGATTTGTCCAATCATCTAAAGATACTAAAGCTTTCCCCATTGAAGGATTTTAAAGGATGAATGGTATTCATTCATTCCTTAAACAGTTATTCAGCCACATAGAAAGCATATTTTTCCTTGTCTTTATAGCACTTATACTCTAGCATATAATACAGAATTTAAACACTTAGAAAGAAAATGCTGGTATCATCTATGTGTTGTATGTAATAAGCAGGTAGCTCTGAAGCCATACATTTTCACATAGTATAATTGTGCTCCATTGGTGGCCTACCAGATACCACTATTTCATTCCATTCCTTTTGATAGCTGAGTAATACTTTATTCTGTAGATATACCACATTTTATTTATTCATAATCCATCTGTTGATGAATATTTGGATTGTTTTTACCTTTTGGCTGTTTGTTATAAACACTACAAAGTTTTATTTGAAACCTGTTTTTGATCTTTGAGTATGTTCCTGTGTGTGGAGTAACTGGGCAATAGGTGTTTTTGTATTCATTACTGAGGAGCAAATAAGGTTTCCTACTAACAGTGTGTGAGCATTCCAGTTTCCCCAAGTTTTCACCAACACCTGTTACTCTCTTGTATTGTTTTATGGTTATGGCTATGTTGATACCTTCCTTTGAGTTTGGCTTGCATTTACATAATTATTAATAACATGGAACTTTCGCATGCTTCTTGGCTATTTGTCTTTCTTCCATAGAAAAAGTTTTATTTTCATATATTCTAAATTCTAGACCTTTATCAGATAGTAAAATGGGTTGTCTTTTCACTGTATTGAAAGTGTCAGAACTTTGTGAAGTGCAGTTTACTTTTGTTTGTTTGTGAAGTGCAGGTTACGTATTGTTTCTTTGGTTGCTGTTTCGTTTGATTGCATTTCAGAAGACATCACTTGACCTTTAGTCTTTTTCCTAAGCATTTATAATTTTAGCTCTTAAATTTATATCTTTTGTTCTTTCAATTTAACTATTATATGTAGTATGTGGTAAGGTTCCTGTTTCATTCTTTACACATGGATTTCTATCTGCCCGTATAATATTTGTTAAAGAAATTGTTGTTTTGTCTATACATAATATCTTTGTTTTTTGTGTCTTTTGTGTTTTTTTTTGTCAGTCATGGGCCTGACTGTCCCTCAGCTCTTCAGCTTAAGGCTAGTGCTCTACCACTTGAGCCACAGTGCCACTTCTGGCTTTTTCTGCTTATGTGGTGCTGATGAATCGAACCCAGGGCCTCATGCATGCAAGACAAGCACCCTACCACTGAGCCACCTTTCCTCCATCATTCTTTTGTATACTGTTTATGTTGTATCTTTTCCCATCATTCTTTTGAATACCGTTTACATTGTATCTTTTCCCATGGTTTTACTCTGAACCTATTCATGTGCTTGGATTTAAAGTGACTACTTTGTAGATAGCATATACATGGATCATTTCTTATTTATGCAGCTTGCCAGTCATTGCCTTTTAACTCAGGACTTTATTTAAATTTAAAGTAGTTATTGGTAAGACTTAACATCTTCCATTTTCTTTTTTTCTGTATGTCAGACCATTCCTTGTCCCAGAGTTCCTCTGTTATTATCTTTTGTGTATTACTGATTTTTATTGTATTGTCATTCCCTCTTATCTGTATGTTTTAATAACTTTGAAAATTATGATTAGCCTGCTAAACTTACTAACCTTTTTAAAATAAGTACCAATCTAAATTAAATATAAAAATTTGGCTTCTATACATTCTTATCTTGTCATATACTGAATATTTTAAATTGTGTGTCCACTAAGGTAGATTTGTAATTAGTATTATAAATATTTTTCTTGTAAATCATATGGAGAGGTTTTATAAACTCAAAATACAGTTATACTGGCCTCTATATTTACTAGTAGTTATCTTTAACGATATTATTTATTTCCTCACATGTCTTCAGTTTACTGTCTAGTGTCTCCTTCAATTCAAGCATTAGGACCCCCGTTAGCATTTCTTCCAGAGCAGTTTTACCACTAATGTCTCTGTTTCTCTGCCTTTCCCCCTCTCCCCTTCTTTCTCTCTCCCTTCTTTCCTTGCTTTTGTTTCTTACTTCATCCTTTTTGGTACATCATAATAAATACCCACATTTCAGCAGAAAGAACTGAAATTATAGCCCATTTGCTTCTGCTATATTTGAACTAGAAAAAAAATCTATGATACCAAATGAACATTAGGTTGCTAGATAAATACTTTAAATCATTTGTCATACATATGTTTAAAAAGCTAAAGAAAACCAGAACTAGAATTAAAGAAAGCCAGAAAGTATTATTTCAATAAATAAACCATATCAATAAAAATACAAATAAATAGTACTAGTAAAAATACATGGGATGAGCTGGGCGCCAGTGGCTCACACCTGTCATCCTAACTACTCAGGAGGCTGAGATCTGAGGATCATGGTTCAAAGCCAGCCTAGGCAAGAAAGTCTTTGAGACTTATCTCTAATTAACCACCAGAAAACAGGAAGTGGCGCTGTGGCTCAAGTGGTAGAGAGCTAGCCTTGAGGCTGAAGAGCTGAGGGACAGCGCCCAGGCCCAGAGTTCAAGCCCCACGACCGACAAACACACACAAAAACACAAACCATGGAGGGGCGGAGGGTTGAGAGTGAAGAAAACTGAGAGAAAATGAAGGAAGAGGTGACACTGTCTGGTAGGAAATGTACTCACTATCTGACTTACGTAACTACAACCCCTCTGTACATCACCTTTATTATAATAGAATAAAATAAAACAATGCAGTCAATCTGGAAAAAATGACATACATTATGAAAGGGTTCATATAAACATGTTACAGCTGAATAAGTGAAGGGAAATGGTAGCAGGGGTGTTCAGCAGCAGATTTAAGCACAGGAAAGAATAATCAAACTTGAAGATAGCTCCAGTGAAGTTAGGGTCTGAGATGCGGAAGCTGGCCTTAGCACACGTCCGTACCTACTAATGCACAGCACTAGTACTACCTGCAGCAACTTGTTGTGCCGTCTTGACGCAGGTCCCAGTCAGGCCAAATGGAAACGGCTTAAAAACTTCATGGCAGGCTCAAAGCAAAATTCGTGGCGAGATGGGTTTAATTGGCTCTTGTTGCAGTCAGCTGTCCACAACGGGTACCTGGCTGTTATCCTCAAGGTTGTGTGAGGCTAGGTCAAAGCCCACAAGGGGGTTCAAGCACAGTTCAACTCATAGAGCATACCTGACTGCAAACCCTCGAGCTGAGGGGAAGTCCCACAAAGATCTACCCTGCTTGTGTAACCTTTCTTCCGACTGTGCACTGTAAACGGCGGGCTATCTTCTACACATCCAGTAAGGTTCCTTTTTTCAGTGTTTGGGGAAACGCCAGCCTTTGGAGTTCCCCACTCTGCTGTTGTCACTATATTCGCTACCGTTATGATTATTATTTTTTTGGGGGGGTCCGGTCGTGGGGCCTGAACTCTGGGCCTAGGCGCTGTCCCTCAGCTCTTCAGCTCAAGGCTAGCCCTCTACCACTTGAGCCACAGCGCCACTTCCGGCTTTTTTTTCTGCTTATGTGGTGCTGGGGAATTGAACCCAGGGCCTCAGGCATGCAAGGCAAGCGCTCTACCACTGAGCCACCTTCCCAGCCCATGATTATTTTTTAATATATTTCTTTTGCCTGCATACTCTCTCAGTCTCTTGTCCTAAGACTTCACTCACATATACTATGCCTACTCAATGTGTAGCTCTGAATCAAACTTTCACTCTTCGTCCTTTTGTCTGTTGTTTTAGTTATGTTAGCTATTAACCACAAATCCGCTGTTTCTGATTTGATATCATGGATGAATATAAGTACCCTAAAACCCATTGGGAGCTGGGACACTAATCCCATGAAGGGTGCTTGTAGGCCCAGCAGCTGTAGAGGCTTGGCAGGAGGATTGCTTGAGCCCAAGAGTTCAAGACCAACTTGGATAATACAGCCAGGCCCTCTGTCTACAAGCAAAAAACAAACCAAAACACAAGTCCTTTAAGATTTAGGATTATTTCTTACTATTCAGAGGATTCCTTTTTTCGTGGTTAGATAGTAAAGGGGCACTTAAAATCGAGGGTCCTCTTAATTAGTTTTCAGATATAATAAGTTAGAGTTGGTAGCATATTGGGGACAAGTCTACATTCATTTCACAGTTGGTCTTAGAATATAGTCCTCCTGCTTTCAACCCATAGTTTAGAGCATTAACAAGGCAACTGCTGTTGAGTACTCTGAACTCAGTTTTTGTGTCCCTAGTCATATGTGACTGTTAAAAGATTCTACATCTCCTAGCTATAACTATTCAATTAGTGAATATCCCCTAGGACAAAGCAGCCTCAAATTTGACCTGCCTCTCTCCATCTCAGTTTATCCTGCGTCTTAGCACTGTGATTCTTGTGTTTTCTATGTCTTCAAACAGATACAAACATACATATTTCAGTCCTCAGCTTTTTAGATTTTCTTGAAATACATGTTGATTTTAAATACCTAATCCTGTAAATTTTCATTAGCAAGTCCTTATCTTGGTAGCAGAAATGCAAAACTTATTTTGATGGCATCCATCAGAAATTATAAATATGAGTAAATATCAAAGATTTTCCTTCTCAGTGTCTTTAAATACCTGACTTTTAAGCAAAACTTTTTTAGATGTAATGCATAAGACAACTCTTGGCATTCTACAGTGGCCTCTGATTTATTGCATAGTGCCAGGTGTATACGTGTTCATTTGTTATTTGACAGAACTTTATTTTGTAATCCTTTTGGCAGCAATAATTTTTCAAAAAATACCTTTTTAATGAAAATCCAGGTATTTTTATTTTTGTTTCTCAAGAAAACTAGTGATGAATGTAAGAGACATTTATTTTGTATGTCAGAGATCATCGTAATATCAGAAATCACATGAAGTCTGCAAACATAAGGATGTATTTCAAAAGTCAATGATTAAGAATGTTATGCCCCCAAAGTAACATTTTTAATACAGTTACAGATGGTGTGATTTATATTACTCTTCTAAAGTATCTCGGCTCATAGAGATTTAAAAAATCCCCACAATTGTATTTCCAAAATAATTTAGCACCTTTATTTTTGCATTTTTCTTGTGCATTTCCTAATACTGACTCCAGAGCCTTTCCTTTCTCTGCATAAATAATTCAAGTAAATAGATCATTTTAGAAATTACATTGATAATAATGAGTCAAAGTATTCTTAGCTGGAAGAACATCCTTAAATTTAATGTAATCTGAATAAATTTGACATGTTACTGTATTTTGTATTATATCTCATCAGATTAAAAGATTCTATGACCTAGCTGGCTAGCTGTGATTAAGAGTGAGAAATTTGTTTCCATTGTTTAATTTCCTTTAGTACAACTCGTTTTTATCATTTTAAATGGTAAAGCAACAAATACTGATTAATACGTTATTTATTGCAGTTCATTTTGTAACTTTAGGGGTTTGGGAATTAAATGTATTTGGGGTGTTTCTGAAATTACTACTGAGAGTATAACATATATGGAGATGAGTGTTGATTTGAGGTGAATGACTGTCCAACATACAAAGTTTTCTAAGTGCTTATTTGTCATGTGGCCTAGTTGTGGTTATGATTTTATTTAGAAACTAATGTTATAATTTATACAGCCATGGTAAACAGTACATGATACATTATATATTTATAATTTATATAATTCCTTATGTCATTTTGTGATCTAAGTAAATGGATTAGGTAGGTTTATTTTACCGTTTAGAAAACTGTTTAAATTTTTATTTTGTTTTCGGTATTTCACTAGCTCTTTATCATACAGAAAAACCCAAATAGTTTTACAACTTGGGGTAGGGAGGAGTTGGGGAAGTGGGAAGGCAAGGGGAAAACAAAGGAGGGGGTACTCATCTTACTCATGTGACTGTAACCCCTCTGTACAGTATCTTTACAATAAAAATATATCTTAAGAAACAAATAGAAACCCAAATAGTTACATCTTGACAATTCTTACCTTTCACATGGTTGGAAAGGGCAAGGTTTATTTTTTAAAATACCAATTTAGAGGTCGCTATCTTTGATGTTGAAAAGAATGACAATGTCTTATTGTCATTGTCATTCTCTTCAAGGACATCCTAATTGCTTGTTTCACTCATTTTCTTTGTGCATGGTACTTTTGGTAACTGTATTTTTCAAAGGTAGCACTATTTATGTGAAGATACTTTATGCAGTTCTCTTTTCCCAAGTTAAAAGTAAGTTTGATTCAAAGGCATATATAAACCAGCCTGTATTTTTTGGAACTAGTTAAAAATCACGGCCACGTCATGAGTTTTTTTTTTTTTTTTTGTATTTTATATTTCAGGAAAGTTAAAGGAGGGAATATTGATGTACACCCATCAGAAAAAGCGCTCATTGTTCAGTATGAAGTGGAGGCCACCATTCTTGGAGAAATGGGGGATCCCATGTTAGGAGAACGAAAGGAATGCCAAAAAATGTAAGTAGTGAATCTACACAGACCTGATGCCACTTTGATCTTCATAGGCAATAGGTGATCACAGCGTTCTTTAGAGATAGGTTATCTTAGAGAATTATATTAAACTTTAACTATAAAATATGTTTATTCCAAATAAAATGTTCCTGTCACGACTGACCTGTAAAGTCAGTCATAAATGCTACATGTATGTGGGACTTTTCAGTTCAATTAAAAATCCTCGGTTTTCTCTTTCCTGGAATTTCGTGAAGTATGACTTTCAGAAGTTCCCAGTTAGGACACAGAGCTTGAATACTCACTTGAAAATCTAGTCCGCTGCAACATGTTAGTAATATCACAAGATTTTTCTGGCTCAAAAGATTAGTTTTAGTTCTCCTAGTATCTTGTGTACTTTCCTAGTTGCTGTTGTAGCTGTCCCTTGGGAACTGGGTTTTTTTACTAGCCTGGATTTGTGCTGGTCATGATCTTGCCTGCCTTCCATCGCTTTTCAGAAATTTAGATTTGGGAGTCACTAATATTCTCATTCAACCCTCCTTTCTCCATAAACAAATAAATGAAAGGACCTAACTTTTACTTGGTAACTAGTTAGAGAAAACTCTACTATTTCCTGGTTTGTGAGTTACTGGGAACACATGTGATAATATTTAGCACGTTAAGTGTATGGTGATGATCCTCAACTGGGAGTGGTTTTTTCCCACAGGGGATATTTAGCAGTGTCTGTAGATATTTTGTAAGGAGGAGGGGGGCATGGCCATACATTGGCTAGAGGCCAGCTGACTGTTGCCAATTATGATGTACTACACATGCTAGCCACCTACAGCTTCATAGTGCTGCAGCCAGGAAACCCTTGCTTATAGCGGTCTTCAAGAGAACTTGCTGAGTAGCTTAACTACACCTTAACTGTCCTTTGTCTTTGGATTAGAGGGAGGCTAACTGACATTAATAATGCATTAAAAATGAATGAATCCTCTACAATAAAGAGAGATTTTACACATGCATTCTTACACAGTACAGCACCTTTTGGTCACATTCTCCCTTCCATTTACGTTTGAGTGATTGTTTGCCAAAGTCTATATATTTTGAGAACACATAACAATCTCTATTTGACTTCCCAAGAAAAGCAGCAGATTGGATTCTTAGACTTTAGAACCTCATGTATCCATACTTCAAGAGAAATTTAATTTTTAGTTCTTAAAGGTGTCCTCACTAGTTTTTTAATGTAGAATTTGACAAAAATATTAGTGCTTTAAAATCTTCAGGCTTTCTAGTCAAGAATTACATTCAGCAGGGAGTTGGAAACAAGAATAAGAATCTGTTCTGTGATTAGAGTATGTGCACTTAAATCTTAGCAAGAAAAGACCTGAATAACTCAAACAGGAAATCAACCCTGGCTGCCCAGGATTTGGAGAGTAATCATATTGTTGTACACAAAGAAAATGTGCTTGTAATTCAAGAAATTTTCTCAGTGGTGTAGCGGAAGGGAATCTCATATAGGATGAGAGAGGTATGAATTGAACCTGTTATTAAGTTGGAGTCATCAAGGCTGTGGCCCAGATATGGTAAAGAAATTTTACAAGCTTGTCTTTATGAGAATTCCAGTTTTGTACAGATTTTGTTTTGAGACAATGATGATTATGGTCCAAAAATAATACAAGTGATAAAGTTTTTGATAAATGGTAATAAGCATGAAGTGCCTAATGAAAATGTTGTATGTTGATTATAGGAATGGTCCAGTATCCATACAGCTAAAATTTTCTAAAACATTTCTCGATATACCTGTATTTTTTCATGTCTTCTTAACAAATGAAGGTGAAGGGAACTGTCTGTTACTCTGAGTAGAAAAGGTTGCATCAAGTTGCTACTATGTATGTGGTAGAAAACACCTAAAAGAAGCTTGTAAGCCTTTGTATATTAAACCAATAAGGGAGACTAGTAGAATGGCTAACGTGCAAAGTGCTAACAATAGCAGATTCTGCAAGAATGTGGAGTAATAAGGACTTTCATTTATAGCTGATGGGAAAATAAACTAAGCATATATTTTGCAAGAAAATTTGGTGGTCTCCTACGAAGCCAAATATAGGCTAACCATATTATCTAGCATTTGCCCAGCAAAAGTCTTTATTTTTAATTGCCAACAATTGGAAGCCACCAAAATATCTTTTGATGGTGAATCTCTAAAGAACAAGATTTAGATTTTATTGGGATTAATATCTTAACTCATTCTACTGGCTTCCCAGACCATTTCCTTGACTTCTCAACCCTGGTCCTTTTACTAAGAAATCATTCAACAGGATGAAGACTTGATTGGTTTCCTCTTTTTAAATTTAAGATCTACAAAGAAGCATCTACTTGAGAGTGTTTTGTCATTACATTAACTTTTTACTCTGAATCCATTTTTTGTTTCGTCATTCTCTCCCATATATGAATCTGTGTAACGGGCATTTGTCGTCAGACTGCGCCATCTTTTCTTGGCTTGTTAGTGAATCACTTGTGTTATATTCAGATGATGGGAAGGAGTGTTGAATAAAATTTACATGTAAATTAATACATCAAAAAAGTTTAACACTCCTGTTACTCAAAGTTTCCCATATAGGTCTTAAAATACATCTCACTTTTCTTCTACTTTCTATATTCTTACCAGCAAAGCAATTAAAATCTAAAAATATCAAGGTTTTGTCTTGTCCTTAACTAGAAAAAAAAAGCAGTAGGAAAGGTCGAGAAAATGATTTACTTGTTGCAGGACAAATTCAAAAATCAATATTGATTAAAGATTCATATACTTTTATATCTGAAAGGCTGCAGGACCTCTGAATGTGCTGTCCTGCCTAGAGATTCAGAAAAAAAAATTGTTTCCTTTGTCCAAATCATAGGAAATAATTCCCTCAAATTTTCTAAGCATAATTAGATGTAATACTTCATTAAGATTTTACAAGCGCATGTAGACTCTGTTATCTTAATTTAAAGTAGTAGTGTTGGATCTGTGGAGTACTTCTACCATATCTGAGTTGGACTTTTGGATATCGTTGCAGTATTCGTCTGAAAAGTCTGAATGCTAACACAGATATAACTTCTCTGGCTCGAAAAGTGGTTGAAGAGTGTAAACTCATCCACCCCTCCAAATTGAACGATGTGGAGCAGCTGTTGTACTACCTACAGAACCGCCGGGTTTCCTGGTCAGGGAAAGGTGAGCGGAGTGCCGGACTTTAGTCAGAGCTGGATTACAATTTCAGCTTCTTTGAATTTGAGTGAGGTTTATCACGTGTGCTATGAACAAGTAAACTAATGGAAGAATGAATAATTATATTAGTTTTCAGTGTGGTAGGTTTTATGCTTCCATATAAAATAATCTCATTTGTTTCATTTTATATGTAAGGAATATATATTTACCAAAATAAGGAATAAATAAGGAATCTGTTGTTGGTTGTAAACTAATAAAAGGAGAAAAGTTAAAGTATAAAACCTATTTTATATGCCCTAACTAGAGTTAAAAAGTTCAAAGTGGCGCTGTGGCTCAAGTGGTAGAGTGCTAACCTTGAGCTGAAGAGCTGAGGGACAGCGCCCAGGCCCAGAGTTCAGGACCCACGACCAGATCCAAAAAAAAAAAAAAAAAGTTCAGAAATTTCCAAATTTATTAATGATACTTGATTTATTAGTTGAATGGATTGTTTTAAGTGTTAAAATATATATCCTTTGCCTTAGTCTATCCTAAAGATGTAACTATTGGAACATCCCAGTATCTATTTGCTATTTATTCCTCTATTTATCTATTTGCCATTTTCCTATCCTCACTTCCTCAGTGAAAGAATTATGCAAGTAACGTATTAGCACTAAGAAGTACTTATTTACAAAAATAAAAGCAGATTATGTGGGGGGGGGGCTTGAATCCCCCAGGTTTGCTCAGCTTGCTTGCTCACAGGTGGTCCTGTCCCACTTCAGGAATGCCTCCAATCTAGTTAGTTGTCAATAGAGTCTCAGACTCTTCTGCTCAGGATAGCAGAGGATTCCATCAATCAGAGTGTTGAACATTGATCCTGTGATTTCAGCCACCTTCGAAACTAGGATTAAAGGCATGAGCCATCAGCACCCAGCAATTTGGTATTTGTTGTTGGTGGTGGTGGTGTTTTATGTGTGGGGTTGGTGGAAGGTATTGTGTTTTCAACTCAGGGCCTCATTCCCACTTGGTTTGCTTGCTTGGTTAATGCTCTATTCTTACTTTCTCCGTTTTGAATAATTATCCCCATTTCACAATCTTTACCAAATGTATGGTTCTTCAACATTGAAACATTCCAAAATGTGATACTCTTACAGTAACATGTCTGTGCTCAAATTTGGACTGGGCTTAGTACATAAATATTAACATTTTGTTTGGGATTTTTTTTGCCCATATTAGTCTTCTCTATATTTACAGCAAATAAATACCTGTGCCTAATAAATACTGCTAGCACTGAATCTTAACAGATGCATGCACATGTTATTGAATGAACTGAATGGCTGTACACTTATTCTTAAAAGCAAAAAAGGCATTTTGAACTTGAAGTATACTTCTTACCAGTAAGTGCTCACCTACCAAGATATAGAAAACATTATCAAGAAAAAAATTATACAAATATTCTCAGAATAATCTTGTTAGGATATCTATATATGAAGAGAGATAACATCTTCAAATAAATTTGAAGTGAGCAAAATCATCAATGTTTGAACTTTTGTATGTACAATAATGTAGGTTGTACAATAGTTAAAATTAACTTTTCCTAGTGCCAAATCAGTAGTTTTAAAAGCATTTATAATAAAACACCTGTAGACTCATGAAAAGAAAAGAATGAGTTTTCAAGGAAAGTCAGCATTTTCTCTTTCCTAAAATTAAAGAAATATGAAAGAAAATTTTGTCATCATATATGGACAAAATAATTCAACAAATGTTATTCTTTAGATATTATTGTTGATGACTATATGCAGTGCTTTGCTATGCTTAATCTATGCTTATTTTTAATTATTCAGTTTTTCTTAACATTTTAATTTGGTATTTGATATTTCATAGCCACAGAACCCCTGCCCTAGAGGGTGGTCCTGTATAACTGTATAATTCATTTTTTTCCTTGCTGATTGAAACTTCTCGCATACTAAGTTGTCCACTTAAGGCAAAACTTAGCTGTTGAGATTATAAGGACATTATCTAGAATGGTGGCTGTCTTCTGAAAATTATTTATCTTTGTGTTCCTTGAAAGTACAGGCTTTCTCTAGCATTTTAACCATTTCCAGACAAAAATATTACTCAACCATATTTTCAATATCACATTGTTTGTACAATGAGTTTTATTGTGACATTTTCGTTCTTGTATATAATGTGTTTTGATATTATTTGTAATTCATTTGCATGCATACACGCTTACTCTCTCTTATCTCCTCTACTCTCTGGTCTCTTCTTTCCTAATAGTCTACAATAATGGATAATTGTATTATATGTGTATTTATCTGCTAGTTTTAAAACCAAAATTTTGATATTTCTGATTTCTTTTAATATGCATTCATTGTTTTTGTTTTTGATTAGGCTCATAGAAAATATAATTATGCTTCTAATTAAATAACTCAGTATAATAAATGTCTCAGTTGTGTCAAAGCCTTTGAATATTTTATTTGGGAATAAGTAAGAATTTAATTAATATAATTTTAAGTATTTGTCTTAATTTATTACTTTAATTTGACTTGTCAGACAAGAATCAATTATTTTAGCTTATGAATTTACCCATCACTTTTATTATTTTTTCTGCTAACTTTTAGTTTTCATATTGCTCATTTACTAATATTACTCATGTTTCTCTTTGCCTTACTTATTTACCTATTCCTGCCTTAAATTTGAATTAGGAAGGGGAAAATAGACATACTTAGAATTTACTATTTTGGCTCTTATTGGAGAATTTATCTGTATACTTATCCCAAAAGTTAGCCAAGGAGGACTTTAAAGTTACTGCTCAACATAAATTTTGTCATGTGTTATATATTTTATTAGTTTGTACTAATAATATAGTATACTCCTTTGATAGCATCATTGGGATTAGCTGAATGAATTATAAATAAGCATTTTTTTACACATGGAAAAAAGATTTCAATAAAAATTTCATTCTAGTAGCTTCCAGTTATAAAGAATCAAACAGAGCAGCTGAAAGTAAAAATTTCTCCAAACTAAAAATGTAGTTTTTCTCATTTAAATTTGTTTCATTCTTCACAGAAAAGAAAGAAAAATCAAGCAAGCCCAAAGATCCACCTCCCTTTGAAGGAATGGAAGTAAGTGTATATGAATCCTGATCTAATAAATACTTTTGAAAATAACCTCATTAATAAAATGTTGAATTTTCAATGATGACTGAACTTAGAGGTCCTTGAGAAAGATAGATAATAAGTAATTAACAATGACAAACATTGGTGTGCTTTTTAGACATAATTTTTATTTTAAGTGGTAAAATATCTTGATGTTTTTATAACAGTATATTTTAAAATACCAGTTAATGTACTTCTGTAAACACACATTACTTTGTAATATATGTAAAATACTTTATATTTTGAATATTTTATGGGGTAGAGAATGTGACTGTGGTAAAGTGCTTCTCTAATATGTGCAAAGCCCTGGTCTCCATCCTCAGCACGACAAAAACTAAATCAAACTCTTTATACTGATAGACAAACTTTAGAGTTTATATATGTCCCTCTTTGCCATAGTTCATGCTTTTTGTATTTACGTCCTAGTATCCAAGGGCATAAAATCTTCATCTATAAAAAGTTGGGTGCTATAAGTTATTGGTAATTTGTTAATTCTGATAATATCACAAAGTATCATTTCTTTGACAACGAATCTGTAGTTGAGTACTTATATCTTTGTTTCAGATTGATGAAATTGCTAACATAAATGATATGGATGAATACATTGAGTTATTATATGAAGATATTCCTGACAAGGTTCGGGGTTCTGCTCTGATCTTGCAGCTTGCTCGAAATCCTGATAACTTGGAAGAACTACTATTGAATGGTGATTTGTGTTTATAAAAAGCATTCCTACTCTGTGAAGTTTGTATTCATATCTTATGTGTATGCATACACAAGTGATTTTCATGTCTTAAATATTTATATTCTAAATACGAATCATTTTATTTAGGAGTATTTTTCTCTGAGTCTCTTCCTCCTCCTCTTTCTCTCTCTGACTCTCTCAGCTTATTCTTTTCTACCCTTTCATTATCATCATTTGTGTCTTTGAATCTAAAGAGTTTCTATTGAAGATAGGGTTTGATTGGATCATGATATCTTAGTGGGTTTTTCTAATCCATTTTTATCCATTGGAGTATTTAATCCACTTATACTAATGAAATCACTCATAAAGTAGGATTTGCATCATTTTATATTTGTTATACATATAAGATTTGTTTTATATTTATATTATATTTGCAGACATTTTTGTAATAGTTTTCTATGTGTCTCTTGCCTTTTTTGTTCTATCCCTTCAGTATTTCCTTCTTTTGTGTTGATATTTTCTAGTTTGCCAGTGTTTGTTTTGGTTTTGGGTTTTGTTTTGTTTTTTTGTTTTGTTTTGTCAGTTCTGGATCTAGAGCTGTTTTTCTCAAGGCTGGCATTTTACCACTTGAGTAACACCTCTACTTCTGTCTTTTTGATGTTTAATTGTAGTCTGAAGAACTTTGCTGCCTGGGTTGGCTTTGAATTGCAACCCTTAGCTTCCAGAGTAGCTAGGATTACAGGCTTGAGCCACCAGCACCCAGCTCCTACCAGGGTTTTGTGGTCTCGTTTTCCTGAATTATTTTTATCTGAGAGAAAAATTTCAAGCAATCTTATTCAAATTCATACCAATTTCATTTTAACAATATGCAAATGTTTACTCTAATAACCCATTTTGTACTGTTATATTGTGCAAATATGTATTTGTATATTATAAGCTCATTAATATATATTATATAAGTACCATTCTATACATTTTTCTTATAAGGCAGATAGAAGACAACCATTGGAAATTTTTATCTTGTCTTATAGTTACTTTTGTAGTTACTTTTGCCAGTAGTCTGAATTTCTTTTTTTTTTTAATTGTGAAAATACTGTACAGAGGGGTTACAATTACATGGGCAAGATAATGAGTACATTTCTTATCAAGCATTGTAGCCTCCTCCTTTGTTTCCCCTTCCCATCCCTTCCCAGCCTCCCCCTGCCTCCCCATTCAATCCTCCCCGCTCCCCCTCCCTGAATTTCTTTATGTGGATTTAAATTCTAAATAGTTTACTTTCATTTTAGCTCAATATTCCTTTTAGTACTTCTGGAGAAGAGAACCTGCTACTTTAAATTTTCTTAAAGTTTTTGTTTACCAAACATTGAGTTTTTCCTGTTTTAAAAGAGAATTGCTGGAAATAGAATTTTTTTGGGGGGGGGGTCCGGTCGTGGGGCCTGAACTCTGGGCCTGGGTGCTGTCCCTCAGCCCTTCAGCTCAAGGCTAGCACTCTACCACTTGAGCCTCAGCACCACTTCCAGCTTTTTTTTTTCGGCTTATGTGGTACTGAGGAATCGAACCCAGGACCTCATGCATGCAAGGCAAGCGCTCTACCACTGAGCCACCTTCCCAGCCCTGGAAATAGAATTTTTGATTGACAGGAATTCCGTTGCACTTTGAATGCTGTTACCTCTCTGCATTCCTGACTCCTGTTTCTGATGTGAAATCAGTTATTGACCTTATTGTGGTCCTATGCAGATGTCAACTTGCTTTTCTCCATCATTCTTTGTGCCCTCTTTTTTGCCACTTAAACACTATAAAGTTGTTTAGTGTTGATATCCTTGAGTTTTATTTTACTTGCAGTTTGTTAAGCTTCTTGGCAGTGTGAATTAGGATTTTTCAATAAGCAGGAAGTATAGAGTCATAGTATTCATTAGATATTTATTCTGCCCTTTACTCTCCTCTGCTTCTGAGATTCTTGTCATGTTGTGTTTTGTGGTGCTTCATAGGCCTTTGAGACTCTGGTTATTTTGTCTTCAATCTTTTTTCTTTCTTTTCCTCACATTGAATCTAAAGTGGCTTGTGTTCATAGAATGGGTTCTTTTTCTAATTCATATATTTTATTAAGATCCCTGGCGAATCCAGGCACCAGTGGCTAAAGTTTACAATTCTAGCTACTTAGGAACTGAGATCTGAAGATCTAGGTTTGAAGTCAATCCCAGACAGACCAAGTGACTCTTATTTCCACTTAACTAGTAAAAATCTGGAAGTGGAGGTATGGCTCAAGTGACAGAGCCACTGGCCTTGAGCAAGGGTACAAGGCCTAGAGCTTAAGTTCCAATGCAAGCACAGTAAGCCAGACCTAGCATTGGTGGGGGGAGGGGTATCACTCCCTAAGTGAATTTTGTACTTCTGTCTGGCTCTTTATAAAATAATATGCACCCTTTAAGACATAATTCTTGTACCTTCACAGACTTCCCTTAAAAATTTTTTTGGTGTGTATATGTGTATGTGTACATGTGCATTAGTACAGTTTGAACTTAGGACCTCAAGCTCTGTTCTGCTTGTTTATTCATGGCTGGCTCTGCCACTGGAGCCATGGCTCCAGTCTGACATTTTGCTAATTAATTTGAGATAGTTTGTCAGGTTTTTCTGCTGAGGCTGACTTCAAATAAATCTTCCAGGGTTCAGCCTTCTGAGTAGCTAGGATTACAGGCACAAGCCTGTAATTCTTTAGAGATAGTTTTCTTTAGTTTTTATGTAATTATAATCTTTGTCTTCTCATGAGCAGTTTGTGTTTGCAGTTTGATTTCTAAGTAGAGGCCTTATTCTTCTTCTTTGCATGCCTTGTTGTTCCTGTTGAAATGACAACTTTGGAAATCAGATTCTCCTTTGCATGCCTTCTTCCTGTTGAAATGACAACTTGGGAAATCAGATTTCTACTACCTCCAAAGTTTGCTGTTGATTCTGTTTAGTGAGATTTGTGAATTCATTTCATAATGTCTATATCCTTTGTGTAATATGATCACTGAATTCTTTGCTCTAGCTTAGTGGTCAGCTGTTTTATAAAGAAGTTTTCTTACATGGCAGACAGTAAGTCTCTCAGACTTGGTTGAAGGGATTGTTGTATGTGTGTCTGTGTGTGCGTGTGTATGTGCATGCATGCACTTGCATGTGCATGTTCTACACACACACACCTTTAATGCTCCATTATACAATACTATGCCATTACTTCTGGCTTGCACATTGCCTCGCTTCATTCAGAGATGAGAGCTTGGGCCTTCCCAATTTTTTTCCTGGGAAGTACACTACTCTGCACCTATGCATGGCTCTTGAGACCTCCAGGGTATGCTAGAGCTTGGTAAAGTCCCCAGATAAAATGAACTAATATACAAGACAAATGGTACAGAAATGAAAACACCAGGGAATAAACCAAAAGGGAAAACCAAAAGAAATAACTGCAAACAGAACACTAAAAAAAAATCTTGGGCTGGGAATGTAGCTCAGTGGTAGAGTGCTTGCCTAGCATGCATGAAGTCCTGGGTTTGATTCCTAGTACCACATAATCACAAAAAGCCAGAAGTGGCACTGTGGCTCAAACGGTAGAACGCTAGCCTTGAGCACAGAGAGGCTCAGGGACGGTGCCCAGGCCCTGAGTTCAAGCCCCAGGACTGGCAAAGCAAAAGCAAAAACTTCTTGTTTCCATTTCTTGGAGTTCATTTCGATAAGCATCATTTTATATAGTCATACGCACATAGCTTTTGAGCTGTTGTGATCCTCTGCTAGGACTATCCTAGACATATTCTAGTCATTACAGATGAGGGAAACGATGCCGCCTATGTTTCTTTGGGTCTGGCTTGCTTCGCTGAATATAATTTTTTCCAAGTATTTCTATGTCCTTACAAATGGTGCAATATCATTCTTTCTGATGGAAGCATAGAATTCCACTGTGTATATACCCCACATTTTCTTGATCATTCATCTGCTGAGGGGCATCTGCCCTCAAACAGATTTGAGAATTCATCTGTCTTTTTTTTTAAGATTTTTTTTGTCAATTTTTGCAACATAGTGAAGCTACAGTTGTGTTGGTACCATCTATAGTCTCCACCAAATACCCCAAGTATATGCACAGCAAGCACTGCCTCAAGTCAGAGACTTGACACTCGGCTCCCTGACAAGGAGCAGCTGTAATGGAGCACAAGGACAAGTCTTCGGGGCAGTGTGGGGTGGGGTGTGGGGACTGTGGGGAGCCTCAGACTGTTCTCCTCGACCCGTGCCAGCCTCCTGGCTTGCACAGATGTCAGAGTTGTGATGCTGTTGTTTTCAACACTCCCCAGAACCCCGTGGTGAAGGTAGAATTAGGACAAGTTGAATCACCACAGATCTCAGCATCTTTACTGGTAGTATTGGTGTTTGAACTGAGGGCCCAAGTCACTTTGCTCCCCCTTGAGCCACACCCTCAGCCTTTTTTGCTTTATGCATTCTTTTCGTGTGGAGTCTGCCATTCTTTTCCTGGCTGTCCTTGGGTCATGGTCCTCATGCTGTATGCCTCTCCCTAGCTGGGATGGCGGGAATGCCTCACCATGCCTGGCCTTTTGTTGGCTTCCTAAATAGCTGGGATTATAGGATTGTATACTAGGATTATACACCTGGAATGGCGGTGATTTCTTCACTACACACTGAGAATTCCTTTAAACCTTTAGGTTATTCCTCCGTTATGAAAAACTTCATTGTTTTCTCAGTTTTCCCATTCTCCTACAGAATATGTTTTTGGAGATCCTTTGTCTAACAGTTGAGATTTGTTCAAAGTGAGAGGTTAGGTATTTCATTTTAATTTTTTCCACATTGAATATCCATTTATTCCAAGTGTTCAGTTAGTAAACAGTCTTTACCAAGTACCCAACATACATTTTGTACAATGTACCTACCATTCTATTATGGGTTAGATAACTTATGGACTAGTACCATGCTAGGTACTATTCCTGTTTATTCATAAATCTGATTTATTGATCTTCCTCTCCATTCCATTAGTCTGTTTGATGAGTTCATACTAATACTATACTGTTAGTTATTGTTTTAGATTTTGACTAGAGTTCTAGAATATGTAAGAGAAATTTGTCTTTTTCCTTTAGGAATTTGCTTATTACTATTTTCATAAAACTGTATCCAGTGGAATATCATGAAATTTTGTTTGTCATCACATTCAATTCATAGATTAATTTTGAGTTAGCTTTTTAACCTTTTATAAATTAGATTCTTTAATACATAGGGGTTTTTTTGAAGTTTTGCATACTAAAATTTACTACCTTGACTTAAGAATAACTAATCAAAACAAAACATTCCAGTGCTCTACATTATGAATGTGTAAATACTATAAAATGCTATCAAAGGGTTTTTTTATTTGCTAAAATCACCACTAAGTAGTTTACTAATACAGTTAATTCTTATTTCACCATCTAAATAGCCAAAAGCTGAAATAAACTGAATATTTAATAGCTATAATAAATGCTGATAATGTTCATGGACTACATCGATCAAGCATTCAAAATAGCTTCCTATGTTGGAAGGAAACATCCTACTTTGTTGTCCCAGTTCCATTTTCTCTTTATTATTTATTGATCAGTAGACATTTAAAACCAATCAGCATTTACAGAGAAGCAAGGCAGGTAACCTTTTGTGTATATCTTCTTTTTCTTCAGAAACTGCCCTTGGTGCACTAGCAAGAGTCCTAAGAGAAGACTGGAAACAGAGTGTCGAGTTAGCCACAAACATAATCTATATCTTTTTCTGCTTTTCCAGGTAGGTATAAGAACTGTAATATGTCTAGTCTGAGTTGATTGTGTATATCACTGGCTCAGTGATACACTCAGTCTTGGCTGTGCTGTGTGCTGACCTTTGAGCAATATATTACTCCTGTTGCTGATTCTCTATCATTTTCAGTTATTCTTGTTTTTGGTCTGTATTCACTCTTGCCTCTACACACACACACTCACGCGCACGCACATGCACAAACACACATGCACGCACGCACACACACACACACACACACACACACGAGGGCTTGGTTCAATGAGTCAAGAGCTTGAGGATAGCTTTTGGGAGGACCGTCTCAATTTGCGTCCTCCTATTTAACTATGTGATCTTGGTTATTCTACTTATGCCTCAGTTTCTTCATGTGTAAAATTTAGATATTAATAGTGTCCTTCATATAGATTTTAAAGTTAAGTGATTAAAATTTAAAATTCTTAGAGTATTTAGTAAATGCTTTTGTTTTATATAGGCATACCTGTCCAGAAACAAGTACATACATGCTATATATTATGTGTTGGATTTAATCACATTTGTATTTCAATAATACTTTATGAATTTTGTGCATATTTTTAGGATATATATGGACACATATACATACATATGGTACATGTGGACAGTAGACAGGTATCACATCAGTGTAATTAGCATTTCTGTTTCCTTCAGCATTTATCATTTCTTTATGCTGGGAATGTTTGAACTCTCCTCTTCCAGTTCATTATAAACATAGATTGTGGAATGTTGTAGACTATAGCAGTTGTGCAGTGTTGTAGAACATTATTAGGCCTTTTCCTATGTGTTTTGGCACCTGTGTTCATCCTGCCTCCTCCCCTCCTCTTGGCCCTTCTAAACCTCTAGCAACCACTACTCTACTCTCTACCTAAATGAGAACAACTTTTTTAGCTTCCACATACAGTCAAGGACACGCGGCATTTGTCTTTCTGTGCCTAATTAATTTCATCCAGTTCCATCCATGTGGCCAGATGGCAGGATTTCATTCTCTTTCTGACTAAATAACATTGTATCTAAACATTTATATATTCTTTTTTTATTTTTATTGTGAAAATACTGTACAGAGGGGTTACAATTACATGGGCAAGATAATGAGTACATTTCTTATCAAGCATTGTAGCCTCCTCCTTTGTTTCCCCTTCCCATCCCTTCCCAGCCTCCCCCCGCCCCGCCAAACATTTATATATTCTTAAGAGGCATGATAAGGCTGGGCGCTGGTGGCTCACGCCTGTAATCCTAGCTACTCAGGAGGCTGAGATCTGAGGATCGCGGTTCAAAGCTAGCCCGGGCAGGAGAGACCGTGAGACTCCTATCTCCAATAAATCACCAGAAAACCAGAAGTGGTGCTGTAGTTCAAGTGGTAGAGCGCTCGCCTTGAGCTGAAGAGCTGAGGGACAGCGCCCAGGCCCAGAGTTCAAGCCCCACGACCGAAAAAAAAAAAAAAAAGAGGCATGATAAGAAGAATGTCTAGCCAATTTCTAAAGCTATTACCTCTATTCTAAAAATGTGCCAACATTAGCAATTAAATATCTTTTGGAATATTTGGAATGATTATTCCTTGGAATAATTATCAAGCATGTAAAACCTGGTCGCTGGTCGCTAATATGTTACAGGTTTATTTTCTGTTGTTACTTTTGTTGTTGTTGTTGGTCGTGGGCTTGAACTCTAGGCTTGGGCACTATCCCTCAGCTCTTCAGTTCAAGATGAGCGCACTATCACATGAGCCACAGCACCACTTCTGGTTTTCTAGTGGTTTATTGGAGATAAGAGTCTCATGGACTTTCCTGCCCGGGCTGGCTTTGAACCATGATCCTCAGATCTCAGCCTCCTGAGTAGCTAGGATTACAGGCATAAGCCACCAGCGCCCAGCTGTTGTTAATTTTATATAGTAAATAAAATGTGCCTCTAATGTTGTTACATTATTAATTTTACTAGACAGTAGACTGAAATTTCATCATAGACTATCTCAGGAGTTATAATTGTTAATAATAAAAATGTATTCAATTCTTAAAATTAATACTTCAAGGAGGTATGTTAAAACTTATATAAACATATATATGGTTATAGATATATACACATATATGTATAAACATCTTATACATATTTTTATATGTATATACTATGGATTATACTATGGATATGTTATAATTATACTATGGATATGTTAATCTATATATTTTATACATGGGTGTGCCAGTGTTTGCTGAAACTAAATTTTCTATCTCAACAAAATATATGCCACTAATTATATATTATAATCTCTTCTTTAAAGCTTTTCTCAGTTTCATGGACTTATTACTCACTATAAAATTGGAGCTCTGTGTATGAATATCATTGATCATGAGTTAAAGAGACATGAGCTCTGGCAAGAAGAACTCTCTAAAAAGAAGAAAGCTGATATCCTTTCAGAGTTCTGTTTCTGTCATTTTTTTTGTTTTTAATTACTAGTTACATTGTATGGAATCATGCAAGAATGTGTTTAACATTAATGAAGATTAAAACAATCAGGTTGTCATCTCTACAACCATGAATAATGAGACAGTAGTTGATAACTGCTAAAGTGGCTATTCTGTATCGCTTGCTCTTAGGAAGTGCCACTCTACTGCTGCTTAGGTCCTTTGCAAGCACAAAGACTTCTTTGATAGGAATGGATACACATTTTGTGTTGAAGCTAGCCTAAGCTTCTATTTGTCGGGCAAGATATATTTTTATACTTAAGTGCAAAAAAAAGTGAGGATTTTTTTTGTGGTTAAATTTAGGACCTGTGCTTGAAGCCAATGTTTGTTTATACCTTTTAAAATGAAAACATTATTCCTGTTGAGAGAGTATAACACATGGTTGACCTTTCATTTATGGAAAAAGTGGATCTTATTCTTCACAACATTTTTCTCTTTTAACATCTCTAGTCTGAACAGGAAGCTAAGACCTCTTAGATTGAATCTGTGCCCTTTGAATGTTCTGGGCATGTGTCTAAAGTGAAAGTTAGTGTTCTTAGTGTTCTAAGTCTCTTCATGGCAATAATCTTGTGCATGGGTCCACTTGGTAATCTTTTGAAAGTTACAGATTTCCCAGTTTACACAAAATATTCGCATGGGATTTCTAAGAATCCAAGTATTAGATGAAATCCAAACATATCCTCACTTAGGCCCATGGAAAACCCTTGAGAATGTGGTCAAGATGTCTGTTCTAGCTCAATTAGTGTGCAGAGAAAAATTTAAATTACTAGTTAGAAAATAAAACTAGAAAAGTTGCATGTAAAACTTGAGTGCTGTTCTTCTAGATTTTTTTCAGTAGGTTTCCTTAGCTTCAGTTTGTATGTATGATCCTTAACTTAAGTTTGGTTTTTGTTTTTTTACTTGATGAAGACCTTGAAAATCAGACCTTGAAAAAGGATTATGAAAAAACATTTAAAAAATACCAGGGGCTTGTGGTAAAACAGGAGCAGCTACTGCGAGGTATGAATTCCTAAACTAATAGAAAATCGAGAAAGTATTTGTTATATAAATGCTTGGTTCCATTTTTGTCACACCAGTGAGCTAGTGAGCTAATATGAGAATAATGGAAAGTTAGATAAACTTTCATATGTCTCAGTTTCTTCTATCTTTAGTTTGAGTGATAATGTTTTGGATTTCACCATACATTTTCCCTGCTTACATCTTAACTTTGCTCTAATCCAGTGTGATTTTTTCAGTGACAATCTTCTGTCACTCAATATCCAGCTTACTTATAACATGATTTTTTATTGCTCTCCTAGTTCATGTAGAAATTTTCAAGATAATACTCTTGTTTAATTAAACAGAATCCCTCTTCCTAAGCTTTATCAAAGGATGTAAGGCTCCAATATATGGTTTCATAGACATTGATAAGATGCAGTCTTGTGATGGTGAAGATGGTGAGGGTCTCAGCCCCTGGCTGGTGCTCAGCCAGGGGCTTTTAGTTTAGCTCATTGTTCATTTGATAATATTTAATGCATGGAAATATTTGTTTTCTCCCTAAATATTTTTATCGCCTTATAAATATTAAAGCTTAAAACTACATTGAATTTTTTGAAGATTTGGGGTTGAATACTTTAGCTCAGAATGTTGGAGAAGATGCCAGATTTTCAAAGTTGTGTGTGTATGTGTACATATGCTCTGTCAATCAAGGTAAAATACCTATTATATAATATTTAGTAACTGATGGGAATAATCAAATGAGTTTCCTCTAAGAAACTAAGCATATTTATTATAGGGATCTAAAAGAAATTTTACTTTAGAACTAGTAAACATGAACCTCAACTATATTGGCATAGCAGCTGTATTACTGAACTTCATATACCCTTTTATAGTGACTAACAAAGTCAGTTTAAACATGAAAATAGATTTTGGTATCTCAAATATCGTTCTAGGTATGCTGTGTTTTTTCATTATAGCTCTTAACAGAGCAGCCTTTAGTTGAAATTTTATGATAACTTATTTTCTGAACATGTAAAATTATTATTCCCTGTTTGTTTTATGATTTATCTACCTTTAGTTGTCATTTGATGACTGTTGAAGCTCTAAGCTGCAAGAGAGTAGGAATCATTGTCTCATTTGGGTTGTAATATCCTCAGCACCACAGAAATGAATATTATTTATATATTCTTACATATACCCATATGCCTATGTATGGATATATATTTTAACAGTAAAAATTGCAAATTAATATAAAACCTGTTTTGAACTTTATCTGTTGTCTTGGTGGATAATGATTTTTTTAATTGTTGATTCAGTATGTCACTTAACTCTCGTATTTTACTTTTCTAGTTGCTCTTTATTTGCTTCTAAATCTTGCTGAGGATACTCGTACAGAACTGAAGATGAGAAACAAGAATATTGTTCACATGCTGGTGAAGGCTCTTGATCGGGACAATTTTGAGCTGCTCATTCTCGTTGTATCATTCTTAAAGAAACTCAGCATTTTTATGGAGAATAAAAATGATATGGTAACTTTCAAAGCTTCTTTATACAGACCAGCATAGCCATATCCATATTAAGATATTCTGATAAAAAGTAAACATTTACCCTTCTCCTAAGGTAAATCTGAAAGAAGATGTTACAGTAGCCCTAACAGCTATAGCCTCTAGAAATTTCATTTTTAAAATGGTGAGGGACCAAGAAATGGCAGCTCGTGTTTGTCAGACTGGCTACTTAGGAGGTGAAGGCCTGGAGGGTCTAGCTGTAAGACCAGCCCAGACAGAAAAGTCTGTGAGATTCTATTTCCAGTTAAACAACAGAATGCTGGGATGGACGTAGCTCAAGACAAAGCTGAGTGAGGAAAGCACAAAGCTCTGAGATAAAGCCCTGGGACCAGCACACGCACACACACACATGTGCACAAAGTATAGAGATGGACGATCCATTTATAAGGTTGTATTATCCACTTAAAGTTTTAGTTATTTGTGCTATTGATGTGAACTACCGCTGGTTTACTTTTTAGACAGATATTTAAAAATAAATATGTACCTGAAATATTCTCTCAATTAGTGTTTAAGTTATATCATATTACTTATATAATATTGATTATGTCCACGTAATAAATTATTAATATAACAAAAAGTGAATCAATGCAATTATCAGAGGGACAACAGAGAGGCTGTATGGTTACATAGATTGCTGATTTTTCTTACTAATAATTCTTGAGAGTTTTTCTATATTTTTGATGCATCGCTATCCCTTTTATCAGTCATGTTTGCAAGAATTTTCTTTTTTAATGGCTTGCCTTTTGATTCCCTTATCCTATGAAGAGCATAGTTTTTAATTTTGATAAGTCCAGCATAAAAATGATTTTAATTGAGTATATTTCACTATTGTATTTAAGAAATCCTTGTTTGACTTACGTTCATAAAGAGTTTTTTCCTGCATTTTGTTTAAGTAGCTTTATGGGGAGAGGTTTTTGTTGGATTGGATCCATTTGTTTTGAGTTAAGTTGGAATGTGGTACAAGGTATGGGTTAAGATTCACTTTTAAATATAGATGTCCATTTTAGTTCAGTTCTGGTGTCCTTTTGTTAAAAACTTATTTTCTTTCATCATTGAACTGCCTTTCAGCCTTATCAAAATTGTACTTTCATTGAAAAGCAATTAACCATACCTTAGTGGTTCTGGTTTTAGATACTGTCTTCTGTTCCTTTAAACTGTATTTCTTTTCACCAATACCTCTTTCTCCTAATTACTGAAGCTTTAAAATAAGGTAGTATGGAGCCTCAGGGGCTACTATTTTTCAAAAATTATTGTGGCAAGTCTATATTACTTGTAGTGTATACAGAAACCTGAAGTAAAAAAGGTTTTCTTTGTAAAAATGTATGTTCTGGATGTGGCGCTGTGGCTCAAAGTAATAGAGTGCTATCCTTGAGTGAAAGAGCTCAGGGTCAGTGCCCAGGCCCTGACCAAAAAAAAAGTATGTTCTTACGATGTCATGGCATGACAGGAAAAAAGTAGAGTTCTATTATTAATGTGATTTTTTACAAGGCGAGTGGGAAGTTGCAAGAAGCATATGAAAAACACAATATACATAAATGTTTTAGATTTCCAGTAAAAGGAAAAGTGAAATGATTAATGACTTTGCTGTCATCAAAGAATGAAATTATATAGAATTTCTGTTTTTAGCATTTACTCTATAACTTAAAGATATGAGATGTTTTTATAAATTTGTTTTTGATAGCTACCTTTAAAGGCTTAATATTGGGTCTCCATTGACAAATTAGTAATTGGTAACGCCCCCTGTAATTCTCACTGCATAGTGTTAATAGGTATGTTGATACAAATGTATAGAAAATCTATACAAGTCCTTCGTAAAATGAGCAGATAGCATTCGAGGTTTGGCAGGTCAGCTAGCCTCTGTGGAGCTGCCCGGATCTCCCACTGCGGTAGAGCCCATAAGCCAGCGAGCGTGTTTCCCCCACCAGTAGGTCAGATGGTGGGCCACATCAGACCCACAAGCTGAGGTCTGCTGGTCTGCTCTAATGTTGTCTTAAGAAGCCCAACTTACAAGATTTACAGCTGTCCATTGACTGTCATCTCAAAGTAAGCATGACAGAATTTCAGATAATTCTTCACCCTCATTTTCCTACTTATTAGCATTCTTCATTAACTGAAGAAAAGGGGCTAGAGATTTCCACTTCTATGTTATCAGGGGATGTGGATCTCAGAAATGTTCCAACTGGGGCTGGGAAGGTGGCTCAGTGGTAGAGTGCTTGCCTTGCATGCATGAGTTTGATTCCCTGGGTTCAATTCCTCAGCACCACATAAGCAAAAAAAAAAAACAAAAAGCAGGAAGTGGTGCTGTGGCTCAAGTGGTAGAGCGCTAGCCTTGAGCTGAAGAGCTGAGGGACAGCGCCCAGGCCCAGAGTTCAGGCCCCACGACCAGACCCTCCCCCCTCCCCCAAAAAAAGAAATGTTCCAAACTTTGAAACTACTTTGACCACATCAGCCCTTGATAAGTGACCTTGTCATTAAGGACTCTCTCCTATAGAATAACATCTGAACATCTAGCAGAGTATTAAAAGCCTTCCTTTGTAATCTAAAACTGTCTATGCTTCTGCCAATCCTCACATACACTTTATATCCTGATTCCTCAATAAACTCCTTTATTGTTAAACACCCGTTCATTAGCTTTTCTACATCCTAGATGGTCATTCCCTTTCTCTCTTCTTTTCTTCCCTTTTTTCTCTCCCTTCCTCCCTCCCTTCCTCCCTCCCTTTCTTCCTTCCTTTGTTTGCTTCTTTTCTTCTACATAGGTTAATGCCTTCTTCCATATTGTATCCAGAGTACTTTTGTGCATTGAATTTTTATCAGATTGTCTATTTTCAATCACATAGTACATTCATTGTCCTACTTGTTCATTCTTACTAGAATAAGGGACCCTTAAAGGCCAAGATGAACTTGTGTTTGATCTTGTTCAAGGTCTGGTAGATAGTGGGTGGTGTTAATTATTACATTATTTTCAAGGATCAAGTGTCATTTGTCTTTCAGTTGATGAAGCCAAATAAGGGAAGGAAGGAATAACGGAGATATTCCCCTCAAAAATTTGATCTCAGAAAACTTTACAGATTGAAATAAAACATAAAATTAATTCATCATTACAGAAAGCATAGATATTCATTAAATAAATACAAAGGAAAGTAATTATTTGTAATCTTTTGTGTCTTATTTTGTAATAGAACCTCAGTGCATTTTATCATTTTACATAGGTAGAAATGGATATTGTTGAAAAACTGGTAAAAATGATACCTTGTGAGCATGAAGATCTCCTGAATATCACCCTCCGGCTTTTACTCAACCTGTCCTTCGACACAGGACTGAGGAATAAGATGGTACAAGTTGGACTTCTTCCAAAGCTCACTGCACTCCTAGGTATGCTTTTGGAAAATTAATGACAATGAAATTTCATTGGAAAATTAAGATCTGTGTTCAAAAGCCTTCCGAACAAAAAAGTCTTCTGGGCCAAGTGTGGTGGCACACATATAATACCAGGAGGTAGAAATAGGAGAGTTGTGGTTCAAGACTAGTCCAGACCAAAGCTAGCAAGACCCTCTCTCAAGATCAGCCAGAAATGGTTGACACATCCATAATCCCAGTTGCTTGGGTAAAGTAAGAGGATGGCAGTCTTTGTACCATGTAAAATCATGCAGCTCATCTGCAAAGCAACTAAAAGAGATGAGCCTTGAGTGTCCGAGTGCTTACCTAGCAAGTGTAAGACCAGTTTCAATCCCCATCACCCCCGTCTCCCAAAAATGATTTCTAGGAAATTACTCACATGATACTCACTTCATTATTTGTTAAACAAGTAATAAATCTGAGGATATAAGATATGATACCCAATACACAAATGGATTTTTTTCTAGAGCTCAATTTCCAGAGTCTATCTTATTAGAATTATGATTGTTTACTTTTAACCATATAACCTTGAATAGGTTACCCAAAGCATTTGTTATTTGGTTTTCTTATGTCCAAAATGATGTAATAATCACCTAAAACTTAGAGAGTTCATTTTAATATTAAAGTATTGCATACAAAGTGCTTAGAACAGTACCTTATAGGCATATAGTGTTTCCTTAATAAGTTTTAGCTATTGTCATTTTCTTTAACGTCATCATCATCTGGTACACTGTTTGTACCCCTTGGTGAGATGGTGATTCTCTGAGGTGTCTTGGTGTGTGCTTGAATTAGTGGATGTCTCACCTTCATTCTTGAAATCTGGTAATGAGCTTGTCCTTCCATGAAGTCTAGAGCTTATTTTCTCCAAGTCTGTGGCCACTGCTGCGGCTTTACCACTAGATGGCACCACAAACCCAGTTTTCTGGTGAACCCCCCCTGGGTGTATTGTCGCTGTGTCTGCCCTAGGGGAAAAGCCCAAACCCCAGGTCTGCGCCTGGGCAGTACAGGAGTCTGAAAACAATAGTTGCTATGAGCCCCAGGCAGGCCCCCGGTGAGTGTCTGTGTTTGCCGGCCTGCGTTGAGGTTCTTCTGATAGTCTGTCACCTGGACTCGCCATGGAACGCTCAGTCTTGAATTTTAAAGCAATTACTTGTTCCAGTCTCTTCCTCCTTCCCTCAAGGACACAGTGATTCTCGGCTGTTTCACCTGGGGAGGAGGGGTGTGATGAGGCTGGTGGTCTTCGGCCACCTACACTGCAGTGCTGGGCTGCAGTGGTGAGAACTGAGGCTCTGGGCAGGACCAAAGCCCGGGCTGGGATGGTTTGCCCACTGTTCTGGAGAACCTGTGCTGAGCCTGGGCAGGCAGCCCCAGGTCCAGTCCTCTGGAGTCCTCGGCCCCCTCGAGGTCCTAGGGCATATTCAGATGCTCTGTCCACAGGCACTGGGTATGGTCATGGGCAATTTGGATGCACTGGTGTCACGCTCCACCAGGCTCCACCAGCTTGGCACTGAGATTCAAGGCAAAGTCCTTTGCTTATTACCTACCCTGCCCCCTAGAAACTGGATTCTTCCTCTGTGCCACACTGCACAGAGTTGAGGAAGGGTTGTGAAGCAGCCCCTGGCCACTGGATCCATGTCGTCCAGAGGGTCCATCCAGGGGAACGGGTCTGGAGACAGCATGCAGAGTGCAGGGTTTCAAGTTTAAGACCTGAACTTAATGGAAGCGTTCTTTTCATGCTGGGTTGGTTAGGGCTGGGGGAGTATGACACAGGCAACTTTCCGTCCTGCCTTCCTCGTGCATTATTCTTTATTGTATGCTAAAAGCCATACCTGCTCCTTAGCCCTTTTGAGGTGGTTTCATGTAGGATAGCTGTTAAGATGACTGCTCTTGTGCACAGGGAGACGGGCATTGGAGGATCTTGCTCTACCACCGTCTTGGTTTGACTTTGGTAAGGAACCTAATCCCATACACAGGTCTCTGTCCCCAGGATATATTCAACCCCACCCCAAACATGGATTATGTTTCTGAATTTGGGGAACATAACCAGTCAGTAGCAGTCTTTAAAGTATATCTTTATTTTTTAATACATTTTTATATTTATTTTTCAACTGATAAGATTTTTTTTCCAGTACTGGGAATTGAATGAACCCAGGACTTCTCAACTGCTAGACAAACACTTTGCCATTAGAACTATGTCCCTAGCCTCTTTCAGAAACCTGAAATTTTTATTGAAAGCACCATAGCACTGTGATTAAAATCATGGGTTTTGTAAACAAGTTGAAGTGCTGTGTGTGTCTATCGTTCTTTATGATCATTTATTCACATATGCAGTGGTGAGGATAATATACAAGTCTGTGAGTGAGTATTACTGTGTTCTAGAATTTCAAATGTCCACATGGCTCCAGAATCTTTAGAACCCATGCAGTCATAGCATTTATAACTGCTAAATATTTTCCTTTGTTTTATTTTAAATTATTTATATGTTTTAAATTTTAAATTATATATATGTATATATTATTTATATGTATGTTACATATATTGACATATAATTTTTAAGCAGTTTTCTGTTTTGACTCCAATTCTCTGGCCAATACTCTTTTCCTGGGGCAGCAGTAGTCTGCATTGTCTCCTGCTCAGGCTCTTGCTCAGGGAATCCTCCTTTCTAGGCTGGATCCTCAGGTTTTGCTCACATATTTCATACAGATATGCTATTGTTTCTTCCATCCTAAGAAACATTGTTCGTAATTCTCTCATCCTCCATCTGTGATATCATTTCTTTGCTCATCATTTCCCGGGCACCGTGCTTCCTCTCCCCTTCATACTCATTCTCACCTTTCTGTTCTCCCCATGTCTGCCTGTCTCCCTCTCCTCTCCTCTTCCTCCTTGTTCCTCTCATTTTCTTTCCCTACCCTCATTGTACTTCATTTCTAACCTCCACTTCGCTAAAGCCAGTGGTCAGTTCCCTGTACTCAACGTTGCTCAACTTATCAGCAGCCTTTCCTACAATATCTTCCTCCCCTAACTTTACACATTTGTTTTCCTGGACACAGTACTTTTGTGGTTTACCTTTCCAGTGCTTAGACCTTTCGCTTTCCTCTTCTGCTTCCCTCTCATCTCTCTAATCTACAGGCATAGAATGCACTTCAGGTTTTACTCCTAGAACTTTTCCCTCTATTTGTATTTATTGTCTTGGTGTCTTCCTCCATTCCATTTAAATACTCTGCCTATACTGATAACTCCCAAGCAGAAACATAATCCCAGCTTCCTCTCTGATTTTTACTCCAAACATTACCATTTGGAAGCTTTATTAGCAGCTCAGATTTAGTAAATTTAAACATCAGCCTCCTGATTGCCATCCTACCTTTACCTAATTCCAGTATTTTCAGTCTTCTTAGCTCAGTATATAGTAACATCATCTTTCTAGTTATCTAGACCAAAACTCAGGGCCAGGGGACAGGAAGAGCAGACATTATTCTTGACTGCTGCCTTTCTTCCCAACTTACATGTGGTTTGTTGGGTAATCTAGTCAAAGCTTGTCTGTAGACTATTACTGCTACTCCCTGGTCCCAGCCACCTTCCTGTTTCCTGATTTAATATTGTAGCATTCATCTGAGCTGTGTTTATACCCTTGCCTCAGATTCTTCTTAACATGGCACACAGGTATCAAATTTAAGTTAAATCTCCATCCATCCTCAGGTGACTTCTCATAATGCTAACCTGTCTCCTCACCACTGTAACATACCTTCAGGTGCTCTGGCTAAGGGAATATTGGCCTCACTGCTATTTCTTGAACTCAGCAGGTAACCCTGCTATTTCTACTGCCTAGAATATGCATAGGCTTATTGCTTTCTTTTGATGTGTTAGTAATGGGGCTTGAACTCAGGGCCAGGACACTGCCCCTTAGCCTTTTTTGCTCAAGGCTGGTGCTCTACCATTTGAGCTATATCTCTACTCTGGTGGTTAATTGGAGATAAGCATCTCGTGAACTTTTCTACATGGGCTGGCTTCAAGCCACACTTGTCAGATCTCAGTCTGCTGAGTAACTAGGATTACCGGCGTGGGCCGTCAGTGCCCGGCTCATCTCCAGTTTTTGTGTGGCCTTTCGCCTCATCTCTTTTGGTCTTTGATGTTTGCTAGGCTATTAAAAATGTAAACATTAGGTCCTGATGCTCGTTTTACCATTTTCCTATTTCACTTTTCTCCATAGTACTTACTAAATAACATATTTCATATAATTTTCTTTGCCGTACCCATGTACTAATACCTCTAACTACCACATCCCCGAAATTATAAGCTTCATACAAATAAAAGTTGAGTCTGTGTTTTTCATGTTTCTATTCTCAATGCCTAGAACAATACCAGACATATTATAGGATCTTAGTATTTTATGAATGGTTAGATAGGTGGATGGAAGAAAGGAATAAAGATCCAAAGAGCTGAGCTTGAGACTTTGCTTTACTCTTTTTTAACTGAGTGTGGTATTAAGTAAACCAATGGATGTTCACTGAATTTTTCATCTTATTACAGAAAATAAGGGAATAAAATAGAGAATTGCTCTGAGAATCAGATGAGAGAATTAGCAGGTATTGATTTTATATCTAGAAAGACTCAAAAATGTTAGTCAAGGTAAAGAGGAAGAAAAGAAAGGAAAAGACTTAATAAAGTGAATGGTTACTGAATGAGATATCCACATTGGACAAGAAGAGACCGAAACCTGACTCTCCATCAGAAGTAGTTAGAGAAGCACTATTCACATAAATCAAAATGAGAGATTTAATCCTATTAGCAAACTGTTCCTGAAAAGTATTCAGAAGTCTGTAATATACAAATAGAATACAAATTGCCCTACCTTGATACATCCCTTAGTTCATTCATAAGCAGAAATGAGAAGTTATTTAAAAAACGAGAAACTGAGGCCTCACATGCAGTGTTGTACTACCTGGGGAGTAACGGGGTCCCAGCTCAAGGGCAGCTCTCAGAGCCCCTTCCACAGTGGACTCTGTGTGCTGGAATCCTAGTTGTGTGGGCGCCAAATATAAGAGGATTAAGCTCCCAGTCTTCCCCAGGCAAAACACCAGACCCTACAGTCGGGAAGACAGAGAGACAGGAGGGGAACTTAAGAGTAGAGTGTCTGCCTCACAAACCCAAGGCCCTGGCCTAAAGCCCCAGAACTGGAGAAAAAAAATTGAGGAGGTATTCTTCTTCTACAGACATTATTAAATTTTGGTAGTTTTAATGATTGTATAGCTCTTAATCAAGGTTTATTTATATTCATTGACTACTTGGTTAACCTATTTGCAACTTCACAGAAAAGTGGAACTAGCTCAGTAATCGTTTCCTCTGAGCTCCAGAGCTACATTATTTGGTGATAATTAGATATTGTACTGAACATTACTGCTATTAAAATTTCACCGATGGCATAAATCTTGACTCAAATTCCTATCTGTTAACCTTTTCTAGGTTTAAGAGTTGTAAGTTTGTGCTTATTTGCATGATTTGTTTTTGTAGAAGCGAATTTATTGGTTGTGTCAGAAAAGTTAAGTTTTAGGGCTGGGATGTAGCTCAGTGGCAAAGCGTTTGCCTAGCAAGTGCAACGTCCTGGGTTCGATCCCCAGTACCAAAAAAGAAAAGACAAAAAAATATAGTTAAGAAAAGTTAAATTTTAGACTGAATGGCCTGTCAGGCCTGTTTTGCAATTTCAGGTGAATCATTTCCAAAGGACCCAGCTTTTTAGTAAGAGTAACATGAGACCATATTGTCTTCATTGGACAACAAATTAAAGTTTGGTAGGGGTACCTAATTGATAAATGTGTTCCTCTGTATTCCGTGGGTAGACCCAGAATTGGTTTTGAGGGTAAGAATGGCGCCTTATTTCTTCTGTCTACATTACCTTTGGAAATCTGGGTTCAAAGGCATTTCAGCAGGCTGGAAAGATTTCAGCTGCATCTAGGACTCAGTCCAGGTCAAGAGTCAAGAGCTAAGTGACAAATGTCTGACTTTTTCTGGTTTAGACAAGTCTGATTTCCCTTATTATGAGAGATCACCAGAGTAGATACTGTAAGACTCCAAGCTTTGATCTCATTGAAATTAAGGGTGATTTCCTTTGACAATTCTGTCATGTATCCTTAACACAAAATTGACAAAGTTAATCTCTGAACACCTTTGAAATTCTCTCATCATGTTAAATTCACATTTTCATTGCATTTTAATATAAACTAATTTTTAATTTGTCACCAACATAAAATGAAATAAACTGTCCATTTTGTGTGTGTAGCCTTTTCAGACTGTTAAAGCCTGTTCAACACCGGTCAGAATAATGTTTTCTGAATAGGAGGCCTTCACATTTTTCTTGAAAGTATATTGTTTTTTATTGATGGTTTCTTTAAGAAACTTAAAGTACATTTAAAAAAATTAACTTGTTTGGCCTATTTATTACAAAACTGTTATGGAATTTCACACATGTTTCATAACTCGGCTCCTCACAGACTACTGCACTGTTTCTCAGTTTTAATAGGCCTCATTTATCCTATAAATAAACCTACATTTTCCTACCTGATCAAGTGAGCAAACAATAGGGGTCACATGTGGCAAACTCTCTTAACAAAAAGCACATGTCTGGCTGTCAGGGTGAGGTAGAGTCATATCAAGATTGCTTGAAGTTATTAATGGCAGTAAAATTTATGCTTCCTCCTGTTTTCCCAATTAAATCAAAAAGCCTTTTTTTCTTAAGGTTCTTCTATCACCAGATGGTTCCAATACCATTTGTGTGACTATTGCCTGCGGTGTCTCCATTTCTAGATAGTAAAAGTTGGCCATAGCACAGTAAGTCGGTGATTATGGGCCAGTAAGCGCGAAGGCAGTCATTGTTAATGGCTTTATTTTGGTCCTTGTCATTTGCATCACAATTCTGCATATTTTGTAGGGCTTATTGTAAAAAACTTGTAATATTCTCTGAATATGAGCAAAAATTCCACAGACAAGGTGATATGTGAAGACTTGCTGAAAAGTAAACTATATAACTAGTGGAACACACTAAAGAAAGGATAAAATTCCCATCAAGAACTCTGGACAGTGGAACACTCATTTAGTTAACAGCTAATCCTATAAAGACCCGTTTAGCTTAGTGGAAAATTCTCATTGTGTTAAATAACTGATGAAAAAAAATCACACAGCCCAAAGCTGCTGCTATGCTTTTTTCACACTGGTCAATTGTGACCTATATATTCTGTCATTTTTTCCCCACTTAACTCTTGGTTAAAACCTGGTGACTTTTGCCTGTTCACCATCCAGTATCATTTCAATCTTAAAAACTGGTCGGTCCAAATTTTAATTTAAACTAAAGCTAAACTAAAGTACGTATTATGTATTTTCACTATATGAGGTGAGAAATAAGCGTAAGATGTGTATTAAAGATGTCCCAGGACTGGGATGTAGTTCAGTGGTAGAATTCTCACCTAGCAGGCTGAGGCCTTCACTTCTATAACCAGCACATGGAAAAATAAATTAATAAAAGTGCTCTACGGAACTTAAACTTTCTTTTTTAAAGACGAAAGTTAAGTAATGAGTACCTACCTTCAGTAGATAGCTATATTGAATAATTGCTGCAGTCATCTTTAAAAGTAGGAGTTTCAGCCTATGGCATTATGCTGTGTTATTGATTGAGCTTTTAGGGCTGTAATGCCATATTAAACTTAAAGATGTGATTTTTTTTGAAGCATCTTGTATTCATGCAGGTTTTCCAGAATAATGTATTACCTTACTGCTGCTCTCTTCCAGTACAGGTGTGCTAATGTTTCCACTTCTCTAGCTTTGCACGAAGCCTTTGTGACTTCAAAGGGGCTACTTTCTTTGAATGAAGACATGGGGTGTAGAAGGGAATGAGAATCTAGCTAATAATGTGGCCCATAACTTGTGTTCTCACTCTGTTTTCACAAAGTGTTGGGCTGGGTCTGCTACAGACCGGAAATTTGGCTTTGAGTTCTTATGTTCAAAACTCATATTTCTGCTTGACTGAGCTGTGAATGGAAAATCCCAAGTGTCTTACAAAATTAGAAGCTGATAGTGTTGAGACTAATCACTTCAGAGGTGAAAAAACTGAAGGCATTTTAAAACTCAAAACCCATCAGCATGTGCTTTGCCCTTTAATTGGCAGAAAATCAGTTGTGAGAACAGCCCAGAAAGCTGATTTTCCCCCCTTTCTGAGCTGCTCCAGCTGAATTACAGCTGTAAATTTCTTTAAAAAGAACGGGGGGAGGGGCAATGTTTCTTATAAACTCTTGAATGTACTTTATAAGTGCAATAATTCCCACGAAATCAGTTACTGGAGTTAATGGCCAGTTTGTTAAGGTATTAACTACCTTCAGCTGGGAATGACCAATTTGGGGAGAATGGCTGCACAAATGCTAAGATAATTCAGTAACACTTTCAAATAATGATCCAGCTAATTAACGTTGAATTCCTGTGGAAATCCTATGGAAGTACTTATGACCTCTGCATTTAATAGCCAGTGAGTTCATCATGATTCATGTTTATTACCATAAATACCAAAGGAATTATAATGACTAGGCCTTTTTTTCCATCCTGCCCTTATTACTTGAACAGATTTGACTAATTCACCTCCAGTCATTAAGAACCTCCTTTGAAAACATTCAGTCTTTTCACTGCTCTGCTCAAAATCTACAGAGCCTTTGGTACTATGACAGAATAGCAGTTGTTAGCCTGATTGTACTTGGGATGCCATTAGGGAATAATTGATGTCTGTAAGTCTTAAAAGAGCCCTTTTGAAATGTTGGCCATGAACAGGGTATAGAGGGATGGATCATAGTTGATTAGCTCAAGTTCATGGTTTCTAGTCATGAATTCTTATGAGAAAATCATATCCTCCAAATCCGTATTTCTTGTAGGAATTTACTTAGGGTATGTAATTTTTCCCCTTGAAGTTTACTTTTTTCCAAGAATTTAGATATCTTTTTCTCCCATTGAATGAAGAAAACTATTTATTAGTTTATAATAAAGGATAAGCTTTTCACTTTACTACCAGTTTAATCTCTCTAATGACTGTTTATTGCTATGTGATCCACAAATTAGCTTTTTAAGTAATAATACTAAATGTTTCCTGACAGAAAGCCTTTACTTTCTGTGCTCCGCTGGATTTTGAGCACAGAAGTAGATGAGATCAGGTTATCTCTAGGTATCTTACAATTCCATGTATTCCCTTTTGCCCTTAAATGTTTTGTCCTTTGGTTGTAGCTTTCAGCTGTTACATGCCATCAAGCTATATGCTTCATTTATGATATGGTAAATAAGATTCTGTGATTTTTACACTATAGTCTTCATTCACGCACTGAAGATTCTTGGAAGTAAAACAATGTAGCAATAGAATACGAAGAAATCTAGAATCAGGAAAGTAAATGGGAGTAACAGGAGATTTATAAAATACCTATTTTTTCTGAATGAAGAGGGAACTCCAGTTTGTGTCTTTTTTCATTCATTTAATAAACACAGAAAGGGAGAAATTAATTTCATAGATACTTATATATCATTGCTTAAGTTCTGAGAAATTGACCCAGACAAATCCAGAAGGCACATCAGCCACTTGAGTCAGATAGACTTCTAAATACAGTGTCACAGTCCTTTAGATTAGTCATCACCACCTTTCACAGCACTAGTTCTACTCTAGTTCGTTTCAGACAAGATATAAGGGGTAATACCTCTGCTCATCTAAGTTTTATTTATCTGGGACATGCTGTTTAAAGGTAAAGGAAGGGCTGGGAATGTGGCTTAGTGGTAGAGTGTTTGCCTAGCATGCATGAAGTACCATATAAACAGAAGAAGCCAGACGAAGCACTATGGCTCAAGTGGTAGAGTGCTAGCCTTGAGCAAAAACAGCTCAGGGACAGTGCCAAGCCCTGAGTTCAAGCCCCAGGACTGGCAAAAAAAAAAAAGTAATCAAAGCATGGTAGGTAGCTTGTGAGTTTTGTCTTCCATGATCTCAGACTTCTCTAGTACCCTTTTGTCCACTTGGTAACCCTTCAACTCTGCAACCACCACTGCCTCACTCCAGAGGTGAAAGGCAGTACTGTTAGTTCTGTCACAGAGAAGCACAGGAGGAGGAAAGATAATTTGTATGTGCAGGGCAAGGAAGGAGTTTATTTTCTTTTCTCAATTGCTTGCTATTTAAGCAGCTTACAGCTATAAGAATCACAAAACCATGTCAATTCTTATGAATTACGGGTCAGCGTGGAGCCCTGCGTATAAAATGACTCTAAATTCCACAGTTGAGGAATCGTGGAGCGTTACGGGAAGATTAGTAGATAAAAAAGACAGGTGGTCTGTCACAGGCTACGAGTATCCCTCCCACTCTGCTGCCTCTCAAGCCTACTTTATTTCTAGTCATAGCACCAGTCTTGGTGGAGAAACATGAAGTACCTTATGTATCACGGTCCTACTGGTAAAACAGAAAAGTAACTGTTGTCAGCATACTAAGATATATTTATTGAGTTGGTTTAGTTTGTGTCAGACACTAAGCTAATTGCTCTACCAGCATTCTCTTGCCTAATTCTTTCACAGACAACTCGAAGCACATAATTTCAGCAGCATTAATGAAGGAGGACATTCATTAATCTCTAATTAACCACCAAAAAGCTGAAGTGGAGCTCAAGTAGTAGAGTGCTAGCCTTGAGCAAAATAGTGCCCAAGTCCCAGCACGAGTGCCAAGAAAATAAGTAAATAAATCTGTGAATCTTTAGATCGTGCTAGTCTTTTTTTTTGTGAAAATACTGTACAGAGGAGTTATAATTACATGGGCAAGATAATTAGTACATTCCTTATCAAGCATTATAGCCTCCTCCTTTGTTTCCACTTCCCATCCTTCCCATCTTCCCCCAACCAATCCTCCTCCCCCACCCCACCAAAGTTGTAAAGTTCGTTTTCGACATAACGACTTGTACATCTCATTGTTGCAATGGGTCCACCTGTATCCCTAGTTAAACGATTTATTTTTTCCCTTCCCCTCCACAAATTATACTGACATCAAATACAGTGAAAGCAGGGGCTATACTGTGGGGGAGGGACATACAAAGCAACAAAGAAATCATCTTATAAATGTGTTAGAAACAATCACATGAAAGGAAAAAAAAACATTTGAACACTTATCTTGGGATTCATTCCCCTAACATCACCTTATCTGACCTTTTCTGCTTGACTCAGACATATACTAGATATTGCAAATAAGGGAAACCATGGGACCTATGTTTCTTTGGGCCTGGCTTACTTCACTTAATAGAATTTTTTCCAAGTCTTTCCATTGTGCTAGTCTTAAAATATTAAGATCAGAAACATTTAATTTACCTCTACTTCATAATTTTTACATTTCATTTCCCTCCAAATACAGTTCTTACTTTCAAATCATTGGTATAAATATTACATTTTGTATGAATATTAGCTTCATTTTCGCATGTTAAGTATCTCCCAATCCTGGAGGTGGCTGGTAGCTCCCTCTCAGATATGGAGGATCACAGTTTGAGTCCAGTCCAGCAAAAAATAAGGCTGGAGATGTGGCTCAAGTAGGAGAGCACCAGACTAGCAAACTTTAGGTCTTGGGTTCAACCCTTGTAACACACACACACACACACACACACACACACACATGTACACACGTACACACACACACAGCCCACAAGTATTTCCTGAATGCATTGTATTCTTTATAGTTGAATTGGTGAACTTGCAGATTTTAGTGAAAATATCTTTTCATCTGAGAAATATATAAAATACGAATTATTGTATCTGAAGTTATTGCTTGTATTACTTATATAAGCAGTAGAAAATAGGTTTTAAAATACTTTATAAAGATGTATAAAGCCTAGATTAAAAATAATTTTTAAATAATTGTTATTGTAAGTGGTTACATAAATTTCACAATTTCACAGTGTTGTGAGATAATGATAGTTAAAGTCACAAACACATTTTAACCTTCACAAGGCAGATTGTCAGTATCAGGGTCTATAATGTTTGTAAATTCTATGAGCTTTGACAATACAACTGTTTCTTCCACATTGGGTGATATGTACATTTCTTTCCTTTTGCTTAGTGTCAGCTGTTCCCTCTTTCCCTCTCATTCCCCCCCTCCCAACGCTGCCCTTGAGTGGCTCAGTTCACTGTCATCCATGTCCAGTGCAGCTGATGGGCGCCTCTGTTGTATATTTTCCCTTTTCCTAGCTTCCCTCAGATGTGCACATGTATATACCATATATGTAGTCAGGAACATGGAGTCATTTAGCAATGCTACAACCAGATGAGTGGAGGTCCTTTGTTTCTCAAGTCTTGCTTACTTTGTCGTATCTCCTTGCAGTTTGGATTTAACATCCACATATCGAGGACACCATGTGCCATTTGTCTCTGAGCTCTTGGCTTGCCTCGCTCAAAATGATTTGTTCTACTTCCATCCATTTCCCTGCGAATGCCATTATTTTGTCCTTTCTAATGGCTGCATAATATTCCATTGTATATAGGTACCACAATTTTTGGATCCATTCATCTGTGGTGGGGCATCTGGGTGGTTTCCATATCCTGGCTATTGTGAACAGTGCTGCAATGAACATGGAGGTGCACGTGTCCTTGTATCCTGGTTTCTGTTGCTCAGGGTAGATGCCTAGGAGTGGCATGGCTGGGTCATAGTGGAGGTCTATATCTAGCTTTTTGAGATATCTCCAGACTGTTTTCCAAAGTGGTTGTATTAGTATACATTCCCACAAGCAATGCAGTAGGGTTCCTCTTTCTCCGCATCCCCTCCAACATTTGTCGTTGGCTGACTTTAGGATGTGGGCCATTCTGGCTGGGGTAAGGTGGTATCTCAGGGTTGTTTTTATTTGTATTTCCTTTATAGCCAGAGAACATTTCCTCATGTGTTTCTTTGCTGTTTTTATCTCTTCTGAGAAGTCTCTCTTTAGTTCCCTTGCCAATTTAGTGATTGGTTTGTTAGATTTGGGAGGGGTTAGTTTCTTGAGTTCCCCATATATAATGGATATTAGGCCCTTGTCTGATATATTGCTGGTATTTTTCCCAGTTGCTTGCCTGTCTTTCTAGTTTGGTAGCTGTGTCTTTAGCTGTGCAGAAGCTTTTTATTTTCAGGTAGTCCCATTTGTAGAGTCTCTCTCCAATTTGTTGTGACTCTGGGACTCTGTTCAGGAAGTTCCTGCCTACTGTCTCTCCTACTCTGTCCTGCAGCAGTTTCAGAGTTTCAGGTTTGATGTTAAGATCTTTAATCCATTTTGAGTTGATGTTAGTGCATGGTGATAGGCTGGGGTCCACTTTTAGTCTTCTGCACGTGGCGCCCAGTTTTCCCAGCACCAGTAGTTGAAGAGGATATGCTTCTTCCACTGCATGTCTTTGACTCCTTTGTCAAATATCCACTGGCTATGTGTATGTGATTTTATTTCTGGATCTTCTAATCTGTATTGGTCTTCGGGTCTGTTTTTGTGCCAGTACCATGCTGTCTTTGTTATTATGGCTCTATAGTAGAGCTTGAAATCCGGTATCGTGATCCCTCTCACATTGTTTCTTTTGCCTAGAATTGTTTTGGCTATTCTAGGTTTTTTGCTGTTCCATATGAATTTTGGATTGTTTTCTCTATTTCAGTAAAGAACATCATTGGGATTCTGATGGGAATTGCATTGAATTTGTAGATCATTTTTGGCAGTATGGCCATTTTCACTATATTAAGTCTTCCTATCCAAAAACATGGAGGTCTTTCCATTTCCTGGTGTCTTCTATGATTTCTTTCCTTAGGTTTTTGTAGTTTTCACTAAATAGTTCCTTTACATCTTTGGCTAGGTTAATTCGTAGATATTTTATTTTTAAAAATAATTATTTTAAAAAATGCACTGTACTACATATATCAGTCCCAAAGGACTGATAACAGTTTATGTGAAAAATAGTTTGACCCTATGATATAAAAATATTTAAGATAATTACTATAGTATAACCCAATAAAGATGTTGGAAGCAGACAATCCTCTATTAAATTCCTACTCAATCATTTAAAAAGATATGAGGCAAGTATTTTTTTTTCCTTAAGTCTCATGATCCTAACCTGAAGAGATGTAAGATCTGTTTGACAGATTGCTTTGAAGATTCAGTGCCCTGAGGTCAGTTTAGTATGGCGCTTGCTGTGATAGGTGAATGCCTAATGATTAATATTGGCAACCGTTACTTAAGTACCCACTTTGTATTAAGTGCTAGTCTCAAGGCGGGGAATAAGGTGGTAAATCAGAGCCCTGTTTTTCGGAACTTATAGATCAGAGTTATCTAAGTACTTTGAATGCTATGTTAAAAATAATAGAAAAAAATTAAAAAAATAAAATAAAATAAATATACTTACTATTCTTGAAAAAAATAATAGATAGATCTCACATGTATCATTGTACCCTTTTCTTTTTTATTCTTAGGCAATGAAAACTACAAACAGATTGCAATGTGTGTACTTTACCATATAAGCATGGATGACCGCTTTAAATCTATGTTTGCATACACAGACTGCATACCACAGGTAACTAGTTTATAAGATCTATAAATGTTTTCACTCTCTTGTTAGACTTTTTTCCTTAAAAATTCTAATTAATATAAATTTGTATAAAAATATTTATAACATATATAACTCTTGTCTAAAATAAACTAAGCCTGGGTTCTGTCTCTAGCACTGAAAATTTTAAAAAAGACTGTCTAGAAATAAAAATAACTTTAATTAACCTAGGGATAATTAACATTTTGGTACCTTGGCCTCTCTCTGCTTAAAAGATAAAAATAGATTGGGATTAGCCAGGCGCTGGTGGCTCACGCCTGTAATCCTAGCTACTCAGGAGGCTGAGATCTGAGGATCATGGTTCAAAGCCAGCCCGGGCAGGAAAGACTGTGAGACTCTTATCTCCAATAAACCACCAGAAAACCAGAAGTGGCGCTGTAGCTCAAGTGGTAGAGCCCTCGCCTTGAGCTGAAGAGCTGAGGGACAGCGCCCAGGCCCAGAGTTCAGGCCCCACAACCAGCCCCAAAAAAAAAAAAAAAAAAAATATATATATATATATATATATATATATATGGATTATATTGTATATGTAATTTTATATGTTGCTTTATTAGTTAATCATGGTATGTTTTCATATCACTGAACATTCTTTGAAAATGTTTATAGTTTAGCAAACAAAATAAATGAAAATATTATAAATATCATAATTGTAAATTCTTATCCACATCTATGAATGTTTCTTTAGTTTAAATTCCTAAAATTCAAATAAGCATCAAAATATGTGGACATTTGTGCCTTTGACACATTTAGGTCAAATGCTACAAAGGCATTCATTTATATTTCCAACTAGTACTTCACTTTTAACAGTAGCAGTTATTAATGTCTCTCTAAAATATAGGGGATCAATTTTTCTATGTACTTGCATTTTCATGGGTGTTTAGTGAAGTTGAACATGTTTCATGTGTTTATTTTCCATATTCTAGTATTTTTTTCTATTAACATATTTTATCTATCAATATTTTATCATTGATAAATAAAAGCAATATATATAGCTAATTCTGTACTATGAATATTTCTCAAGTTAATAATTTACATTTTAATCTTGTATATAGTTAATTTTTTAGTTCTTCACATCCTCTAATGGAAAAATGTTTCATCAAAATTCTTGTGGTTTTTGGGCTGGGAAGGTGGCTCAGTGATAGAGCGCTTGCCTTGAATGCATGAGGCCCTGTGTTTGATTGCTCAGCACCACACAAGCAGAAAAGGCCAGAAGTGGTATTGTGGCAGAAGTGGTAGAGCGCTAGCCTTGAACTGAAGAGCTGAGGGACAGCGCCCAGGCCCAGAGTTCAGGCCCCACGACTGACAAAGAAAAAATTCTTTTGGTTCAATAGCCCTGTTTTCAAGAAAGATTTTTCTTTGACTCTATTGCTTGATATATTTCTAATGTTAGGTTTACTTATGTTGAAGGAGATTACCAATTTTGTTTTCCCTGTGACCAGGGTTCAAACTTGTTATTATACACTTTTGTTCATTGGCTGCACTCTACCACCTGAGCCATGCTTCTAACACCCCAGTTTTTGCGGAGCCAGTTCTGGGGCTTGAACTCAGGGCCTAGGCACTGTCCTTAAGCATTTGTGCACAAGGCTAGTGCTTTACCACAATGAACCACAGTGCTATTTCCCCAGTTTTTTTTCATAGACTGCTTCATAATGTTTGTGATTCTATGTATGTGATTGTGCTCTTTGGGAATGTACATTCATGTAATCGTTATTGTGTCATTAACTATGAATAAATGAAGCTCTGGATATCATATTCAAAGCCCAGGTTGCGCTGCTTTTGATATTATATTATTTTTTGTAAAATAGTTTTCTAATATAAGAAAAGTAAAATTATAATATGTATAATATATAGTAAAAATAATGCTATTAAAAAGAAATTCAGGAAAATATGACAATCATACTAATGTTCTCATAAAATACTGTTACTGGGCAATTCCTTGTCATCCTAATATGAATTATGAAATGTAGGCTACATTGAGTATTTAAAACACAGTAAACATAGATGATAATTTCTCTTTTCATTAGTCTTTTATTCATTCTAATTTAGTGAGACAGAGTTAAAATTGAATATGCTTCTTTGGAATTATTTTTTTTTTACTTATATTTGAGAAACTGGTGAACTCTGAAGGACAGTTTCTTTGCCTTTCATATCAGGGGATAAACTAATTATGGCTGTAGAAAATAGACATCCTTCAAAGAATATACAGTACATCTTATCTAACAAGACAGGGTCCTTTATGGTGATAAAATGTGTCAGACTATAGCTCATGCACAGAGTAATCAAACCCTTTGTCAAACAAGTGTTCAGTAAAAGAGTAGCCATGTCAAAAGGAGATTACAGATGATTTACTCCAGTCACACTCCACATGTTCTAAGGACTTTCTACTTTGCAGTTTCAAAGGGTGTTCCTTTTCCGATCTCATTTAGTGTCAGAATTTCATTGACTGCAGGATATGAATTGGAAAGCAGCCAAGAAAGAATAATATTCTTGGAGAGATTGATTCTTTCTATCCAGTTTAGTTTTTGAAAAGAATAACATTAAATTTAAAGGTGCAAATGAGGAAGAGTATAAAACTTACAGCTTTCTCCTTTGAATGTTTAGTATAAAAAATAAAATATTAGATTTATTTTAAGCCAGTAAATCAAAAACAAAAGCCTGTTTACCTTTTAGATGTTATCATTGTTTCTTTTTAAAATTTTTTGTGCAGTTTTTCTGTAGCTTTTTAAGAGTGATGTTACTGCATGGATTTTCTTGCCGTTTCTAATGTCATTCATATATGTCACTAGTGGGGTTTTCAGAACACTTATTATCTGTATTTTATTAGCAAAACTTCCCAACACTCATTCAAAGCTCAAGGTTTTTTAGGTTTTTATTTGTGTTTTTGTTTTCTTTTTAGAATGTAAGGTTTCATGAAAATCATGAGAGTGTATTCACTCTGTTATGTTATATGCATATTGAAGTTTTTTATTATGAGGCAATGTTTTGAGGAAAACAAATGATATCCAGAATATATTTGTTTACAAAGTGCTATCCAACCTGTAACTTGTACTTCACAGTGCCCAGTTTTGACATGTTTAGGAAAAAGTGACTTATTGTTAACCCAGTACCAAGTTCATTGCAAAATAAAACAATGATAGAAAGCAAATTAGATATTAAATGACATTTCCAAGTTTCCTTCAGGAATTAAAAAGACATTCCTTTCAGAAATAATGTTGTAACTAGTGAGACTTAAATTTACTGGTGACAGCAAGCTGATTAACTTACTTCCTAAAGAAAACCATATTAAGATTGGAATGGCTGTAAGATAATGTAATATTTTTTTCTGTGTGAATTGTACACATTAATATTTGTTTAATAAAGCTCTTCAAGTATTGTCCATGAATTTTCAAAAGAAAGCCTAAAAGAACCAAAGGTAGAAAAGCATTGGCCCAGTTATAATTCGTATTACTATAAATGATTATGAAAAGAGTGATTACATTCATTAATTACATTAGATTCTATTGTGTGTATATATAATTATATATAATCTAATTTAGCTTATGTAACTGGCTGTGTGTAGTGCAAGTAACTGCACAAAAGTCAGGTTCTCTTCATAAAATGTCAAGTCTTTCCTATTTTTGACCCATTCATGGTTCTATTTACTGTCTTATATGTGTTTTATTGGATAAACCTATAATTAGATCAGCATTCACTTTCAGAATAGATGATTTTACATGCAACATTCCTCAGAAACTTTATTACTATATTGCTTTGCTTTCTTTTATAATTTAGTGCGCCTAACTGCCCAATGTATTCTCATTTTCTTTGCCTATTTATCACTATTATGCAAGATTTGAGGGCCATTTCATCTTCCTTCATACACAGTCTTAACGGGCTCATTGGGTAGATTGTTTCAAGTAAGCATATTTGGGATAACCAGGAGTTAATGGTTGTATTCTAATAATAGTTAAAAGTACACATTAACAGTTCATTGTTATTTAGACCTCTGAGATGCATGTTTTGCTTAAATAGGTGCAAATGCTATCCAGATGCTTATAAAAGTAGTTATTGGTAATAGGATGGCCAATCAAAGTACATGGCTAGGTAGTGATGTCATGATGTTATTTAATCTTTTACCCTAGAACAGAGTGCAAGAGTCTTCATAGTGATCCACATGTTTTTACCACAGTTGTCCTATTGGGCCCCTCTTTGATCTGCATGCTTCTTTTCAGCTGAATGCTGGTAAACGTCCTTTCTGACAGCCCCCTTTGCTCTTGCCTGCCATTATCTGCTGAAGTTCAGAAACCAGAGCATCACTTCAAACAAGAACGCTAGGGAGTAGCCAGTCAGAAGAGATTCCTGAGGCCTGCAGAGTTCTGGCATAATCATTCAAAGATGTTTGGGTAGAGGGTGGGGGTGGTAGAGGTGTATGTGCGTACAGAGAGCTGCAGGGGTTGGTCTCTGGTCACTGGTAAATAAGTGAAGTCAGGTGCCAGAGAGTCTAGACACAGTGGTTTCAGTCTTGGTCTTTGGTATCTGATACTCAATGTGGGACTGGTCTGATTGAACACTAGTGCTTCTTCATTGCACAGGCTAAAACCCTTTCAGGGCTTTCCTGTTAAATTACTAAAAGATGACAACAGACCGCTAAAACAGAACAAATCTAATTTTAATATTTCCTAGTTGCCAGTGATTACACTTCCTTTTGAAGTACTCTGGGTAGCAATCAAATTGAAGACAATGTTGTTCTGTTGCTTGGAGTTTGAATTAAGCATTTTAAATTTGAATGCTTTCATTAATATTGAAGCATTTCTCTTATGAAAAACATTCCATATTATAATACATTCTGTTCATTCTTAGTCCTAATTTATCTCTATTGTGAGGATGAAAGTTCAGTTAATTTTTAAAACATGTACATTTTTAAATGTAGCTTCTGATTTTTTTCCACATGTAATTTGACATAAAAATTTATTTTTAATCCTTCACTTCTAAACAAATCACCTGTACCTCTGCTTTCAGGGGTAATTTTCCAAATTCCAAAGGCTAGTTTGAAATGCACACTTTGTATTAGTAATACATGTTTTGTGGGTTTATTTTCCATTTGTTTTGTTTTGTTTGTGATGGTACTGGGGCTTGAACTCAGAACCAGAAAACTACCCTCGCTTTTTCACTGGAGGCTGAGCACTCTACCACTTGAGTGATACCTTCCAGCTTTTTGGTGATTAATTGGAAATGACAGTCTCACAGACTTTCCTGCCCAGGCTGGCTTTGAACCTCAATCTTCAGATCTCAGTCTCCTGAGTAGGTAGGATTACAGACATGAGCTTCTGCACCTATTTTGTGTGTTTAAAACATCACTTCAATTGAATGGATTTTCATTATTAAAATGTTTCTCAATATTAGTAAAAATTCAGATGACATCTATAGTAAATTTTGCATTCTAGAATGAAAACATATTAAAGAATTATCACATTTTACTCATTTACTCATCAGGTTTTATACTGGCAATTTTATACACATGCCTATACATTTATTTGTCATATATATATATATCCACTGAATTTTATATTTACTAGAGAATCTTTTTAGTCTAAAGCATTATTAAGTGTTATGACTCCCGTATAACTTGGTGGTTAGGAGCTGCAGTGTTAGGAAAGGCAGGCTATATGCCAAATCATTCTGCTGCTACTTCCAGCATATAGACCAGTGCTTTTGTAAGAATGATATCTAACAACTGGAGTGATGTTTTTGACTCTGGTTTCCAGCCGTTTGTTCTAGCACATAGCAATGACTATTTTTGCATGTTGGTCATATATCCTTTTTGAAAGTCAGAAGTTATCTGAAAGAGGTTGGGGGTGGCTCACGTCAGATAGCTAGCCTAGCAGCACATGGCCCTGACTTCAAGCCATAGTATGCCTCTCCCCCAGCCCCCACCCCCGCAAGAAAAGAGTGGATGGGATTAACACCATGAGCAGTCAAAACAAGATTTAATAGAATGACGTCTAAAATAGCACTGTGTCTGATTCATGAAGCCATATTTTATTCTAAAAACAAAGTATTGCCCCAAGATTAAATATAGAAATTTTAATTTCCATATTTTATAAATCTTAGGAGTAGCTTCCATATCTAGTAGCAAATTGGACTTGGAGAAATATATCCTTACATAATATACACTTAGTTTGCTGATTTGCCTAAAATAGAAAACTCTCTTCTCCAAACCATCACAAGTTCTTTTTTTTTTTGGCAAATATTACTAATGAAAAGTCTAGATTATAGTCAGTTGGCATAGGTAGTCAACTTTTTCCTAGCATTTTGTCTGCCTCTTCTCAGATCCTTTTCCCTTTATCATTGATTTTAATCTATACTGTCTTGCCTACAACTTCAGTTATCAGCCATATAAGACAATTCCTAATGTACTTTCAGACAAGACATAAATCTAGATGTACGATTGCAGCTTCCTGCTGAATACCTGCACTTTCTAGACTGTCTTATGCAGCTTTAACTCAACACACATAAAATCAAACTGGATTATCATTTAAGATTTGGTCCTAGGGACTGGGAAGGTGGCTCAGTGGTAGAGTGCTTGCCTTGCATGCATGAGGCCCTGGGTTCGGTTCCTCAGAACCACATAAGCAAAAAGAAAAAAGCCAGAAGTGGCGCTGTGGCTCAAGTGGTAGAGCGCTAGCCTTGAGCTGAAGAGCTGAGGGAC
>NW_012267243.1:16912591-16982425 GCF_000151885.1 Dipodomys ordii | reverse complement strand
ACCAACATTGTAAAGCTCGTTTTCCCGTTTTTTTGTTTGTTTTGTTTTTGTTTTTTTGGTCAGTCATGGGGCTTGAACTCTGGGCTTGAGCTCTGTCCCTGTGCTCTTCAGCTCAGGGCAAGCACTCTACTGCTTGAGCCACAGCGCCACTTCTGGTTTTCTACTGGTTTATTGGAGATAGAGGCTCACAGACTTTTCTGCCCAGGCTGGCTCTGAACCATGATCCTCAGATCTCAGCCTCCTGAGTAGCTAGTATGACAGAGGTGAGCCATCAGCGCCCGGCTCCAGTATTTTTATATGTAGTTTGTTGGCACTTTGTATTACAAATAATGTTGTGCTAATTATTCTTTCTCTGAATTTTGCCTCCAACTGGCCTTGAATAGAGGGCCTTTGGCCACTGTTGGGAATACGAACATGAATCACTATATTTACCTTTCTCTGAATTTTTGTTTTCTATTCTTAGGATAAGTTTCTAGAAGTATAATTTTTCCTGGATTATAAGTATTTTTTAAATTTGTGGTGTATATTCCAAACTCAAAAGATCATAAACTGTATGGGCCTATTTTTATGAACTTGTAGATAATAAAACTGTATTTTAAGTAGAATAAATAGAAAAGGCAGAAGAGGAGGAGGAAAAAAGAAAGGATTGTATCTAGAGAACAGGATTTCCTAGGACAGGCACAGAAGGAGCTTTCTGGAGCGAGCGGGAGATAGATCCTGTGTGTTATTGTACAGTATGATTGCACAAGTGTGCTCATTTATCTAAATCTAATTTGACACTTAAGGTTTGAATATTTTACTAGATGGAAATTTTTGTAACAAAACAAAAAAAATCATTAAACAAGTTAATTTTCAGGGCTGGGAAGGTGCTCAGTGGTAGAGTGCTAGCCTTGAGCTGAAGAGCTGAGGGACAACACTCAGGCCCAGAGTTCAGGCCCCACGACCGACCAATAAAAAAAAAAAGAAAAAAAGTTAATTTTCTTAGGGAATTTTCTGCTTTTTGTTTCAGGAAATGGATTGAAGATGCTCATGAAAAGGGCCCTAAAGTTCAAGGACCCATTACTGATGAAAATGATTAGGAACATTTCCCAGCATGACGGACCGACCAAAAAGCTGTTTATTGTAAATATAGTTTCTTTGTTTTCTAGTAAAGTGGATCTGATGCTTGTAAATTGTACATTGATAATTGTACATTTATACATTTAGAAAGATAATTATTACTGAGCTCTAATCAAATATTCATGACTAAATTGGTTCTTCCGTTTTAAACCTCCTTGTAAGTTTAGCTCTTGGAAATCCCAGTCTGCACTGTAAGGTGGTGGTTTGGGTTTGTTGTCTATTCTCAAACCCTCCATTCGGTGGGCATCACCAGGAGGCTCTCTGAGGACACTAAGTCCAGAGTATTAAACATTAAGAATTTCTTCTGATACTTATGTTTTTTCCCATGGTAAACTTACCACACTTGCTCTTCTCAGAGATAATATTTTAACTGTTGAAATTCTACTGTCCTCAGGATTATGTTGGGGACCTTGCAGCTCAGATCTCCAGTGATGAAGAGGAGGAATTTGTGATTGAGTGTTTGGGAACTCTGGCAAATCTTACCATTCCAGATTTAGACTGGGAACTGGTTCTGAAGGAGTACAAGCTAGTTCCATACCTTAAGGATAAACTAAAGCCAGGTCTGTGCTGAGTATTTCACATTTCACTTTTGCATCATTATTCTAAAGATAAAGCTGTTAAAATAACACTGTGGTTACTGTTGTTTAAGCAAAGTATATTCTTACCATAATTCCATTCTCAAAAGGGTTCTACTGTCCTGTCTTACCTATATATTCTCGTTTCCATAACAAAATATTTTCTTGGTATTAGTTTCCCTTCCCTTTTTCTTAAAACTTTTTTAGTTGTCTCTTTATAAGTTACCAAATACCACCTCCTTCTCAAGTAGATAGATTCTCTTTCTCTCTCTCTCTCTCTCTTTCTCTCTCTCTCTCTCACACACACACACACAGCTCTTTGAAATATTCAAAATACTTTATTTTCTGCCTATGTTATCATTCAGTAGTATTTTCAAAGTTGTCATCAGCAAAGATGGAAAATTTGGCAAAATAAAAAATTTATAACTATGTCAAAGATTCACAAGAACTTATTTTTTACTGCTTCATTGTCCTTATGCATTGAAGTTTTGATAATACAAGTAGGTGTCAATCAGGACATGTTAATGAAAATTTTCTACAATTGCCTTTCATAGGTACTGCAGAAGATGACCTTGTTTTAGAAGTGGTGATAATGATTGGAACTGTGTCTATGGATGATTCTTGTGCTGCACTGCTAGCTAAATCTGGGATAATCCCTGCACTGATTGAATTGCTCAATGGTAATTAAAGTTTTTCATGTTAATGTCTAAAAATGTTATTTTAAAATTTAAATCTCAAAGTCTGCAACATGAAAGAGTATTACATTACCTTGTTATATTAATCATAGAAACTTATATAGTTAATTTAGGAAAATGAATTAAAACACATGCGAAGGTACATACCTGTAATTCTAGCTTCTTGGAGGCAAGACAGGGAGATGGTAATTTTCGGACCAGTCTGTAGTGAATTTGATTAAATAGCAAGACTCTATCTCAAAGCAACAAAATGAAGCAAGGAATAAACTAAGGTTGGATAGAGAAATTTGAGAGAGACTTAGGTTGCAAAGTTAAGAATATTGGCATAAAGTAATTCAGAAATAATTGTATAGACAATTACCTACAAATAGTACTGCATCATTTCTTCTTTCTGTCCAACTTTGCATTTGGTTTTCTGTGTTGATGAAATTGTTGTATGCTATCCAGCCTGCATAGCTATCAAACACTGTCAGAACCGAGAACCACAATTTTATTATTTTGGTGGGGGGGAGGTCGGTTGTGGGGCTTGAACTCTGGGCCTGGGTGCTGTCCCTCAGCTCTTCAGCTCAAAGCTAGCGCTCTACCACTTGAGCCACAGCGCCACTTCCGTTTTTCTGGTGGTTTATTGGAGATAAGAGTCTCATGGCCTTTCCTTCCTGGGGCTGGCTTTGAACCTCGATCCTCAGATCTCAGCCTCCTGAGTAGCTAGGATTACAGGTGTGAGCCACCGGTGCCCAGCTAGAACCACAATTTTAATTTAATTTTCATGTAATTAGCTGTCCTAGCATGTAGCTACAGTAGACATCATAGGCCTCGAGTCATACCCTTGTGTTTGTATTGCTCACACAAAGCCGGGGCACATTGTTCTCCAAAATCCACACAGAATTTACACAAATGAAATATCAGTGCCAAGTTCTGTAGCATCTTATACTTTAAAAGCAGCTAGTAATATTAAAATTTAAAATGTGAATATGAGGCATCTAAAGAATACAATATATTGTTTTACCCACATAGGGAAGTAAAAATTGTCAGTATCACAGAATTACCTATTTCCTTTCCCAATCATTACAACCTCCACCAAAGTGGTCATTATCTTATCATAGATAAATTCATTTTGCTTGAGTTTTAACTTGACATAAGTAAAATCTGGCTTATTTTGTCCTACATTATATTTGTGGGACTCATCTATGTTATTTACAGAAGTTTATTCATTTTTTATTGCTGTGTATAGTACTATATTATAAAAATATATCATTTCCTTTGTACTGTCCGTGGGTAGTAGGGCTAAGTTTTGTGGAGTTTGTTTTAGGGGAAGACTATTTTTAATAATATTCCTGAAGAGTATATTAAACTTTTTATTTGGTAAACATATGTAGTCATTTCTATTAGATACATACATCAGAGTAGAATTCCTAGGCCAAAGAGTGTGTATGTGATTGGCTTTAATAAGTGCTGCCAATCTGTTTACCAAAGTAGCTGGGTGAATTTTCAGCCAAGAAATCAAAGTAGGAGGGTTACAGTTGTTCTGTATCACTACAACTCTGAGCATTGTTGTCCCTTTAATTGTAGTCTTCTTAATGTGATCTCATTGTAGTTTTAATTTGCCTTTCCCAAATGATTAATGAAATTGAGCACTTGTTTGTGTTTATTGATCAGTTAGATATGGACAGGGGAATGAAATGCTTTTTAAAGTACTTTATACCTTTGTCTCTTGATTTTTTAAAATTTGCATTGTAAACTTTTAACACAATATATCTTAATAGACATAATGCCAGTTTTTTGTTGTTGTTGTAGTTCTTGTTTTGTTGTCGGTTGTGGGGCCTGAACTCTGAACCTGGGCCCTGTCCCTCAGCTCTTCAGCTCAAGGCTAGTGCTTTATCACTGGAGCCACAGCGCCCACTTCTGGCTTTTTCTGCTTATGTGGTGCTGAGGAATCGAACCCAGGGCCTCATGCATGAGGCAGGCACTCTACCACTGAGCCACCTTGCCAGCCCCTGCCATATTTTTTAAGTATTCCTTTTAAAATGATCCATATGTGTTTACTTTGAATATACCCTTCTCACAGAGTGTTTTTATATTAGAAGTAATTAAGTAAGATACTGAGATACTAGAGAGTTGAGGGGGGTGAAGGAAAGATGGTAGAATAAATGAGAATAAGGATTTCATGGAGAGCTGGTGAAAGTTGAAGCATTCTTTGCTCTGGAATTGCTTCCTACAGTGACTTGAGAGAATTTAGCTGTAGATTAAGCAAAGTTAACAAAGCCAGCTTAGTGTTTTAAAGTGTTTTGATGTTCTCTGGTGTGAGGTTATTATATCATGGACAATGTGATATTCTTTTAAGGAAGTATATATTGGTTTTTCAAGGTTAAGAAAGAAAACTTTGTGGTTAAGTAGAGAGCATTGTATCAAGAGAATAATTAATAGTGAAAATTTCAGCCTAGTTAGTTTTAGGAAGTTAGTGAAAGAGCTCATTTAGGATAGATTGAACTTTAAGGACCCCACAATATACTCTACAACTAGTTAGATACTGTGTCAGTCAGGAAATGTGTTTCTAACATATCATGGAACTGTATGACCAAGAGTTGATGACAAACTTAGCAAATCAAATTTTGTAGCTAGTATTTATATTTCTGAAATTATGTTAAATTATTTGTGTAATATTAACCATTTATTAATTAGCTGATCTGATTATATAACTTTATCACTGTAATTAGATAGAAACTAAAATACTTTATGCCAGTATGTAAAGTTCAGTTTTTTAAGTATTATTCAACAAGACAAAATATCTCTTTTTATAATGGGCCAGTTCTTTCTCTTTCTTTCCCTCCTTCCTTCAAACCTTCTCTTCTTCTGTTCTTTGTTTTTCATGGTACTAGTAAATCAAAGCCAGGGGCCTTGTGCATAAAGTGTTCTACCACTGAGCTATATCCCAGCCTGATTGTGTCATTTACCACTGAGCTAAATCCCAGCCCAATTATGTCATTTCTAACAAAAACCTAAAATTTAGAAAGTGTCATCTATTTTAAGAATTGTTTTTCTCAGCTCAGTTGTGGTAGCTCACTTCTGTAAGCCTAGCAACTCAGGAGGATGTAATCCAGTTCAGGCAGACAAATCCAAGAGACTCTTATTTGCAATTAACCAGCTAAACGTTGGAACTAGAGACATGCCTCAAATAGCAGAGTCAGACATGAGTAAAAAAGCCAAGCAAGATCTTAGAGTTCAGAGTTCAAGCCCCAGTTTAAGTTCCTAAGCCAGATTTGTCCCCAAATTCCTCAAGCTATGTGATCTCTTGATATGAATTATCTCAAGTAGTGTAGTTTAACCTCAGAGATAACAAAGCTTTTTTTTTTTCAAAATCTTGATGCTTCTGTTCCTATTTCAAAATAAGCACCTGTCTATGTAACTACCAAGAACCTATCTAATATAATTTCTGACAACATGTCATTATGAAATTTGTTTATTGATTAGGTACAGATGATATATATCACCCAGGTATTACAAATAATTTAAATTAATTGCCTTTTCCTTGCTCCTCACTTTTAGTTTTACTCATTTTGTCTTTACCTAAAATGTTTTTCTGTTTGCTTATATACTATGAGTATAGTATTCTTTCATGTGAAGTTTCTTTTTCCTCTTTCAGCTCAACAAGAAGATGATGAATTTGTATGCCAGATAATTTATGTCTTCTACCAGATGGTTTTCCACCAAGCCACAAGAGATGTTATAATCAAGGAAACACGTATCCTTTCAACTTTTATATAATTACATTTTGCACATTAAGGAAACATACATCTTGGGTTTTTTCTTCCTGCAGATGTTGAAATACATATAAGCATTAAACTTGGAAATAAGTTTAGCTCACAGGGTGTTTTCCATTGGAATTGTTTATTCTAAGTTAGCACAGGTTGACTATCCCTAGTCTGAAAATCAGAAATCTGGGGCTGGGAAGGTGGCTCAGTGGTAGAGCACTTGCCTTGCATGCCTGAGGCCCTGGGTTCAATTCCTCAGCACCACATAAGCAAAAAGAAAAAAGCCGGAAGTGGTGCTGTGGCTCAAGTGGTAGAGTGCTAGCCTTGAGCTGAAGAGCTGAGGGACAGTGCCCAGGCCCAGAGTTCAGGCCCAAAAAAAAAAAAAAGAATCTTTAAAAAAAAAAAAAAGAAATCTAAAATGCTCCAAAATCTGAAATGTTTGGTAGAAATCTGCCTCATGTAAACAGTTACAGTCAAAACACAGGTGCACAGAAATTACCTTCAATCTGTGCATATAAGATATATAGAAATGGGTTTATGTTTAGACTTTGGTCTCTTCCCCAAAACACTCATTATGTAAAACTAAATACTCCAGAACTGAAATGAATAATCTGAAAGTAGGAACTTCTGTTTGCGAACATTTTGGATAAAGAATATTCAATCTATATGTGGATAAAATTTAATGAGAACAATTTATCAACTTGTCTAATTTTGATTCCTAGAAGCTTAAACATTTTCAGAACTTCCTTCTCTGTTAACTTAAATTTCAGAGGTTCCTAGGACTACTTAGTCCTCTTCTATACTCTATATGGGAAAGCGCATCTGTTCAAATGACTTTGGCTATCATCCATATGTCAAGTATTTAATAACTGCAAAACACCTCAGGAATTTTCTCTTAACTGCAATGGAGATATCTTCCACTGTGCCTAGCATAGTGCAATCTAAAGAACATTCTGCATGCTGTTGCCATTCAATGTCTGTTACTTTTTCTTGTAGTCCTCTATTCCTCTGAGTTGATTGTCTTTCAAAGTGAAATATTTTATACCTAGAAATATTACTTATAAATGACAAGGTAGATCTCTGGGAATAACAAATTTGCCCTCTTCAATACTAGCCTAGCAGAATATAGCTGACACTAGGCAGTTTTCCGCTGGCCTGGCCCGCATTTTGTTACCAGTGAGAAGTCTAGAGTCAGTCTGTTTAGTATTACTCTCCCTAAAGTCTGATGACAGGTTAGTTTCCTTTCCCTAAAAAAGCCTTTGCCAGGATATTTGTTTTCTTCACAATTAAGCTGTTTCACTACATTTTGAGTTGTTCTTAGTTATTTTTCTAAATATACTTTGCATATATGGAGTTTTGTCATATTTTAATCCATATCTGAAAAATGGTCTTGAATTGTAATTTTTAGCACTTTGTTCAATTACATTTTCTTCTTTTGTGTTTCTATTATATTAGCTTTTTATGTCTATACCTTTCTGATCTTTTTATTTGTTTGATTTTGTAGTTTTCTTTTTTTGCTTTCTATTTCCTGTGGCTTCTTTTGCATTTATTTTGTGTTATTTTACATTTAGTGTTGATTTGAAAAGATGTTTTCATCTTTATTTTAGGTTCTTTTCTGAATTATTTCTCTGAATTTTCTAATTCTGCTTCATGATGTTTGTTCATATATGTATTTATTATTTTAAAATCTCTGTCTTTAAAAATGCTTTCTCTAGTGAAAATATTTTTATCATATCTCCCTTTGTTTTTTGTTCTTATAATAATCATTTAGTTCAGTTTGGATGTGATTCTTTTCTGTTGTTCATTTTTATGTGAAGTAAGTTTACTTGAACTTTTATACCATAATAGATAAACTGATTCTAGGATAGGGGGACAAGGGGTATCAGTGGCTTACATCTATAATCTTAGTGAGGAGGCTGAAATCTGAGAATCAAGATTTGAAACCAACCTGAGCAGAAAAGTCCATGAAGTGGAGGTGTAAATCAAATGATAGAGTACCAGCCTTGAGTGAAAAAGCCCAGCAATAATGTGAGGCCCAGAGTTCAAGCCCCCAGTACTGGCATGAAAACAAAAGTAAAAAGAAGAAAGTTGTAACCTTAGCTACACAGATCAACAGCTACCTCTTTGTTGATTTTCATCATTTTCCTGTCCTCAAAACAATGGCCTTATACTTCCGATACTTGTTGTTGTTTTTTTCTCCTTACCTACATTTTTCTCTTTTGATGTCTCTACTCTGCTTACCTTTTTATTTTACTGAAATTAAATAGTGTTTTTGGTCATCTTGTACCAATGATTTTATATTAAAATATGAAGTAAAATTTCCGCTTAGCATTTAAATTTAGAGACTTGTGGGATTTTCTAATTGAAGGGTCACAATCACAGTTCAGTTTTGATCTTTAACCATTTTTATTCAGAAGCTCCAGCATATCTCATAGACCTGATGCATGATAAAAATAATGAAATCAGGAAGGTCTGTGACAATACATTAGATATAATAGCGGTAAGTATTCTTTTTACACAAAGTATAATAGAACATTTGGTAAATGTTCTGAACTGTTCCTTCAGTATCAACTTTGTATTTTGGTTAAAGCTTTAGAAATTCTGCGATACTGAATTTACTCTTTAAAGATAAGTTCTGTGACTTTTGACTTTTAATGATGGGCACTCTAAAGGGGCTTGTACATATTCCAAGTTGGACAAGCTACCTGTCATCTTGGAAACACTTGGTTTTCAGAGAAATTGTTCTATAGCAGGAAGTTTGATGACAATTTGTGACAAAATTATAAATCAATGCTAAAATCAGGCAACTAAATTTTTAAGATGAATCAAATTTTGTTAAGTTTTTTCCCACTATTTCAGAATTTTTGGTATATAGGTAGACTTGTTTTCTTTTACCTTTAGCATATACAACTTGCTTCCTTCTTTAAGCTGAATTTTAGCTCAACAGTTTTTAGCTCCTTAGTTATAACCTCTTCAGTACTTCTAAAAGTTTAACTTAGAGATTGGAGGCTTGGCTCGGTTGTAGAGCACTAGGCAGTGAGCAGGTGGCAGCAGGTTCTGGTCCCAGACCTAAGGGGAAAAAGTTTAACTTAGCTTTTTACACAACTATGATCAAGAAACAACTTCATAGTCGGCATTTCTGTTAGTGGCTTCATTACGAAGGTGAACAGTTCCTCGCAGGAGCTGTCCTGTCAGGTTCTCGTACCATATTTCAGAAATGGGTGTATTTGACGCCTGCCATCTACCTTTTAGATTTGACAATATACTTCGTACAGATCTAGAACTGAATTAACAAGAGATTTGATTTCTAAGCCAAAATAGATCTTTGCTCTACCAAGATATTGTATTTTGTGAGAGCAAGGGTAGCATGGCTTGTGAGTACAGAATATTTAATACTCCAAAAGAATAATTTCATTGCCATGTACTGTCTTCTAATAGATCCCCATGTCATTACATATAAAGTGCATAATGTAAGAATAACAAACATGTTAAAGGTGCACACATGTGATTATCTTCCTTTAAACAATGACAAAAGACTTGTTCGTCTGTTATACATCCATTCAGCGTACTTTTCACCTCTCTGTGGGGAAATATAAACGGAAGATAGCTGCAGGTTTACATTCGAGGTATCTCTGGGTTAGAATGTCAGCTAGCTCCAGAAGCTTGGCTCAGTTCAACCATAAAAATATATGGCATAAAATGTAAGTATATTATGACTGAAACTATTTTGATTCCCATTTCATATAAATTGTGGACTTGTTTCTTATCTCAAACTGGAGACCACTCCACAATACATCCTCTTTCTTTTCTAAAAAGGTACTGTTCTAGCTCTCTGATTCCAAAAACTGAAGTTTTTAAAAAATCCTATTTTGTCTGATTTCTTTCCTTCCTCTGTCCTCCTTGCAACCTATGCTAATCCTGTCTTCTTTCATTGTTGCACTAAAATGGTGCTCACTAAAATAAGCTCATGTTTCTGAATCCAATGAGCTTTTCAGTCTTTGTCTTGCTTTATGGATCATACTCTACTTGAAAGTACTTAGAATTCCTAGTCAGCATTATAAATGTAGAGCTACAAAGAAAATTATGTTTATTATCATAAAGAGCTTGTTAATGTGAGGACGTCAAAGAAGAATCAGCAAAATTAAATTGGTAATATAACAACTAGCTCTGATTGCGTAGGTCCCTAAGATTCTGTGTGATCACTTTTGAGTTAGTATTTAAAAAAAAATTGGAACAAGTAAATTGAGCAATTTAGTTCACCTAATCTCTCTATAAATCTCCATAAATACTGGAGTAAGTGTTTGATATAATGCCATGGAATAATGGATCATTTCACACTGTGGAAAACTTTATTCCGAAAAACTTACTATGAGAAAACGAGACTTATTAAAAGTATCCACATGTGGGTAATTTGGATGTCTGGCTATGCTGTTCACCTGGCTCATATTCATGGCTGAATTTCTTAGAAATCTAGTAGAGCTAATAGAAGGGCACCACACTGTGGAAACATCTCACATTCCACTGAAAGAATAGCCCTTGTGCTATTCCGTTACTACAAGGTTCAAGACACTGGCTCATCTTTAATATGAAATTATTGATCCTAAAACATTTTTCTGCTCTTCATAGTTGGGTTTCGGTTCTGGCCATAAATTGAATCTTTATCCTTCTTGAATTGGCAAGCTAATCATATCAGGATACAGCTAACTACTTTTCTCCTTTACCTGCTAAATAATTTCAGGCAACTCAACTTTTTGAAGACTACATTTATATATAATAAGACTTCCAAAGTTCAGAGACCTATTACAAGGATTAAAGAAAATATATATGATGTATTTACCACATGATGGTCATTCAATTTATTTCTGTTTAAGCTAGACTAACCCTGAAACATAGGTGAGGACTTTGTATGTAGACTAACTACCTGGGCCAACATTTTCCTTCCTTGGGACAACCAACTTTTATTTTTGTTGATTATTGTTGTTGTTTTTATTTTCTTCTTGATTTTTTGAAGTGGCATGGGAAGATAATCTGTTCACTATTTGAAGTTAAACGGTGGAACATTATTTGGAGGATATATTTTGACCATACATATACTGTTTATAGTTTACATTTGAAATTGTTCCAGAAAATGGCTAAATTTGGCATTGGTAAACTTCATGTCAGGGCACTAAACTAATTCAGACAAAACTAAAAGGAATTGATCATGTCATTTACCTAGTAAATAGGAAGCTACCTTTGCTATTGTTAAAATGCCTTATTTGGTAATTATCCATATTCTAAATTTCTGTTTAGCCTGGGTTTTGGTCTAAGTTTATAAATTAGTCTCAGACCAAAAGCTGCATTGTTAGCTTGCTGAGAAGTTTGAGAAATAAGCCATCTTACTGTATTACATACAAACATCTCCTAGTTTCACTGGGGAAATAGCTACCCATAGTTACACCAGAGTGTCTGAGCCTGCTTTATCACAACTCATCCTGATAGTTATCTTGACTCTTTTTCAAGAATAAAGCAAGAGGAAATTAGCATAATTTAATTAAATATAACAAAGGTGCTGAAACACTGAAAAATACTTATCAAAGGAGACTACAAAGACCTGTGTGTAGTAAGCACTAGTGACCCTGTTTAGGGTAGGAGTGGATGATGTCTCTGGATTCTTCTCACTGCTAGATTGTGGCTTGTCAATATTCTCAACTTTGACTATATTGTATAAGAAGAAGAAATCTGAAATACAGGGATTGGAGCTATTTTTAAAAGCTCAAAATCCGGAGTGGACCTATTTGTATTTAAGGTTACAAACATTTCTGTCACTTATTTGTGCAAGCCTTATTTGTGCAAGTAAAGGCTTGTCTCTAAAATTATGCATATATTGCAGTAGTGATGATTTGATTAAATAATTGGTCCCAAGGGTTGAATTGATAACTTGAAACCTGGGCGGTGGTAGTACTTTGTGCGCTGAGGAGGATTACATTACCTGTATTACATGATGCTGAAGTCTTTCTAGACTCATCAGTAAGTTGTTAGTGTTTGTCTAGGTTACTTACAGTTTTGAGAGGAAGGGAATGGCAGTTACAGAGGAAAGCAGGAAGGCCAAGAGAAAGAAGCCCAGCAACTTAACCTACCAAGATTACAGGGCAGTTGACCCTGCCTTTATCTTCCAAGCATTGGGAATCTTCAAAGAAAGAGCAGAACCTACACATCTGATCTAAGGAGCTTCTAAAATTGATAGACTTTTCTTCAACATATTCTCAAATTTGTGTTGTGTTTAAGAACCTCAAAAGCTCCCACATTTACCTAAAATGTCAAATACCTAAAACGTGATTACTCAATATATACTATGTCTCCAACACTAAGATAGATATTAAGAACACAAAGCTCAGCAACCTCAAGTTTCTTGAATATCAAAGTTTAGTCTAAACTTGGAGAACTCCAGGACTGTTACCTAAACACATGAGCTACTCTTTCAGAAAGTGTCCTATTTGAACCTATCAGCAGATGTGCTGTCCTATGACAGTGTTTATGAGAAAAGAGATTTAACTAGTTTTTCTGGTAAAAAAAAAAAATTGATGTTTCATGTCTTTCTAGCCAGCAACAGACTTGGCTGTAGATTTTGTACTAACATAGATTGTATTACTGAGATTTTGAAATAGTATCTTTCTTTTCAATAACTCTTAATTATGATCATGAATGGATTATATATTTTAATAACTCAACATCTATTATTTTAAACTTGGAAAAATAACTAATATCTCCATTTAAAGCCAGACAATTATATTTAGTAAGACTGGCGTATTAAAATGAGATAAATCAGCACAGGTTTAAATAGCCTCTTTATTTATGTTAGAATCCCCACAAAGGTATCCAGAAAAGCCTGCACCAGACAGAAACATGGATTTATTAGTAGTCTTTTCAGTAAGGGAGAACATCTTAAAAGGTATCTCATGATACAGTGAAAAGAAAATATAGTAAAGGCTTTATTGAGTTAGGCAGAGAACTCAAGAGATGCCTTTGTAATTGCAGGGAATGGATAAATAAAATTGGTAGATGGTAGTCACTTTTAATTGACAGGAACAGGGATTTTTCAAGCTGTTGACAGTAACTTCTTCAGTCCTCTTTCCAGGGTATAGCTGATTCTTGGGTTGTTTTTGTTGGTGGTGGTGGTGGTGGTTGGTTGGATTTTTTTCAGCCTTTGTAATTCAAAATTTCACAGTGTAAGTTTGGATTTTTTTTCTGAGTTTTTTCTTTTTTTCTGGGGTTCACTTGATTCTATAAAATTAAATTGAATTTAATGAGAAAAGTTTGGTTGATCCTCTTTTGTAGTTCATTTTTATATTCCATAAACAGAGGCAAAAACAGGGTATTTTTCCAGCTTGTTAGAATTTTAAGTATACACAAAAATGTACGTATACATGGATGTGTATGTATATTAATTGCCTGGTCATTATTCATCTTACTTTATTGTTTAATTGACTACAACTGAACTTAAAAGACCCAAGCATAATAGAGAAAAATCATGAATTTTAACTTGAATATCTTTTATTTATTTACATTTTTTACTCTGTTTTCTGACTTGTGACATGATATTTCACAGGTTAGCTTTCCCTGCTATAAGCACAAGCTGAGTGAGGAGGTAATTGTTCCTGAAAGCCTGCTTTACAAAATACCCAGTAAGGACCAAAGGTCGATACTTGGAATAAGTCTGTTAAGAAATAGATAATATATGCATTAAAGTCAACAATTTTATTATATGTGTTTAATTATACAATAATGTGTGTATATACACATACCATTGGGAAAATATTTTCTAAGGCATAAGAAGCATTTTTTAGCAGCTGTTGCCTTAAATCTCAATGAGCAACTAAATTACTGTAGACCTGCTTTAATTTAGTACAAAAATTGTATTAAATAAACCATATTACAGTCTCAATTAGGGGGCTGCCACATTAAAGGAGAAAGGAAAATCTGTTTCCCATCAGTTACTTGGAAACACAAAACAGACCTGTGTAGCTCTGTGTTATCCTATAGTGTGTTAATCAGATACAAGGTGTGACGGAAGCCAGCGACAAAAGAGCTTTCCTGATAGTGAACAGACGCTGATAATAAGCTGGTTAAGGCTTCATAATGTTGCAGTGGTTAAGTAGTAAACAGAACGATGTAGGACTTCAAAAAGGATGGCACATTCCATGTAAAATCAAACCATAAGTCTCTCGTGACATTTTAGAATGTATAGAAACTAAGTACTTAAGATCATAATGTCAGGAGCTGAGAAAAAAAGAAAATAAGAGCCAAAGCATGTTTTCCTTTAAATACAGGACTTAAAGACAGCCTGATGGGGGGAAAGGGATTTCAAAAGTGAAGAAAAAAAATGACTGTATCCCTAAAGTCTCTCCAGACAGGATAAAGGTGTAACAGAGATTTTGATGACATCTCAAGCTGTGATTGAACTGGGAATACCTGAATTCTCATAGACGCTTCCTGATCTGAAGTGGGGAATGCATATTTAAGAGGGGATTAAAGATTTTGAAAAGGTGTTGAATTAATCTTATTTAATACATGGTGAATTTATTTCCTTAAAATATGTTTGGCAATATGGGGCAGTTTCACTTAGGGCCGTGTATTACTAAGCAGATCCTCTACCATTTGAGCCATACTATCAGGACCCTTTCACTTTAGTTTTTAAAAAGGTCTCACATTTATTCCCAAGCCAGCTGGCCGTCAATCCTTCTCTGTTGGCCTTTCTTTCCAGCTTTTCTTGTTGAAACTGTAATCTCGTAAACTTTTTGCTTGTGCTGCCCTCAAACCACTCTTCCCTATCTTCACCTCCCAAGAAGCTGGGATTAAAGGCAACAGACATTGCACCTGGGCTAAAAAACAAAAAAACTTTTGATACAAGATACTCATTTTGTCTATATATATATATATATATATATACACACACACACACATATAAAAAATTGTAAAAACACTGTACAGAGGGGTTACAGTTACATGAGTACAGTCCATTTCCTGTCAAGCATTGTTACCTCCTCCTTTGTTTTTCCCCTTCCATCCCTTCCCTCCCCACCTCCTCCCACCACCACCCCCAGCTTGTAAAGCTCGTGTTCAACACAGTGTCTTGTGCGTCTCATTGTGACGGTGGGTCAGCCTGTGTCCCTGTCTCAGCAGTTTGCTATATCTCTTCCCCTCCCCAAATTATACAAAATGCAGAACACCTGAATCAAGTATAGTGGAAATGGGTTATACCGTGGGGAAAGAACATACAAAAGAAACAAAAGAATCACATAGTGCATTATAAGTACAAAATACTCCATTTTGAGTTGATATATCACTTGAGAAACTCCTACGCTACAATATTATTCAGTTTAATTGGGATCGTTGTTTTTAACATCTTTATAAAGCAATAGTATTAATCATAGGTTTTTACTTATAGACTATTAGATCTTGAACAAGTTCTAGATTTCTTTCATTTTGCAAATAACGAATCTGAAGCCAAGAGAGTAAAATACTTGTATAGTAAGTTACTACTTAAGTTTGTAGCAGAACTGGAAGTAGAAACCAGATCTCTTGACTCCTAATTCAGTATGTTTGTAGAAAGTGCCTTAAGTAAATATATGAAGTTCCTAAAGGAGAGGTGATATGTATGTGTGTGAGAGAGAAAAACATTATGTATACATATATAACATCACATATATGTGAGATATGTGTGAGATTATATATATGATTTATATGTGATATATATGATATATATCAATATCTATAAATACACTGGTCTATAGATGTCTAATATGATAACTGTATAGTAGACAGGAATTTTTTTCTTCATAAAGAAAATTATTAGGAGCCAGGCACTGGTGGCTCACACCTATAATCCTAGCTACTCAGAAGGCTGAGTCCATCTGAGGATCACAGTTCAAGGCCAGCCTGGGCAGGAAAGTCCATGAGACTCTTATCTCCAATTAACCACCAGAAAATCAGAAGTAGCACTGTGGCTCAAGTGGTAGAGTACTTGCCTTGAGCTGAAGAGCGCAGGGTCAACACCCAGGCCCAGAGTTCAAGCTCCAAGACTCACCAAAAAAAAAAAAGTTATTAGGGTAAATACATATTATAGATGTGTGGTTTTTATTTTTTAACCTACATCTGTACTATTTCACATGAATTATCAGAAGCATTTTCATCTTACTAGATTAGAAAAGGTATGTTTCATATGCCTTTGGAACTTGTCTTGTTTTTCCACTAGCAACCCATATACTTGAATTACAAATTTTAATGAAACAATCATCATATAATATCCCTTGAAAACATCTTCATTAAGATAGTTCAGCCAGATTTAAATGTTTCTATCCTAATAAAAAGTTATTTTTATGTCTCTTGCCAAAGGAAACAAGCTACTATGCTTAAAAGAAAAAAATTACTTTCAGCATTTCAAGTGGGTTTAATAGAATTTCTAATACTGTAAGCCATATTCTTACAATTAGGATGACCTGTAACTAACTCATATTTTAGACAAAATATCCAGTTACTGTGGACAATTTCTTCCAAAATACTATTTTTACTTTTGCTTTACGCATTACATTTTTTTACTCAATGGCTGTAGTAAGTTCATTCTTTTTTCCTACAGTAAGGATATGTAATCAGACCTTTATAAATTATCTGGCCACCCCTAACATGGCAGTCTCTCTTTGCTTTTTGCAAATTTAGCTGAGCACATACACATGGAACCAAAAAGTATACTATTTGTGAAATTTTAAAATAGTTCAGGGTTATATTTAACATTTATGCTAAATTACTTATAAATTGATTACAGTGTATGTAACCACATAATTAAGTATCACTGGTAATTTTGGAAAAACAAACTACCAGAATCTGTAGCCAGTATGAACATCTCTGCAATATTTTTCAACTCTCTTTTCCCAGGTGTGACCAGAGAAATAAGTCTTGGGAATATAATTTGTTATACAATATATGAAACCAGAAGTTACTTCTACCCTTCCTACTACTGCTTTGTCAACAGTCCAACCCATTCACAAAATCTTGGGGATGAAAGTTGACTTTGAAGGTCACTTAGACCATATTGTCATTCAGTGTAGAATCTGTTTTCTAGTGGCTTTGGCCAAGGTGTTTTCTCCTGTTTAAGTGCTTCTTCCACACTGCTGAATCAAGATTTGCACTGGTATAATAGCCCAGCTGTGTAACCTGGGCCAAGTGATTGGGGCCTCATTTTCTCATTTGTAAAATAGGCATAATTATATCTTTTCCAGAGAACTGTCACTTGAATGAATTAATGGAAATGGCTAATATTTAGTAAGTGTTCTCAATATAAGTTTTCTAAGTGATTTTTGCATATCTTATTTTATAAGAAAAATTTGTGTCTGATGATTGGTTGGATGATTATATAAATTGCTATCACATTTAATCACTAATTACATCAGTAATATGAACAAAGTGGCATCTGGACTCATTTTTATATCTGAACAGTCTTTTTTATAGACACATTACATTTATTCATAAAGGTTTAGTAATAAGAAGTCAGTCTTAAATACAGGTTTGCATTGTATCTGGGGATTCAAATCTACAGAGATTTAAATACTGATATTCTACCAGTTAAATAATAGTATTTAAACAAAAATATGATTAATGTCTATGATGGCTCTTCATTGCATACCATTTGAGTAATTATAGTAGAATATAGATTGACAACTGATAGAACTGTTGGCAACTATTAAGAAGAAGGAAAGCTGGGCTGAAATGTGGCTTAGTGCCAGACTCCTGGCCTAGCACGCATGGAGCCCTGAGTTCTATTCCTCAGTACCACACACACAGAAATAGCTGGAAGTGGTGCTGTGGCTTAAGTAGTAGAGTGTTAGCCTTGAGCAAAAAGAAGCTCACGGACAGTGCCCAATCCCTGAGTTCAAGCCCCAGGGCTGGCAAAAAAAAAAAAAGGAAGGAAAGCTCAATAATCTGATGGCAAAATTGCCATTAGCAGAAGCAGCCTTAAAAAAAAAATCCAGGGAATCTTTGTATGTTTTAAAAAGTGAGCAATATGGGTGTCTTTGGAGGTAAAAACCAGGGGGATCATGGTTTAAGAACCAGCCTGGGCAAAAACAACCCCCTTTCAGGAAGCCTCCATCTCCATCTCCCCTAAGGGTTAGATGCTTGGTACTCATCTGCCATTCCAGGGAATGTGCTTCTCTAGGGACACAGAGGTGACATCAGTCCAGGTCAGCCTCGGCACAAACAAGACTCTCAACAAGTAACTAAGGCAACAGTGGCTGGTAGAGAAGCTCCTGTAGAATGCCTACCTGATGTGTAGGACCCTGAGTTCACATTCCAGGGCTCCCCTCCTCACAGAAAAAGGGGGGCGATGAGCAACGCTCTAGATGTTAGCTGATGCTGGCGAGAGATTTGGTTCGAATGTAACATGCAGATCTGAAGACACTCTACGTTCATTTAAAATGTTCAGACTGCCAGCACCAGTGGCTCACACCTATGATTCCAGCTACTCAGACAGATCTGAGGATCGCGGTTCAAAGCCAACCCAGACAGGAAAGTCTATGAGACTCTTAGTTCCCATTAACTACCAAAAAGCTGGAAGCGGAGCTCTGGCTCAACTGGTAGAGTGCTAGCCTTAGACAAAAAAAAGCTTAGAGGTAACTCTCAGGCCCTGAGTTCAATCTCCAGGAGCAGCAGGAGTGCATGCATGTGGATGGACACACACACACACACACACACACAATACTAGACTCATTTTTCTATGGCAGAAATCAATTCTGTGGTGATAACCTTTTACATTAGCTTCAGCTGAAAATTGTTCAGCATTTGACCAAATGCATTTTTGTCCACCTCTTATTCATCATGATGAGCTTGACCCTGCTGTTGTGAAGCACACTACCATTTTTACTCTTCTACACTACCATCTACACTACCATCTTTACTCTTCAATGTTAAGTTAATGTACTAGTTAGAAGTAGCCTAAATTTTAAAAAAAAAAATCGCTTGGTGCCAGTGGCTCATACCTGTAATCCTAGCTGTTCAAGATGGTGAGATCTGAGGATTACAGTTCAAAGCCAGTCTGAGCAAGAAAGACGGTGAGACTCTTATCTCCAATTAACTTTCAGAAAAGCAGAAGTGGTGCTGTAGATCAAGGTGGTAGATTGCTAGCCTTAAGCCAAAGCTCAGGGACAGCACCCAGGTCTTGAGTTCAAGCTGACAAAAAAAATCATGTAATCTCCCAACAAGATATAAGTCTATGTGTAACGAAGCACTGTTCACACTAGTTTAAAATGGAACTAGCCTAGTTCTCCTCCAGCTAATGAGTGGGTACAGAAAATAAAGTACATATATAGTATGCAGTATTAAGCAAGCATAAAATCCTGCCATTTACACCAGTATGCACGAAACAAGGTATCATTGAGGTATCATTGCGTGAAATGCTCTAGACATAGAAATATAACTGCTGTATGAGATGAGATAAGTGTGGTCTTAAAGAAGTTGAGCATGGAGTGGTCAAAAGCAGAGGCTGCAGAGTGGGCAGGCTGGAGCGATGGAGGAAGGTGTGATCAGTAGGAACTTAAGCTGCAGGAAGAGAGGATTAAGAAGTTCTGGTGTGCTGTTGCACAGTAGGGGGTTGGATCAACATAGTTCACTGTACATTGTAAAATACTAGGAGATTAATGTTCTTACCACAAATGATAAGTGCTTGAGGAGATATGTGTGACCTTCAAGAGTCACATCATATGAGGCTGGGGATGTGGCTTAGTGGTAGAGTGTTTGCCTAGCGTATGGAAAGCTCTAGGTTCCATTCCTAGTACCACATACAGGAAAAAGCTGGAAGTAGAGCTGTGGATCAGGTGGTACGCTGCTAGCCTTGAGCAAAAGAAGCTCGGGGACAGTGCCCCGGTCCTGAGTTCAAGCCCCAGGACTGTCAGATATATACATAATGCATAGAATATACATGTAACAAAATACCACATGGTATTCCATAAATGTGTACAGCTTTTATTGTTTTCATGTATCATTTGAAATGTGTGTGTGTGTGCGCGCGCGCGCATGCGCATGCACGTGTGCTTATACTAGGGCTTGAATTCAGAGCTGTGCACTGGCCTTTAGCATTTTCTGCCCAAGGCTGGTGCTCACCCTCATTTTTTTGCTAGCTAATTGAAGATAAGATACTTATGGAATTTCATTACCAGGCTGGCTTTGAACTTTAGTCTTCACATCTCAACCTCCAAAGTGGCTAGGATTATAGGCATAGGTCACAAGAGCCTAGCCAAAAATATTAATTTTTAAAAAAGGACAAAGAAGAAATAACTATAATCTATAAAACAAGAGAGGGTTCTGCTGCAGACATCACCGTAAGAATGATTTGCCCATTTGTCACTCAAAACATGCATCCAGAACTTTCTCTGTGACAGGTGTTCCAGGGATAGGTCAGTAAGTAGGACATAGTCTTCTGAGGACTTTACTGTTCAGCAAGAAATAGACATTTAAAGAGATAAACATAAATAAGATAATAGCATTTTGGGGATGGAAGAAATTACAATTTAATTTTGCTATTTTCTGATATAAGCCAATTTCATCAGTTATAAACAGTACTTTAATAGTACTTCTTCCCCAACAATTATTACTAAACAAATATATATAGGTGTATATATATTAAAAGAGGTGATGCTAACCGCCTGCCACTAGTGCTACAGATAGTTATACCCACAAGAACCCTTTAGAAGCTGAGCTGTCATCTGTTTACCTAAATTTTCTAAGTTGTTTACATCAATTCAATATTTAGGTAATATTCAAATAAGAATTTATGCAATTTAACTTTTCCAGTGTTTGGCATTGCATTAGTAATTGATAATCCCGGGAGACTTAGTTAATATGAATTTCTTTTTTTCTATTGATTTTTATATGAAATTATTCTAAATAGGTATATTTTTATGTCTCCTCTGACCCAAATGAAAGCTCTCAAAATCTTCTCTCATGAAATAAAAATATCTCTACCTAACACCATGGGAGTGAATTTAGACAATAACAGTTGACGTTTTTTTCCTTAATAGGAATATGATGAAGAATGGGCAAAGAAAATTCAGAGCGAAAAGTTTCGCTGGCATAATTCTCAGTGGCTGGAGATGGTCGAGAGCCGCCAGATGGACGAGAGTGAGCAGTACTTGTACGGTGATGACCGAATTGAGCCGTACATCCATGAAGGAGATATTCTGGAAAGACCCGACCTCTTCTACAACTCAGGTAAGGCAGCGCCAAGGCCAAAAGAAACAATTTGTGTGCTACAAATCAGCATTTAGCTATGCCAGCCTTGCACATTTCAAAAACGTGTAAGCACTTTTTTTGATGACTGATCTGCTATGTAACATCCATATACACCAAGAAAATCTAGTAACTTGTTATCTTTTCAAGTATGTCTTTGATATAATCACCATTTTAAAAAAATGGGTAGCTAGTCAAATTAGTGGTTCTTAGAAGTTTATGACTCTCTAGAACATAGATTCTAAATGAATGCTACCAAGATTTCTGACTGCTGTCAAAAATAAAATACTAATTTTTCTGACTGCTGTCCAAAATAAAATACTAATTTTTCTCCATTCTTATTAATAAATATATAATTCATTAATTTATATTTTATATTCTTAGGTACTTCACAGTTTAATTTTGGTATATTTTGCTTTAATAGCAAACTACTAAATTTTACTTAGTGACTAGTAGGACACTTTAGGTACTTCGGAGCAATGTCTCTCCCCCTTTATAAACTTTAGTGGTTTTCAAGGCAAAAATTAGTATTTGTCCAAACTTTTCATCATATACTATTACTTTGTTGATTATGCTGTACTGCCTTTCTCCAGGAATGGTAGATAGGTAAGATTTTGCACATTCTGACTTTTTTAGTGATCTCCGCTGCTACCAGTGTTACTATTACAGCAGTGAAGTCATTTAGTTGAGAAGAGAAAGGAAGGTAATTTTTTGAAACTCTGTGAGAATTTGGAAATAAAAAGTGTTATGGCTGGGGTATTGCTCATGACAATACCCAAACGACTCCAATTTCAATCACCAGCACAAATAAATACATACATACACACATAATATCCAAATTAATGGCTCATCTTTTTTTTCCTACTCTGTAGTCTTACTATATGTTTACTTTGTTCTCAATTCATGTTTTTCTCATTTTATCAGAATTTGTGTGTGATTAATAAATGGCTGATAATATAGTTTATCATCACATTTAACCACTACTAATTAGCATCATATCTAATCACTAATACTATTTGTCTATTCACATTTTCATGAATTTATATTGCACAGACTTCCTCAGCATACTCTGTATCCCTTTCATATTTTATATATATTCTCAAACTTTAGAAAATTGGTGCTACATTTTGAATATTGAATAGATTTCTTCCTAACTGAACGTTACAGCAGTTATGAAATGCTGCTTTGTGTTTCAAACCAGATGGAAAAGATCATTAATTTCAACCGACGAGAATTTCCAAGTTCAGTAATAGCAAGCAGCTGTTCTCAGATATCCAGTATTCATGAAGTAAAATGATGTAAAACATAGTGATGTGATTTTTTTTTTGTTTATAGGAATCAGAATATTCTTAGAATCAAGTTTCTTTCCTTGGAGATTGATAGCTATGTGTCAATATGAATCAATTCCATTTCCAAAATCAAAAGTGTCAGTTACCTCATGTTCAACTTTATTGTTTTAATGCATAGAAAATTTCAGAATGAATTTTTAAGTTGTATTACACTTCTAAAATTTGTTTTTATTAACCTCTTAAAGTAAACAAAAATCATAGTTTGTCTTAAAAGTTCTGTACCCTATTGATAACATTTATGTGACCATGAAAATATCATACTGTTTAGTTCTTATAGCAACTTGTCTAATATGTTTTTAGTTTATTCCTTTTTTTGTTTATTTCCATGAAGTTCATGGACTAAATAAAACGTGAGTCTCTGCAGTTTTATACGTAATGGGTAATAGCCCCTTTTCTTTCATCACATGTAGCTGTAGCTTGGAAATCCCAGATAAATATTTTAAACTGTTAGTTTGTTTGAGAGGTCTTGGGTCTCCATGAAACTTTAGAGCTGCTTCCTATAAAAACAAAGTTAGTAACAGAGGCCAAATTGATTCTTCTGAGTCTTTTACTTTAAAATGAAATGATATTTTCTGTCTCTTGATCATTAGAGCCGCCCTCTGTTTTCAAATGATTAGGTGTCAGTCAAAACATATGTTTCTCTCTTGCTTTTATAAGAATGTTAGAGTTATAAGACTGGTATCCCCTTTACTTAGTACTTTTTCCTTAGGCTCTAAAAGTGACTATAGTCATTGATTAATTTCCTTTGCTGTCATGAAAGTAAACCGCGTAGGTGCTTCCCACAAATAGAGAAAGAATATAGTGTAACTTACAGACAGTTTTACTGCTGCATATTTGACTTTTTATACAAAGGACTTTTTGCTTGTTTATATTCTTCATCAATCATGATTGATCTGTCTTATTCTTAGAATGTGAATATATTTCTAAAATACGAAGATTAAAACAATTTGTAAGAAGCATCATTTTGTGTTTCATGTTGTATCTTACCAAGAGTACCCTAGTAAGCTAACGTTCATCATTTTTTCTATGTTATTGTCATCCGTTTCCTTCCACAAATTCACAAGTCCAGTAGTCCAGTAATCCAATATAACAGTTACTAAGTTGTAAGTTTCACTTTTGTACATGATTTTTCTTTTTTTCTTTTTTTTTTGGGGGGGGGTCCAGTCATGGGGCCTGAATTCTGGGTGCTATCCCTCAACTCTTCAGCTCAAGGCTAGTGCTCTACCACTTGAGCCACAGCGCCACTTCCACCTTTTTTCTTATGTGGTGCTGAGGAATCGAACCCAGGGCCTCATGCATGCAAGGCAAGCACTCTACCACTGAGCCACCTTCCCAGCCCCTGTGCATGATTTTTCTTAGATAGTTTTTAACTGGCTTTTAGAAATCAATAGGTCAGGCCAGGCGCCGGTAGCTCACGCCTGTAATCCTAGCTACTTAGGAGGCTGAGATCTGAGGATCACGGTTCAAAGCCAGCCCGGGCAGGAGAGACCGTGAGACTCCTATCTCCAATAAACCACCAGAAAACCAGAAGTGGCGCTGTAGCTCAAGTGGTAGAGCGCTTGTCTTGAGCTGAAGAGCTGAGGGACAGCGCCCAGGCCCAGAGTTCAAGCCCCACGACCGACAAAAAAAAAAAAAGAAATCAAGAGGTCAGTCATTTATCTGCTTTGATTTTTATCACTGTTCCAGCATATACTCCATTTATTCATAACTGTATTTATCGTTGTACTTGGAACATCTTAGCAAAGTCTGTTACATAACTGCAAAACTGTTATCCTATATAATTTAATAACTATATATGTATGATACTCCAGAGTTAGGATGTTTTGTTGTATAGTATCTCCTTTTTTCTGTTTGTTCTGTGGTCACTTAAATGTATTTATTCATTGTAGCTGTACTAGCTGTGAGGAGAAACTTAAGAAGTACCCTACTATTAAATTTATTTGGGGTTTGTAATGGAGTTTGTGAGGACTGAGACCATAGCCCAGTGTTAGACTGCCTGCCTAGCCTGTATGAATCCCAGGCTTGAGCTCCAGCTTGTATGTCTAATTTTTAGTATTTACAAAAAGAAATCATTTTAATTGCTCAACATGAATAATCACATATTAACAAAGTAGTTGGAATGCTTTTGATGAGATGTTTCTATGAGAGTTTACTAGAACGTTAATCCCTAATTTGCCAAAGAGAAGAAGTTCCTATGTCAGAACTACCCAATTCTCACTAGCCCATAAGGTGTGCCACTGATACTATAAAACTAGACCCTGTGCAGTACCTGAGAACTTTAAAAATGTATTTCAGGGGCTGGGAAGGTGGCTCAGTGGTAGAGCGCTTGCCTTGCGTGCCTGAAGCCCTGGGTTCGATTCCCTAGCACCACATAAGAAAAAAGAAAAAAGCCAGAAGTGGCGCTGTGGCTCAAGTGGTAGAGCGCTAGCCTTGAGCTGAAGAGCTGAGGGACAGCGCCCAGGCCCAGAGTTCAGGCCCCCGCAACTGGACCCCCCAAAAAAAATGTATTTCAGAAATATATTTGTATTCCTTTTATTTATATAAGATCTGGATTATTGTGTTACAAGCTAATTGTATCTATCTTTATAAATTTTCTGGCTAAAACTTTGAAGTAAAAAAATTTAGTTTGAATGCTATTTTATGATATCCTAATTTCCTGTATTCTCACTTTTTAAAAAAATTTATTAGCATATGTAATTTATACAAGGAAGGTTTGTTTCATTGTGACATTTTCATATATAGATTTTGTTACTTTTTCTGTAAAGACAGCAGAAACTTTGGATTAAAAAACAAGAATTTGAGAATTTGATCCACTTTTAATTTCTTGTATATTTTACTGTTACAAGGTCACATTTCCTAACTATAAATTCAAAACCATGGTATAAGTTCTTCAGATGGTTTGTATACATCTGAAATACTGACTGCTAAGATCTTTTTTGCCACTGTGATCATCCTTGCATTCACTTTCAAAATGGTGTATGAATATTATTTTAACATTTTATTTAATGTTCTTTGTTCCTCCAAAATTGGCAGGATTCTCAAACCATCATGCTCAATTATAGGTTTTAATTTTACAAGGTGATTTATTGAAAATGTTTTATCTTGTAGTTGTTAATTATAGTGCCATGTCACAAACTCCTACAAACAAATAAAATTTATTTATTTATTTATTATTTATTTATAAATTGGTGCTTTATTGTCAGTCTGTGGTATCTTGGCATTTCCAACAGCTGCTGGTCTTTTGATTTACAGAATCTAATATCTAGTGAGCATAAAAACTGAACTAAATGTTACTAAAACTTCAATGAAAACTCAAGTATTTTAAATTTAGAAGAGTCACAAGATAAATGCCAAAAGCATCTATTAACAATTAAATAATATTCTAGTCCATTAATATATGATGTGTCACAAATGGATATATGTACCGAATGAGCAGTATGGAAGTCTTCTTTTTAAAATGAGCAGGATTAAAGTTTTTAGTAAATGAAGTTTTATACAAATGAAATTTTGTAAATGGACTAATTTGCCAACTCTGTTAACTTATTTGTATCAGACACTCTATTTTTTTAATACTCCCATTCTTCGGATTTTGCTATTTAAATTCTACCTATTCTTCCAAACTCAAATTAGTTATACTTTTTCTCCCTTGCCTTCTAAGAAGAACTTTCTAAACACTGCCATTTATTGGTACATATATATATATATATATGTATATATATACACTTCTTTTGTGTATTATTTATTAATAATTCATTGTACATATTTTATAAAAATTATTCAAAACATTTATGTATTATAATTCTATATTATACAAAATGTTATATATTTTCTATTGTGATGTGTTAGGTATGCAATAATGGTTTGGTGACTAAATCATTTGGTGAATAATTTGCCTTCCACGTGCCAAATTTTTAAATAATGTGATGGATATAACCTGGCCAATATTTGTATTTAGACACAACAACCCAGATCAGTTCAGAAGACATGGAAGTTCTCAGTGTCATCCAGATGGTTAAATAAAAGCTATATACCAAAGTGTCTGTTCCATGCATAGGACAGCCCTGAAGTGATCATAGATCTTTTTTTCCCTCAGACCCTTTTTATTAACTTATTTATGATTCTATAAAAATAAGTTATCTAGATTCTTAGATAAGAGCAAATTAGAAATAATGTAACTCTAAATTAGAGAAACAGTACCAGAGACTTAAATTTAGGAACAGAAGTACTTTATAATTTAAAAAAAAAAGAAACTAAAGCATAATGGTATGGACTCATTTAGTATGGGGAGTCCTAAAAGTAGGAGTATATAATAACTTAGATTTTAATGGAGATAAGTCATCAAAAAGTATTTAACTTTGTAGAATACACGATTTTTAAAACACATGGAATAAAATTTTACTTAGGTGAAATTTCACTGTATGTTTGTTAATGTTTAGTTTTTTGATCTATCTGACTGAAGGTTGCCTAGGTATAAAATATGAAGGCTACTCTCTACGTTCTGGCCCTCGCTGAAGGCCGCTCTCGGTTTGATAGGGTCGTTTCCTTGTTACTCCTTACAAATATACTTTACTAGTTATCACTTTATTTCTAGATGGATTAATTACCTCCGAAGGAGCCATAAGTCCAGACTTCTTCAGTGACTATCACCTTCAGAATGGAGATGTGGCTGGGCAGCATGCGTTTTCTGGCAGGTAAAGACTTCCAAGAAAAATCAGATGTATGGTGTTTCTTTTGTTTTTGAAAAGTTAAAATTCTCTTCATTCCCAATTTTTATATCCTTTCCGTTAAAGTGGAAAGGGACCCAGACTCTTCAAGAGCATGTTTGTTTGCTTTTAAGTTAATTCACAGTTCCATGCGAAAAATGGACATCACAGATCTGAACAGATTCTTTACCACTTTGGAAACACTGTTGAAACAGACTAGACCTTGGTGAGTTTGAATACAGGTTATTTCCTCGATGTTTTCAATTAAACATACACCAAGAACAAAGAGGCATAGTAAAAGAACTGTTCAAATGTCACTATGCAGAAAAGTTAATGCTTTAAATTGATGACTTTTCTGCTGTAGAGGGCATTCAAGTAAAGTATTTCAGGACAAATATCTGACAGGCCAGCGTTGTTGTGTAGTTAAAATATGGTTCCATTGCTACGGGCTGGTGGCTCACCTGTAATCCTAGCTATTCAGAAGACTAAGATCTGAGGATCGCAGTTCAAAGATGGTCTGGGCAGGACAGTCTGTGAGATTCTTATCCCCAGTTAACTACCAGAAAACTAGAAGTGGCACTGTGGCTCAAAGTGGTAGAGTGCTAGCCTTGAGCAAAAAAGCTGTTTGCAGCCCCTGAGTTCAACCCCATGACTGAAAAAAAAAAAAGATAAATAAAAAAATGCAGTTTCCTCCATGCTTCATTCCTCATAGAGTTAAAGACTTCTTAATTTGCCAAAAAATATAAACAGTATTTCCTCTTTATATTATACCTATTAGTATTTTAATTTAGGCTTGATAGTTGATATTTCATATTATCTAATATAATAGATATAATCTTTTCCTGAAGCTTACTTTTCTAATTCAAACTATTCTGCTTTTAAAATGCTATTTTTATTAGTATAAGCTATTTTCTGTTTAGGAGATCCATTCATTAATGTGTTTTTAAATGAATGATAAAATGTGATAAATGCAATTTAACCTTTAATGATCACTTTTAATAATTATTTAAATTCAATTGCAGTTATAATTTCTTCAACCATTATTGATTGTCTGTCAGATATAATGTGTTTTATATATTATCATCTCTTTAATTTTAATGTGTACAACAATGTTTTGTGTTTTGCTTTGTTGGTCATGGGGGCTGAACTCTGGGCCTGGACGCTGTCCCTCAGCTCTTCAGCTCAAGGCTAGCGCTCTACCACTTGAGCCACAGTGCCACTTCTGGCTCTTTTCTGCTTATGTGGTGCAAAGGAATCAAACCCAGGGCCTGGTGCATGCGAGGCAAATACTCTACCACTGAGCCCCCTTCACAGCCCCTACAACAATGTTTTAAATCAAGAATTATATCTCTTAGGGATGAAAAATCAAGGCTCTAAAATTTTAAGTTAGCCAGGTACCAGTGGCTTATGCCTGTAATTCTAGCTACTCAGGGGGCTAAGACCCAAGGATTGGAGTTCAAAGCCAGCCCACACAGGCCAGTCCATGAGACTCTTACCTCCAATTAACCACCAAAGCTGTGATGGAGCTGTGGCTCAAGTGGTAGAGCACTAGTCCCCAGGCCCTGAGTCTAAGCCCCAGAACCCACACAAGAAAAAAACCAAAGCAGTCAAGAAACATAAGTGTTATGATAGAAGTGTTATGATTTGAACTCAGATCTATAAGTCACCAAAGTTTATGGTTTTTCCAGTATAAAATGCTGGAAGAAACAAAAATATATGGTTGTGACTTGTAAGCTTATTTATCACTGACTATATTAAAAGAAGTGCTTTTTATTCTCCACATAGTGTACACATATATACTTTTTACATACATGTGTGTATGTGTACACTTGTGTATATGTCTATGTAGAAGAAAATTTTCTTTAAATGATACTCTTGCTATCTATAATGTACAGTGTTAGTTTGATTGCATTTTTAAATATGGATTTCAACTCATTAAGTTGATTTCACAATTCACTCAAGATCATGACCCAAAGTTTGAGAAAGTGATGGGAAAACATTAGGAGTATTAACTGAAATGTATAGCTCAGTCTCCTGTAGTGGCTTTTCAATTTAAAAAAAAAAAGCAAAACGCTCGATAAATAGTTTTATCAGTACAGTGAATCATCACTGTAAGACATTCTTGCCTCAAAAAATAAAAGCAAACTATGGTTGAAAACTAAAAACCATATGGCTTTTAATTGCTTCTGGTGTTTCTGGCTATATGGTGTAGTTACTTAGCTGTATATCATGCGATAATTCATTGTATAGTGTTTTCTGAAACAGTTGAAAAAAGAAAATATCAGAATTTTGCTTGTAGCATTTGTAAGATTATCCAGCCATTATAATTACTATGCTCTCACTTGATTTCACTGTGAACCAAACAGTGTTTTTACAAATCTTGTAAACATTTCCACCTAAAGAAAACAGACTGCTACTAACTACCTATGTGAAGGTTTGCTTTCTGTTTTCTTTGGAGAGAGAGTCGATAGCTCAGGCTGGTCTGGAACTCGCCCTTGGTCTCACACCGACAGTCTACTTCTCTAACCTCTCCAGGGCTGGGGTCAGAGTTGCGAACCAGCTCAGCTAGTTTCATGTCTTCAATATGAGTGTGTGAGTTTAAGGAAGCTGAACATTTCCACTGAAATCAAATGCAGCACTGGATATGGTGGCTCAGAACTCTAATCCCAGCAGTGGGGGGGGGGGGGGGCCTGAGGCAGGGTGGGTGAATTGGAGACCAACTTGGGATACATGGTAAGACTTTGTCTAAAACAATTAAAACTTAATACACATTTTTAAATACTATGCAAAATAATAATCTTGTAAACCCAATTCAGCAAAATCTTTTATTTCTAGTTTTTAAAAATGGTCATTTTAAGAATGACCATTCTGGGTCTGGGAAGGTGGCTCAGTGGTAGAGCACTTGCCTTGCATGCCTGAGGCCCTGGGTTCAATTCCTCAGCACCACATAAGCAAAATAAAAAAAGCTGGAAGTGGTGCTGTGGCTCAAGTGGTAGAGCGCTCGCCTTGAGCTGAAGAGCTGAGGGACAGCGCCCAGGCCCAGAGTTCAGGCCCCATGACTGGACCCAAAAAAAAAAAAAAAAAAAGAATGACCGTTCTTCCCAAATGATAAAAAAAAACGCTTGAAACACATAGGTTTAGTGACTGGGTTATTTTGAAGAGTCATTTGTTTCTGTTTCTGTTGATTATTTTCAATGAATTTGAGAAAACACTTTTACAAATTCTGTTTATTTCAAAGTTAAGAATATATAAGTAGCTTCTTATACTTTATAAAAGATACATGACAGTAATGCACACTTAAAAAGTTAGTTAATAAAAGATATTCTAGACTTTTTCAAATCAAGAGTGTGAAGTTCTACTTATTATTTTTTATGAGGGAATTTTTTTAAAGAGTACATCCTGCTAGGTGTCGGTGGCTTATACCTACAATCCTAGCTACTCAGGAGGCTGAGATTTGAAGATTGCAGTTGAAAGCCAGCCTACGCAAGAGAGTCCATGAAACTCTTATCTCCAATAAGCTACTCAAAACAGCTGTAAGTAGCTGGGTGCCGCTGACTCACACCTGTAATCCTAGATCTGGGGATCACAGTTCAAAGCCAGCCCAGGCAGGAAAAGTCCATGAGACTCTTATCTACAATAAACCACTCAGAAAACCAGAAGTGGGGCTGTGGCTCAAGTGGTAGAGCACCACCCTTGAGCTAAATTGCTGAGGAACGGGACCCAGGCCCAGAGTTCAAACCCCAGGACTGTTCTGAAAACAAACCAAAAAAAAAAAAAAAGCACCTCCCTTTGAGAAAGTGAAGTCTTTCATCTTTTGACTTTTATACTTTTTCAGGCCTTAAATCACATAACTTTCCTACTTTTTTATTTTCAGAAGAAGTAATATGCAATGAACTTCCCCAAACTTTTAGGTAATAAATCAAATGAAGTGAGATTCTACATTGTGTCTGTAGAGATACAGAGATACAGCTGGCGGTCTGCTTGTTCTTTTCCACATTTTGCTTTATTATTCTGGATTTGTTTCCCTTTTTATTTATTCCATTTTTTTAATATTTAGGATTCTCTCTTTACTGGGTTTTATATGATATTCTTGATACTCACCAATCATGGATTTTTAAGTTTGGCATATCTTTTTTTTTTTTGTCGGTCATGGGGCTTGAACTCTGGGCCTGGGCGTTGTCCCTCAGCTCTTCAACTCAAGGCGAGCGCTCTACCACTTGAACTACGGCGCCACTAAGTTTGACATATCTTTTAATTATGCAGAGATTTAAAGTATTTTAAATTGATACATAATTATTCACATTTTAGTATGACAGTGTTGCTGTATAATATGTCAGATATTTTAAACGGATGGTTGACTTGCAGCTTCTAAGATTCAATGGATAAATTCAGAGCTCATTAGATCAAATAAAATTGATTCAATACATTATTTTTTAATTTCTCCACTTTAACTGATTTTAAAATAGGAATATTTTTTCAGGAAATGTTCTTTTTTTATTTTTTGTATGCTTTTTATTGTAAAAATGCTGTACAGAGGGGTTACATTTGCATGAGCATTGTTAAATGGTAAGTTCTTTAAGCAAAAGTTGTTGAACTCTATTCTTTATCTCCACTTTGAAGATGAGAATAAGCAGACTAGATAGACACCATAAAAAATTAAGACTGTGAAAGAGTAAGTCTTAAACCGAATTTTAAATATTAAAAAACTGGTTGTCTAAATCCCTCTAAAACAAGAAAATGTTGTTCATGTGGAGGCTTTTTATGTGTATCTGTGTGTGTGTGTGTCTGTGTGTATGCAAGTATAATGTGTCATTGAAATCAGGGAAAATGGCCCAGATGATTTACAGATTCTTTCCCTGCTTTATCATATGTCTTTGATAACTAAGGCCTACCAGGTTGTCTGGGGAGCACAATAGCAGGTTACTGTATGAAAGGTGAAGCGCCACCACCACTGCTGTCTTCAGGGGTCTGACTGACAGCTGGATGTGGAAGAAATGTGAAACAGCACCAGAGTGCCAGGCGCCACTTCTGCCTTGGTTTTTTTCCCAAAATATTTCTACTTGAGTGGATGATCTCCCATTCCTGCAAGCTAATGAATAAATTTGTATGTCAGGACTTTTTTACAAAAATTGTTTTCCATAAAGTGTTTAAAGTTTAGTAAGTATTAAGACAAATGTCTGAAACTCTGAGAAATCAAGCCAGATTCAGAGAAGTGTTTAACAGTTCAAATTGGTGTTTTCCCCAAATCCACGTCAAGGCCCCTTCGTAATCTGAAAGCCCACCTTTTGGTAATCTAGCCAGACAGTTTAATCGGAAACAGTGAGGACTGCTAAACTCATCCATCCAGTCTGCAAGATAAAATAGACACTGGCAGCTGGACAGCGGGTCCTGGGCCTTAGGCATGTGTCACTATTGGTTTGAACCTCTTGGCGCCAGGATTTCCCGACATTTCAAGCTAATGTAAAATGCATTAGGGCTCCAAGGCACTGCGTGGAGCTGCCAGTCCAGAACGTCAAGTGTAAATCTCCCCTCCCCAGGTCTGAACTGGAGTTAGAAAGTGAAATGGAACTTGCTATTAAAGCTAATTAAAAATAATAGGAGCAAGACTTTTTTTTGGTTATATACCATGAATTCATACCATATTTTGGACCGCTTTTTTATTATAACTCTTACTTTTCAAGACTAACAAGAACCTCATGTTAAGAGTATTTTTAAACTGCTTCCAGCTTTAACAAATCAGTTTCTGTTGCAGTAAAAATGGTCCATTTTTCTTTTATAGGAATCCAATTTTCATAAACTGGGAAAAAGTTGCAGAGTCTGCTTAGGTTTCCTTGGGACTTTGAAAAATATTTTTCAGAGAGCTTGGCACTCTTTGTGGTGGGCACCGTGATGTCGCTTGCTGACTGTTGCATTGAGATCAGAAGCGAAGGAGACGCGTGCCCATCTGAGCCGTCCTTGTGCGCCCTGTGTTTGTCCAGCCTGACTGTTTCTGGGAGAGCTGCACCTTGCCTTTTTTGTGTGCATTACTGCTGGGCCTCCATCTTACCTCTTACATATTCATACCTCCCATTGTCTGCCATTCTTTCCAAACATTAGTTTGTAGTTGAAATGTTGGTTTCAAAATCATGCTGAATTCATTAAGCTGTGAGAAATAATTTTCATCTAAACTTTGTTAATGTATCATTTTCTCCTAAGACTAAAATTCTTCATGTAAAATTTAGACTGATTTCTTACATTGTAAGGCCAACTTAATTATACTTAACTATGTAGTTTATACTTAACTATGTAGTGTAAGGAGCAACTATTATTAAGAGTAATATTAATACAGTATTACAATGAACAAAGCTTACCAAACACCTTGTGATAAGCCTTTTATTTACTTTTTGTTCTTGATGTGCACATTTGCCTGGTCCCTACTGCTTGTTCTTACAGGGTCGAGATTGGGATGTTTGCAAAGCTGTTTAAATAGGATTTTGTTAAACCAGGACTAAAACACACAGAGCAGAGCGTTGGGGTGGGTATTAACAACAAGGTCCTGTTGAATGTTTTAAATTCCTCTATTTCAGACAGAGTGCATATGCGTCTGTTTAAAAGAATCTAGGCAGTACATGCCTGTAATCCAGACTAAGTAAGTGAAGATCAGGAGGTCGGCCCGGGCAAGCTGAGCATGATGGTTGTAGCTATGATCCCAGATACACAGGAAGCATTTCTATACAATAGGCTCACAGTCCAAGGCTGCCTTCAAATACAAGCACAAGACTATCTAAGAAAATCTTGAATGCAAAGTGGGTGCCCGTGGCTCACACCTTTAGATCAGACTGAGGCTGGCTCCCAGTAGAAACATAAGGCTCTTCTCTGAGAAGCAGCTAACGCGCACACTCGGTGCCAGTAATCCCAGCCGCCTCAGTGGGGGCTGAGGTCAGAGCCAGCTCCCGTAGATAAATCTGAAAGACTTTTTTTCCCAATGAGCCAGCAAAAAGCTAGAGATTTTTTTTTGGTAGAGTGCCAACCATTAGCAAGAAGGAAAGAAAAGCCAAATGGGAGCAAAGCCTTGAATTCAAACATTGGCGAAATAACAGTAACCATAATAATGACAACAATGTTGATAATGACTAAAGATGGGGATGGGGCTCGAGCGGCGGAAAGTCTGCCAGCCACACAAGATCCTGAGCTTAAGTCATAGCACAACCAAACAGGAAATGTAGACGTGCGCACTTCTATTACGGATTATACTTACTGTCCCAGGCGACAAGACGCATAAATGTCTATTTTAGGCCCAGGGATAAATGCTAACTATGCTTAACCTTGATCAATAGAAATAATTTCAAGTTCTTTATACCTTCAATATTAATGAAGTAGATATGGATGGGAAATTTTTGTGAAGTGAATAAAAGCCTTTCATAAGAAAAAAGTGTGTGTGTGTGTGTGTGTGTGTGTGTGTGTGTGTGTGTGTATGTATATATCTATCTGGCAGGGGAAATTAGACCTACAGTAATGAAGTTACCATTGTACTGTTAGACTTAAAAACAGGGTAACATGAACATGAATGATGATGTCTATGTAACAACACAGTCGTGATGAGAATCAAACCAAGGCAAGTAAACAGAAACTTTGGTTTCCGGTTCATATTGTTTTGGTTTGCTTTTGGTATAGTAGTCTGAACTCATGCTTGCTAGGCAGGCACTCTACCCCTTGGGCCAGCAACCCAACCCATTTTAATTTTGTTGTTTTATTGAATAAGGGCCAGTGCCCAGCCTGGAGTCCGATCCTCCTGTTCATGTCTGCACCACTACTCCCAGCAGTTGGTGAGATTTGACCTTCCTACCCACCCACTGCAATCCTCATCCCTGCCGGATGGGTAGTTGGGATAGCAGACATACCCCAACCCCAAGGAAGAGTTTGTATTGTGAGACGGTTCACCTTGCACGAGCCTTACGTGAAATCGCTTTGTTTTCCTAAATACACGTGATGATTTTCTTATTTAAGAACTAGACAGAATGCACTAAGAACCTCTTAAAATGTTGAAAGAATAAATGTGTAAGGTTTTTTAAAACCATTTAAATCTGTGTGACCAGCATCATAACCTGGATTTACTTAACATTTATGTCTTCATGTTTCACATTTGATCAAGTATGTAAGTATGTAGAGCAAAAAGTAGTGCTGTCCCAATTTTAACAATGAGGGAGTTAAAGCCCAGAGACTAGCTTAAAACCAGATAGCTAAACACATTGAGGTCTTTACGCTTGGTAAGAGGCAGTACTCTTTGTATTAGATCATCACTGCCTCAGTGGGCTGTAGGAAGCTTAGAGTGAATTTTATCAAAAATTACAGTAAGCTATGTAGCCTTTTGTTGCAACATGACAGATTGTCTACCTGTTTTGCTTTAATATATTTGATTTAGTTTGCTACAAATTGGTTCTCTATGTTTGCTTGGAGGAAGCAGCAAAGAATTTATTGACACGTTAAGTTGTTTACTACCTTTAAAATCTCTGGTTAATTCACTAACTTCTCTGCAGATTAAATCCAGTTGTATAAAGATTGAAAATAAAATGAGCGCGAGTATCTCTGGGTGGAAGGAGAAATGGCTGCTCACTCAGCCAGTTAACTCACAGAAAGCATGCCAGCACGACGCTGTTGTTTTGTGCTATTACAGAAATGCTCATGGGCTGCATAATGTTAATTTCACTTGTTGTCTTATTGAGACCTTTCATCAAGACATGTTCTTTCTAGCATTGAAAAGGCAAGGCAACTCATTTCTACGACTTAGACACTAATGATTTGTGTTTCCCAAGGAGAATTGAATTAAGGTTTTACTAGTAAATTGGGCCTATAACCTTTAAGTCCGGATTTTATTAGATTATCACACATAAGCATTAGCAAACTATAAACTTCACTGAAATATAGAAATACAAGCCAAAAAAAACCAAGTCTTAGGATGCTGGAAACTTGGGATGATGTTTTATAATCCTAGAGAAGTTATAGTCCAAACTTGGAAACGTATTTTCAGTTATTTACTTTCCTTTAGAGATTTATTAGAAGCCTGAGAAGTTTTTGGCAACAGGTCGGCCCTCATCAACTTGGTGTTAATTTTTGACCTGTTAATCTAAGCAGTATTTCTGGAAGCACACAGGATAGCTGTGTATAAATCCAAAGATACTCCCAATGAAAACCTAATTCATTATCGTTTTATTAGGACTTTAGGAGACGAAGTTCAGTGTGACTGAATCTGTAGATAAAATAACGTGAGTATGACCAGATTCCATACAGTTGTTTTGACCTTGATCTTGGTGTACCTTTATACTAGAAGGAATAACAGAGTAGTTAACCCAGTGATGACTTCCCAGTCAGTTACTTAACTCACCACCACTTAAGAATATTATCTAGTGTTAAGTTCATACGTTTTTGTTGGCTGTAGAGATAGAAGAGTTAGTTTTAAATTTAGCTGGCTATGGTGGTTCATTCCTGTAACCCCAACACTCAGGAGACCGAGGTCAGAGGATCTCCATTTTAATGTACACTTGGGCTACACAGGGACCTCTGTTTTCCAAAACTGGAGGAATAAGTGTAAGAGGAAAATAACGCAAAGATGAATGCCCTTGTGATACATTTGACCTAGGACATGCTCTTACTTAAATATATGTGTTTAAGTAAGAACATATGTGTATATGTGTGTGTGTATACATATATATATATATACACATATATATATATATATATATGGGATTTTACCTTATAGACTTGCTTATTTCTATCGTAGTGAAACTAGCACTTGGTTATGTTGTAGGTTAATGAGCACTGCCTCCCTCCAAGAAAATGAGAGGAGTAGAGCACACGGAGCACACCGCCTTTTGTTCCTCCAAGTCTGGAGTCAGTGACACGAAACTGACTCTATAAGTGAAAAGTATTTCCTAATTTAAGATAGATTGATTCTAGCCCACGGGTGTTTCAGTGTGGCTTACGTATTTATGAACAATTGTTAATTTTTTATGTAGAAAACGTAAAACCCAATATATTTTCTTAAATATTGTTTAAAAACAGCTGAAACTTAGGGCCTATCCATTTTTAAACATAATAGTAATTAATTCCCATTCTGTACTGCCCATAGCCATTGAAGATGTGCTGCTACAAATGACTCAGCCCTCACCTGAGCCATATGGGCAGTGTAAACTCATTTGCACTTAGTTTGAACAAGAATTGTACGGATTGTAGGTGAATTATTAAAGTAAATTTATATTGCCAAGTAAATCTACGAGTAAAATGTTGAGCTGTAGTAAATGAGAAAGGAATGTGCAAATGAAGACCTGCCTGCTTTAATAAGTTTCGTGGTTGCCCTCTCCGTTTCAACTAAGAGTTTTTTTGTTGGTGTGTTTTAAGGAGGGGTAGTCTATAAAACTCCTTATAGAAGTATCTGAGACAAAAACAAGGAACTATAATGTTCTGAACTCAGCTGGTCCAAACCACTTGGGCTGCTGTGACAGCTCATAAAGCTGAGAGGAGGTTTTAACTGGGCTCTGCTTTACATTGCCAAAGTGAATTTTCCTTGCAGGAAGTAGCCAGAGGGTTTATTTAGTTTCCAGTCCCTGGCTTTGATCTTTCTGTACTGTCACCTCTCGGGTTACACAGCCCTTTTTCACTGCAGTAAATCTGCAGCAGTTAATGAGAATACAATCCCCCCCCCTCACTGATGGCATGTTGTTAAATACCAAACCACAGTCAGCTGCACCTTTGCAGACTTTCAGTTACGATGCGTGAGGACAGTGCAGTCAGCGTAATCTCTGTATTGAACTTTCCTCCTTTTCAAGTGAGCTGCTTCATTGAGTCAGGTGGTCCAAGGGCAACCTGGAAAGGAAATTCAGAACGTTAGTAATGCGCAGGAGAAGGTGTCGGTAGGGTGAGGCAGGGTGGGCAGACTACAGGCCTGCTACCCTGAAGACTCCAACCAGGAAGTTGTCTCTTCAAATAAAATCCAGTCCTTTGCTCTGACCTTGGTATGGTATGTTCAGTTTCAACATAAATTTGTACTTAATTGAATTTATTTAATGGGTCAGAACATTGTTTTTACTTTTGATTACAGAGAAGATATCATAGTATCTAAAAGAAATTGAAGTTTTCCAGAAAATGTAGTTACCGTGTTATAAGAGCTATCCTTTCCATTTATGTTGGTCCTGGGCCTGAACTGTGGGCTTGGGCGCTGTTCTTCAGCTCTTCAGCCCAAGGCGAGTGCTCTACCACTTGAGTCACAGCCCCACTTCTGGTTTTTTTCTGCTTATGTGGTGCTAAGGAATCGAACCCAGGGCCTCATGCATGTGAGGTAAGCGCTCTACCACTGAGCCACCTTCCCAGCCCTGTAAGAGAGCTATTCTTAAAGGAAAAATAGGGCCCTACATTTGGAGGAAATGTTACAAATATCTATTTAATAAATGAAATTTCAAAGCACACATAAGCTGATTTTACATTACTATATACATCCCTTATGGTAAAGTACAAAAAATCTATTTTCTTCCTGTTGTAATCAGATCTCTCCCATTAATCATTTATTATTTGATTCAATATATATATTGAATTATTTTTCATTTATACTTTTTCTTTTTTCTGGTAATTAAAATTTAGTGACTTAGTTTTGTCAAGAAATTTGGAGACTTTCTCAAGAGGTCATTTTGGATGGCAGCCAAAATACATATTTTTTTGCATTTATATGGATCATATTTACATATATAAATATGAAATATTATTGAATAAAATATCTTTTAAAGAATCCAGTTTCTAGTTTCTCACCCCTGAAGTTACAGTTAAGGCTTTAGCCATCTAATTCACAAACTTAAATCATTTCCTTTCTCATAACAATCAAAATGATGGGATAAGTCAATGTGTATCATACCCATTTACTGATTTAAGTAACTATTGTTTTTTGTTTTTGTTTTTTTGCCAGTCGTGGGGCCTGAACTCTGGGCCTGGGCGCTGTCCCTCAGCTCTTCAGCTCAAGGCTAGCACTCTACCACTGGAGCCACAGTGCCACTTCCGGCTTTTTCTGTTTATGTGGTGCTGAGGAATCGAACCCAGGGCCTCATGCTTGCAAGGCATGCATTCTACCGCTGAGCTACCTTCCCAGCTCCTTAAGTAACTATTGTAAAAGCAATCACTAAAATCATTAAGAACTTAGGAGAATGCATCTAAATTGGAGATTTTTCATGAAATAGAAGATATACTTTTGGAAAAATACAAGCTGTTGGTTATCCAAGTAAGAAAGGAGGGTAAGAAAGAGGAGAATTTTGAACATTTTAAGAGCGAGGTATAGTATTGAGGATCTTGACCTTTCTAGAAAGTACTCAGGAGAAATGTAGTACTGTGTAGAAATGTTTTATCTTAAAATTGGAGCTTGTACTCTTAGAATTATTGTTTGAAAAAAAAAAGCCTGTGATTGTTTATATGTTTTTTTTAGTGGTTAAAACAAAATTTTAGACTGTATCTGGCAGGCTGGTCAGTAGGCTGTTTTTTCCTGCAAGTTCAAATTCAAAATTCTGGACTTGAATATTCACAGGAATTTTCTGTACAAAATAACATTAGTTGGTTTTTTTTTTCAGTTTTGTGGTCCTTTAAAAAAAACATAAATCTTCAGTGAAACAAAGATTTTTATGCTTTTGGAACATAAGCAGTTCAGTACAGTTTTAAATGAAATTATTGAAAAGGAGTTAGGAACAAGGCTGGCCACATTGTCATACGGACTTAATCTTTATTCTTATTGTATTATCAGATCTGTCCACAGTTGGAGGTATGATCAGCAATAGTGGTGGTAACATGGATTACAGTGTATTTAGTGAGCACAACTTTAATCTTCACAACTGAATGAAGACATTGTTAAGGAAACAAATTTAGGGAAATATACAGTTTGCTCAAGATTATCTTCCTGTCACCCACTCCTACACTCATTCTGAGCACACATGTAAGTGAAGGTTATCCTCCTTTTCTTTTTCCCTGGGTTACAGTGAATGAAGTGTCCTTGGCTCCAGCTATCCAGCCCGGCGTCTCTCTGCTCCATGCCGCCCTCCTGCCCCTCGACTGGGCCATTCCCGCAGCATGCAGACATCACTTGGAGTCCCCAGAGTTTGTCTTTGGGCCCACGTTGCGTTCCAGCTGCTGCCCATTTCTTCCTTCCCCACGGGAAGCCTTTCTACAGACTTCTCTTCAGCCTCCAAGGGATGGACGGCTCCATCTGTAACTCCCAGCTGTGTCTGACACGGTTGTCCAAGCCCTGCCTTTGAAAGTCTGCTTTCAGCTCTTCAATGCACCACTTTCCTGACCTTTCTCCTGAGCTTTCGGTCCTTCTCCGCCAGCCATTCCTCCTCTTGGCACCGTTTGAGTGCCAGTTGTTCTGTAGCCATACGTCTTAGGAGGGCCTCCTGCTTTCTAACTACCCACCAGCCTGTAGGATCTGCCCGAGCACCATGGCTCGCTAGGCTGTCCGTAGCTTGTTTTCGGCTGTGTTTGTCTCTGAGCACCACACTCCCTGGCTCGCCTGTCAGCTGAACATTCCATACAATGATCTGACTTGCTCCCTTGCTCCTCCCGTTACGTGGTCGGCTGAGGAAGCTTCCCTGAGTCTAACCTCTTCTCTGCCATTGCCTTCTCCTCAGTAGTGGAGCACTCACACGTCCGGCTGTTTGCCTTTGTAGACTGACTCAAATTGGATCATAAAACATGTGCATGTAATAAGACATAGAATTCTTCCTCTGTTCCACCTAGGGTACTGCATTGTTTGACTCTTACCTTGTCCTCCAGTGTCACAAATACCCCAGTTGCGTATATTAACTCTTCTAGGCTTCTTTTCTTTCTCATTCAACAAGAGTCCTTTTCACTTTGTGACCTTTGTGATTAGCTTGAATAGCCTTCCCACTCCAAATGGGCAGCTCAAATATTACTCCCCCCCCCCAAGAATCTTTTCTTGGAATTGCATTTGAAATTCTAACTCTTCATGCAGAAAGATGAATAGAACATTTAGAATTTACATAATTTCACTCAGCATTGCTCTGGCTAGCTTGCAAATGTGGCAGACACTGGGGTGGGATCTAGGGACTCGCACAGCGCTGAGGACGTGTCTCCTGGCCTTTGAGGAGCCTGGAGTTGGTGTTAAAATACAGTTCCAAACACACATTCAGGCCTCTTTTGTTAGTCTTTAGTTCATCTTGCTTGGATTTTTGTAGTATTGAAGGTTATTGAGTATTACCAGGGTTAGAAAATGAATTAATTCTGACATTAGCACTTGAACATCAGTAATCTTTTACCTGTTCCTGCCAAATTGATGTTATTCTCACATCTTGAGTAAAATAAATCCATATGTGCATGGGTGTATGTACAGCCAGTAGAATAGGTATCTTAAGGACTTTTTTAATTTTGAGTAATTTTTAGAAGAAACAATTAATGGCCTTTAGAAAAGAATACCATGTTATATTTAAAAGCCTACTACATGGAATGTGGTCTTTTTATTAACTTCTGTTACAGAAACATAAATTATTTTTATGAGAAAAAGACTAATTAGATATTATGGTAAGTGTTCTTTAATGACATAGATTAAGGTTTTCTGCCATTTTAAGTCAAGAAATGAAAAGTTTGACAAAGAATTGCATTACTTTTGAAATATAACTTCTTTTTTTTAATTTTTTTTAATTGTGAAAATACTGTACAGACGGGTTACAATTACATGGGCAAGATAGTCAGTACATTTCTTATCAAGTATTGTAGCCTCCTCCTTTGTTTACCCTTCCCATCCCTTCCCATCCTCCCTCCCCTCCCCACCCAGTCCTCCCCCCCCCAAGTTGTAAAGTTTGTTTTCAACATGAGAAATATAACTTCTTAAATTATGTGAACAACTCGTAAATCACTGCACTCTGATGTTTTCGTAATTGACTAGAGTTTAGATGGTTGCACCAATAATCAGTATGAATTAATCAGTCCAGACAGAAGCTCCCGTGCCTTGGTCATGGAGATATCCCCTTTAAAAATGCACTAGTGCTGGGTGCGAGTGGCTCACACCTGCCATCCCAGCTACTCAGGAGGCTGAGATGTGAGGATCACCATTCAAAGCCAGCCCTGGCAGGAAAGTCTGTGAGACTCTTATCTCCAATTAACCACTCAGAAAACCAGAAGTGGCGCTGTGTGTTGGTCAAGTGGTAGAGCGCTCACTTTGAGCTGATAAGCTCAGGGACAGCGCCCAGGCCCAGAGTTCAAGCTCTATGACTGACCCCCCGCCCCCCCCCAAAAAACACTACTATCCTACAAAATGAAAAATAGCCATGGGGTTTGGGAGAGCCATGGTATCTAAAAGCTTGTTTGTAAATACTGATTTCTGTGCCTCCCATCTCATGCTCAGAAGGTTTACACAGATAGGTGGGTAATACACACCGGGCAGGACCGAGGAGGAAGAGTGTGTGAGGGTCCCCCAGGAGCAGGTGACCGACATCACAGCTAGGGAAGAACCCTTCCAACCTGCTGCTGCTAGCTGCAGATCACAAAGTGGTTACGAAGACACAGGCTTCGTCACTATTGGTGGCTACCCTAGAATGGGGGCCAGTCTGGAGTCTAAAGGATCAGCTGTGGATTATGATGTAAAAGCTGCCTGCAGGAATTTGAGGCATTAGTTGGTATTCTCACAGCTGCTCAGTACTTCTGTGAATGAGAGAGAACGCAGACCTGCTTTAGAGATAAGTGTGGCACTCTAATACAATGTACTTCAGTGCTAGTGGTTTTACTGTTTGAGAAGAATAGTAGTAAAATTCAGTAACTTCTAAAACTATATTTGTACTGTTCCTTTGGGTATAGATGAAGTTTTGTCTATGTCTATGTTGGTTTTTACGTAAAAGCTACATGTTTTTGTGTCTCAGACTACAGAGGCATAATGAGCAAATGCCTTTAAAAACAAAATCAGCCCTGGGCTTGAACTCTGGGCCTGGGCACTGTCCCTGAGCTGCTTTTGCTCAAGGCTAGCACTCTACCACTTGAGCCACAGCGCCACTTCCAGCTTTTTCTGTGTATGTGCTACTAAAGAATCGAACCCGGAGCTTCATGCATGCTAGGCAAGCACTCAACCACATTCCTAGCCCTTTTTTATTACCTTTGAAGATCTTAAGTAATTAGTTTTTCATAGGGTACTAGTGTGATATGTGGTGGTACTCAGATTTGAACTGGCAGAAGGGACTTCATATCCGCTAGGACTTCCTACCACCTTTCTGACCCATGCCTGTAGTCCTCTTGGGTTTACAGTTATTTGGGGGATAATATATCGTGTTTTTCACCTTTTTTCCCACCCTTTTTGCTATCTTCCCTCTAAAGTAGCTGAGCTTACAGGAGTTTTCCACCACCATTAGTCATTTAAACAGGATCATAGACAGTAATTTCCCAAGTCTCTTCAGCATTCTGTCTTAAGGAATGTTGCATGCCTTTAAGTATACATGGCTATTTTGTTTATTTAACTTTAGAATAATTGTATCTCAAGTTGATACATCTCACTTTTCTGTAAATTCTTAATATTTCAGGTTTATCCCGGCAAAAACAAGGTAATTTTGTACTGGCCTATCAGAAATTAAAAAGACAAAAGAATCGTAAAAAGGAATCTCTGTTTGTGAAGACAATATCAAGTGGGTAATTGAGAGCCCTTCCCATGGAAAAGACAGGAGAGGCTTGTAGGGACACAGATAGATAGATAGGCAGGTGAGTTTTATGTTGCACCAGTAACTTAAAGTTGACATCTTTCAGAGGGATGCAGCTCGACATAGAGCACATGTTTAGCATGTGCAAAGTCCCGTGTTCAAGCCCCAGCACCAGAAGAAAAAAAAAAAAGTTGGAAATTGATGTTTTCCTTACCGTTTCAAACCACATCCTGAGATCTTACTTGGGGTAATAAATAAACAGCGATTATTAAAAAGTCCTCTAGCATTTTTAAGGTTCGGTTGTCAAGGCCTTTGCAAATACTACACTATTGTAAAGTTACTTCATTCTCAGTGAACATGATGAGGAACACAGGAGCTGCCCTGGCCGCTTGCCGTGGCTGCCCCTGTCCAGGCAGGCGCCATGGAATCCCATGCTTCCCGGCCGGCACCCTGGAAACCACCAGTCACTGGCTTTGAAATTACTCAGTAGGCAGATGATTATTGCATGTACCCATGGGGCTTGAACTCTGAGCCTGGGCACTGTCCCTAGCTCAAAGCTAGCGTTCTACCCCGTGAGCCACAACTCTACTTCTGGTTTTCTGGTGGTCCATTGGAGATAAGAGTCTCACACGGACTTTCCAGCCTGGCTGGCTTTGAACCGTGATCCTCAGATCTCAGCCTCCTGAGTAGCTAGGATTGCTGGCATGAGCCTGGCCCAGATGATCTTTTTTGTACACATGTGCTGACACTCAACTCAGGGCCTTATACCCGCACCTGGTGATTTTTACTCAACGCTGTCACTGTACCACGTAAGCCACATCCCTGTGGCTTTTTACCAGCCAGTGGGAGATCAGAGTCTCCTGGACCCCACTCAGCCTCTTGAATGGATAGCTAGTATTACAGGCATGAGCCACTAGCACCTGAGTAAACACAGATAATTTTTTAAATGTATGGTGCATTCCCATATGTCTGAAAATTCTCACGGTTGCCCAGATTGCTTTTAAGTCAGAAAGTTAGATTAGCACAACCCCTAAGACAGTGACCATCACGGAGCAGAAGAAGTCCTCCATCCTCCGTGTTTTCATGACCTGTACGCTTCTCTGACAGAAACCATTACTCATAGAAAGATGAATACAGGTATGTGTCAGCCATGTGGGAAGTAATTATTTCTATGAGGTAACTACAGTCCTTACCCTTGATTTATCCTTTTAAAAATAACCTCACTGAATATAAATAGCATGGGAAGGTATGGAAAGAGAGTTTCCTAGTTGTTGACCCTAAAAGTTGCCTCGTTAGCATTAATTATGACATGGAAAGTGAAGGTTTTAGATCAAATAATTTTATTTATACAGCAGTCCAGTCTTGCTATAGTAGAAGGAACATATGACTGGTCATGGCATTATTTTAGTGCAATTATAATTAGTGTTCCTCTGTAACTTACATAGGAGCCCTGGACAGGCAAACAGAAAGCGTGTGTAAGAAGCAGGCTAAGTGTGACAGAATGTCACTTAAATGTTTAGATTATATGTCAGGAGCCAGATTTCCTAAGCATAGTTAAGGAAATTATCCATTTTCATAAGTCATAACAATAATGACACCAAATACATCATATTCTTGTAAGAAACTTGGAAATGTAGTCATCTTAAGGCATAGAGATATTAAAATTGATAACCATTCTACAATGGAAGAAATGACCAAGTTGTAGATACAGACAAAGGAATTGTAGCAATGAAGATAGAAATATCATCCAGGCACCCTTGTTTAGAGCGCATTGTATACCACTGACTTTAATATAAACAAGAGTAGGTAAGTTCATTTTAAGTTATTTTTTGTTGTTGTTGTTTTGCTGAATTTAATAAAACGGCTAGTCCTCAAAATGAAGGGAGAAGTGCCGTATCAGTGATAAAAGAATAGCGATTGATAAAGGAGAAGTGTAGTGTACTGTTGAGCTCTTTAAAAACAAAGGGGGAGGCAACAATGCTGGGTGAGAAGTGTGCTCATTACCTTGCTCGTGTAACTGTAGCTTACTTTAAAAATAAGTTTAAGATATAGCGATAAGGCCACAAGTAAGATAAACAATTGTTAGCATCATAGGCTTCAACTGTATAGTGTACAATGTATCGTATGTCATCTTGAAGACAGTGTGGTGTACAATGTATAGTATGTCATCTTGAAGACAGTGTGGTGTACAATGTATAGTATGTCATCTTGAAGACAGTGTGGTGTACAATGTATAGTATGTCATATTGAAGACAATGGAGTCACACCTTATTTCATCATTGCAAGACTTGTAATTAAATAATAAATAATTAGCCTTAAATCTAAGCAAAAAAAAATATGTTCTGCGATTTAAATACACTCATGATGTAACACATTTTTTTCTTCTTTCTTTTTATTTTTGGTGCTAGTCCTGGGGCTTGAACTCAGGGCCTGGACACTGTCCCTGAACTTTTGTACTCAAGGCTAGCACTCTACCACTTGAGCCACAGCTCCATTTCTGGCGTTTTTGGTGGTTAATTGGAGATAAGTCTCATTGACTTTCCTGCTTGGGCTGGCTTTGAGCTGTGATCCTCAGATCTCAGCCTCTTGAATAGATAGGATTTCAAGTGTGAGCCACTGGCACCTGGCTAAAATACATTCTTACCCTTAAGGACCAAGAAAGTTTATAAGATTAATTTAGAGATTTTTAATTTGCAAAGCTTTGCTAATCGTAAAGTTGATATATAAAGGATTGTTCTAAGGTCCAAAATGTGCTAAAGGACACTAACACCTATCTGACCTCTATTCATTACTGCAATTACTGACTTGATGGTTAGAAAGTGGAAAATAACTCCCAATAGATCTTTTTAAATATCCTAATAAAGCGAAATGCTTTTTTACATATTTGTAATTTTAAATTTATTTAGAATTAAATATTCCTGCCTGAGTACTTAATTATATGGACTTTTAATGTGCTTAACTTAGTTTAACTTAGTTTCTGTTAACTCTATTTCTGCCCTTAATCCTGGAAAACTAAATACCAAAAAAGATCTTTACCAATCACTGCTTGATTTTTATCAAACTAATATAATTTATCTATTATTTGTTCAAAAAAATGAAACAAGTAAATATGAGACAAATTGGAAAGTTTACATTAAATATCTTAAATTTGGTAAGATTTTGGAGATTTTTTTTAAAGTCAAGCCTTTGTCCCCATCTTATGTAAGGTAGTAAAGTAAGCACTTCAAAGCTACAGAAAGGTATCCTGAACTATTTACTATCTATTTTAAAGGCTTTGGAAACATGAGTTTACAGAAAGTTCATATTAACATTTCATTTAAAGGAGACTGATACTATGTCCCCAGGGCTAAGCATGTTGTTAGAAAATCGACATTACTTTTTTGATTTTGTTCATTTGTCAGAATCCTAACTAATAATGATAGAAAATTTATATATCCTATTCTGTGTATTACTTAGGATAAGTTTATCTTATATTCCACTTCTTGAACTTGTTCATTTTGATAGTGCATTATGACAAAGATTCTAGTCGGAACTTAAATTAGAGTAACTAAAGACCGTTACTCATGTTTTAACCAGCTAGACCAGCTAAAGAGTTTGATTGCTAACCTTAGCTCTTGAATTATGTTTTAGGTATTCAACTTTACAGCATGTTTAGTTTCTTTTCATTTCTTATTAGTATTTTTCAGTACTTAATAGCCTCCTGCTCCCACCTCCAACAGGAATTCTCTCTGTTCAGCATCAGAAACATTTTCCTTTCTGGCATGTGCTCTCCAGCTCCACCAGCAGTGTAAGCAAATTGGAAGGTTCAGCTGTCATTCTTACAAGGTCATAGATCACACTAGCAGCCTGAGTAATCCAAGAGGTTTTAAGTATCATAGCATTTAGTTTAAAGTAAAATTTGCTCTGACAGGGCTGGCAGACCAATAGGAAAAAGAAATATTTGTGCTTGCAAAAGTGCATATGTAGAGACTAAGAGTATAACTGATGGCTGGAAGTGATTTCAGTCTAAAAAAACAAATCATTAAGAGAGTGCATAGGGGTAAAATACACAGTTCATATTTTAAAGAGTCTCAAAATGAACCAGCAACTAAGGTTAGCATTACACAGTAATTAGCTGTGGTGCTCAGGGTTTAACTCGCGCAGTACCAGACGGTCTGGTTACACTGCACTGAGAAAGCATTGCTACTCGCTGATATTCTCTAATTTCTGTAACCTAAAAACTCAAGGCATTATGACAGATTATATAAATGTTGAATCAGTAACAAACAGTTATTTAGAAGAGGTGCTAATGGCGCCGTTTATTGACCGAGAGGCTGTTTCAGCCACTCATCGCGTTCCCCTGCATTGGATGGTGTGAAATGAGACATTGCTTGATACTGAATGCATTCACTAAAGCATTATCATCAAAAGCCTGATTCACTTCAGCTTGATCATTGTATCTGACAGCTTCCATTAGTGCCTACGAAGAGAGTCCTTTCTGTTGTTAGCTACAAATCAGGGCAAATAAAATGCCTGTTAATAATATAAGTTACTTTTACTAAATCATTGTTCTCTTTAAGAAAGCCAGTTTTGACTCACAAGGATACAAAGTTTATCTTTTTTTTTCTTAGTGCAGAACAGATTAAGTAAGAAAATGGAAAGGACTCCCGTCAGGAGGGCAGCCTAGACTAACTTGGAAGACTCCCCGTTACAGATGCACAGAAATGTGAAGACGGGAAGTGTGACACAATCGTGTAGGACATGAGCAAAGTTGCACAAATGATAGGAATATTTTAAGTGCCAAAAAATTAAATAACCACCCACAGGAGCATTGATACGGGTATAGGTTGTATAGTATAGGAAGATGAAATTCAGTTCTCCAAAAAAGCCAGGCTCCTCAAAGAGCTACCTGCCTTTTTCTTCAAATGAAAGAGAATATACTGATTTTAATCCACCAGTCCAGAGAAACACCTAAACCTTGTCTTGCATTGCAAAACCCTGTGTAGGAGAGCTAGTGACCCACGAGAAGGAAAAACCACAAGCTTGTTCCGTTCACCTGCGCAGGTTCAGACCTTATATTAAATAAATTCAAGAATCTGCCAGTGAGAGGAGGATCAAATCCAGTCTGGGGAAAAGTTCATGAGGCCGTGTCTCCAAAAACCAACCTGTGCGAGGTGGCACACACCTGTGGCCTCATCTACTTGGTAGGTAGAAGTAAGAAGACCGTGGCCCAAGGCTAGCCCTGGTAAGATTAGAATGAGATCCAAAATAGAAGCAATAGAACTAGTGGTGTAGCTCAGATGGCAGCAAGCATGAGACCATAAGTCAATCCTAGTGCTGAAAAACAAAACAAAACACAGATTGTTAAATGATAGTTCACCAAACCCCAGGTATGTCATTAAAAAAATTCTCTCTCCAGGAATATTACTACAACTCAAGAAACAACAGGGAAAAGATTGAATTTAAACACAGTAAAAAAAAAAATTAGAAAGCATATAATGAAAGGGTCATAATGAAGGAAAATCATCAGATACACTAGGCAAACTAGAATTAAGAGAAGAATCTCACTGAGTACGAAACATGGTAAGTTTTAATAGAAAACAGTGCAATGACAAAGTCGAATAAAAATTCTAATTTTAAAAGGCCCACGTAAAAATAATATAATCAGTAAAATAGCTTGAGATGAATTAACAGATTAAAGTGTAGTGTAAGAAAGGAGAAATTCATGCCCAGACTCAAGTGAGTGCAGTAGGATTTCTTTACCATTTGGAGTAGATTAGTGACTATTTTACACATGCTCCCTCCATCATTAGTACAAATTAGTTTATCTGAAGCATCTCAGCATAGTCACTAAATTGAAGAAATCTGTCCCCAAGGTAGTAGTTTTTTTTTCTTAGAGCTGACAGATGTCTATATGAATTTTTTTTAATAAATTCCAGATGAGTACTTTAAATACAGCCTCCTACTACTCACTTAATTTGCCCTTAATTTGGGAGAAAATACTACTTTGATTTCATTCAAACTATGATTTTTTAAGATACATTAGACATTTGTTTTCATCATAATGAAAGAAATTTTCCTATGCATGTAAAGATTAAGAATGAAAGAAAAATGTGAAATGTGAAACTTAATATATAATATATACTATATAATAATATATATCATATTTTATATATTAGTGAAGACTACTTAACTATGCTCCTGGATTTCAATTTCTTAGTAATACAGTAATGTGTGTTCAAAGCAAAAAGTAATACCTTTGAGCAATGTGTGTGTGTATTATAGGTAAATTTTATAGAAAAAAGACACCATTGGTATTACTTCAAGGAACCATGTAAACACTGTGAGTGTGTGTGTGCACTGTATTTTTTCCGTGTCCACGATGATTGGCATCTTTCCAGCCTGTTTTCTTAGGTCCCCACATTTACAAATGCTTTTTGCATGTCACGAAAGTTTTTTCATATAACTGATATTCCTGTTCAGCTCTCAATTATTTCACATTTATAAAATGATGGATTGATCATCAGAGGAAGCGCTACAAACCACATCCTGTTCATTTCTATTAATGTTAAGTATACAGAGTTTAAATTTGTTAGGCCTTGTGCATTAGGCGTACTCAGTGGCAGTACAAGATCTCCATCTAGTGGCTAGTCTGTAAACTACAGGCATTTAGATCTAATCATACAGCACTTCACAAATGTTAGGTATTATTTTATAGGCCTTACTTCTCTCTTACTTTTTTTTCATAACTTGAAGAAGAAAATGTTCTCCTCCTATTAAACAGAGGCAGTTTTCTTCTGCTATTTAATTAAATTAAATTAATTTAATTTAATACTGCAGCCTCGGAGTTATTTGATGAAGCATTTTCCTATACTACAGAAGCAAAATATTGTTTCATGTTCATTAACTGCAGCCTTTAAACTTTTCAGCCAGTTGTTAACTTCTCTGCCTTCATTCTCAGTTCTCAACGAGCAGTTATAACTAAAAACTCATTTGTAAAGAGGAAAGACGTCTTCTTTTGTTGCCAACTACAGCATATGTGGTCACTGTTGCTGTCACTGCCTCCAGCCCTTACCATGTCACAGCTGGACAGCCGTAATAGCCTCTTCAATGTTTCCCATGCCTTTGCCTCTGAACGCCTTTCCTACCACAGAACTTGCCACTCGCTGTCTTACAACCGTTCACAACTCCGCCAGAGTGTATAGTGTGCTAAGAGTATTCTGTCTCACTGGGTTCTCAACCCGGGTTAGGCAAGCACTCTGCTACTGGAGCCACACCCCTCACCCTTCTGCCCTTTTTAGGTAGGGCCTTGCTTTTGCCAGGGAATGGCTTCAGACCATGATTCTCCTGCCTCCAATTCCCCATGAAGATGGGATCATAGGCATGTGCCACCACACCCGGGTTTTGGTCTATGTATTTGCTTGGTCCCAGAGCTTGAATTCAGGACCTCGATCTTGCTCAGCTTTTCGCTCACAACTGACATTCTACCCCTTATGCCTCACCTCCAGTCCAGAATTTTTGCTGGTTAATTGGAAATAGCATCTGAAGACTAGACTGGCTCCACCAGCACCCTGCTGCATCGTGTTCATTTTTTGGTTTGGGCATGCCTTGAACTTCCATCCATCTCCGTTTCCTGCTTTCCTAACTGGGAGGGTAGGCATACACCGCCCTCTAGAGCCTCAGGATCTGGCCCTTACTTCGCTTTCCATATTTACCTTTCTACCTCCTGCTTGCACTACAAACTTAGAGCATAGCTTTGTGTCTTTAAACTTAAGCCTATTTATGGTTAGTTCTTTCTTGCTGTTGGTTCCTTAGGCTGCTGTTAACATCTCCCTCTCTTCAGCTCCGAAATCCTACCTATCCTTTGTGACTTCTCAATCCATGCATTTGGATACTTCTTTAAAGTCTGCTCTATGTTAAATGTGACAGTCATACCAAAAATAAGACAGTCTTGGCCTTTTGTGGTATCTACATTCTAATAGAAAAGATAGTAAAAGGGCTGGGAAGGTGGCTCAGTGGTAGAGTGCTTGCCTTGTATGCATGAGGCCCTGGGTTCAATTCCTCAGCACCACATAAGCAGGAAAAAAAAGCCGGAAGTGGCACTGTGGCTCAAGTAGTAGAGCACTATCCTTGAGCTGAAGAGCTGAGGGACAGCGCCCAGGCCCTGAGTTCAGGCCCCATGACCAGACCCCCCCCCAAAAAAAAGAAAAGATAGTAAATAAATATATATATAATGATATATATATTAATATATATATATAATGCCTGGAAATATATAATATTATGAAATAGAACTAACTAGTTTCTATGAAGGATTTCTAGCCTCCAGGATTCTTCTGTAAGAATTATTTTTTTTGTTTTCTACTAATTACACACATACTAGAGTAGTATAACATCACATCATGACCAAATCATTCTTCCCATGCTCACTGGCTCCAAAGCATACAAGCCCAGCCCACCGCTGCGGGTGAGGGGTTCTGTCAAAGAGGTTCCAGGCTGGAAGAGGTTACAAAACTTCCTGGCAGCTCGGAGGACTGCCTTTGCATGTAATGAGCACTGTGTCTTGGGGGCATACTCACAGTGTCGGATCCTCTCCGGCCAGGATGTTGTGAACAGAAGGGTAAACACCGATTCTGAAACTGTTTTCAAGTTAGAGCTCATCTGAGCGTATGAAATGAATGTTTTACTTGCTGTGTCTTTATATTGCTGACCTAAAATATAAAGGAAGAAAAAGACATCACCGTATCTAATTGTAATCAAATAATGATGATACTTTTCACTTATGCAGCACTTGTCACCCAAGGATTTCAAAGTGTTTTGCAAACATGCACTAATTAAAGCTCACAAACAGCCCGAGGTAGGTGACCTGCTTCCCCGCCACAGGACTGTCAGATCGGTGCCCTGAGGATCCCAGGCCCATGCTGGCTGTGTTTCCTTGTAATGTGCTGCATGCGAAGCGCCACGTGTCATTTACAGATTTCTGTTTTCCCTGTGAATCATCCCAAGCTCAGGTTTCTAATGAATGCTGTGAAGGGTCTGTTTCAAGCCTCATAAATACTTAGACCAGTTTCATTCTCCTGCTTCCTGTATGCTAGATTTCTGCATTTGTACAAACCAACTCAGAAGTGAATTTATATTTGTTGGTGAATTTTAAACATAATTTTTCACTTTAAAGAATAATTCACAGTTATTAGGTTCTAAAACTTAATATTTACTATTCTTGGTTATCTTCTCACACAATTTATACAAAAAAAAAATACTGAATGGGGAAAGGCCCCAAATCCGTTATCTGAACACTAGGATAAAGGCTAACTATCACTATCTAATTGTGAAGAAAAAGTAGTACGGTTGCTCCTTAGGTCAATGCGGAAGGAAATGTAACTTTTTATGTGGGTTTGAAGTGACAGGAAAAGAATTTGCACACATAGAGACACACTGTTGACAGTGAGCTTCCATCCACTTAAGTAACCGATCATACACACATACACACACAAACACACGCACACACACACACACACACACACACAAACTATACTCTAAAGCAGAATGGTCACACAGGAGAAGAGCAGAGACAGCACATGAGAGAGGTGTTTCCCCGGTTCTGATGCTGTTCAAGTCAAGTCTTCCTGAATCAGAAAAGAACAGTTTTTGCTATAGCACGGCCCTTTTGTGAGCCTGATTTCTATCCCTTTTAGGATTTACATAAAGAGTCTCTGTGTTTCTATTTGAAGGATCTGGCCTGACCAGCCATTTGGTGTACAATGTGACAGACACGTCTCATCAGCCGTCCCTAACCATCTGGCAATTGTGTGCGTCCCAAGAGTGATGTTGTGAATACCCAAATGGCCCTTGGCAGAACCGCTATGTCCCTATCTCTGACGCCTGATTTAGAGGAGTACTCACTATAGAGTCTCCTAGATTTCAATCAGACCCATATTAGCAAGGCTACATCCTTATCTCAAGACACAAGTAAGATTAGTATGACGTGTTCCCAAAGAATGCCTACCTCAGGTTTGAGCATTCTGGAAGTGCTCCCCCCCCCCCCGCCCATTAGACTCAAAACAGGTATTAAAGAAGCAAGTTGTAGTTTCAGAGATAATTTGATTTAAAAAATATTACTTTATTTTAGTTGCTCTTGTATAATACAAAGGTACCCATAAACTTCACAGCGTTCCTTCAAATTAATCATTATGATTAAATATTTTAAAAGCTTGCTTTAAGAGTCAGTTTCAAATTTTCTTTCCTAATTTTTCCTAAATGATATGTTCGAAAAGTTATATGATTTACAATAGAAAATATCGCCCATGTGGCGCAACTAAAGTTATTTTCACTGTTGGCAAAGCACATAGGAAAAATTACAGAAGTTTGCCTAGGAGTCATAGAAGTTGACATTGGAGATACCCCGGAGAACCCCTTAAAGCCCCAGGAGCCTTTAAATGCCCTTTCTCATTGAGGAGCCAGTTTTTTCAGTCAGAACTCCTGATATAGGGGTCCAGGTCACCCTGTCACCAAGGAGCCACTTGGTTGCTGCTGCCAGCACCGTGGCTGGAGAGGAGCTCTGTTAAACGCCCTGTGGAGGACCGTCCTCTTCTAGCAGAATTGCAACACTAGGCAAAAGGTCCTTTGTGAGATGCTCTGTTGTGAAGATAGTTTTTCATATTTGTTCAGTAATCCATTATGTGACCATAGTCCCTAAATTGAGAAAAGAGGACAATTAATTTCAGCGTTCGCCCTCATTGGAAGTGTTAAAAGAGGTATGGAGCGATAAAAGGCAGGTGGTGAGTAGAGCGATGGAGGAGACTGAACTGCAATCTGCACACATACGCTCAATCCTTAGGTAGCTGAGAGCTGTCTAGATGCACATGCAGTTTGCTATCCTCAGCCCATGGGAGAAGACATATCAACAGCCAGCTTTTTCTGTAATTCTAAACTGACACAGGTGTATCTTGAGAATGAACAGAAGTTCATTGAATCCAATAAATTACCTTTTAAGCTACTTTTAAACTAGTATTAAGTTCTATGTCAGGCATCAGTATCCCATGCCTGTAATACCAGCTCCTCAAGAGACTGAGATCTGAGGGTCAAGATTCAAAGCCAGCCCAGGCAAGAAAGCCTCTTAGCACCAATTAACCACCAAAAAGTCCGAGGAGCAGCTATGTCTGAAGTGGCAGAGCACTAGCCTGGAGCAAAAAAGCTCAGGGACAGTGTCCAGGCCCTGAGTTCAAGCGCCAGGACAGGCACAAATATATATATACATATATTATACATGTTATACATATATGATGTACATTTTACATATGCATATAATAAAGAACCATATGTGTGCGTGTATATATATAATCTCAAATTTTAAATTTATTTTCCACGTTACCAAGGTAAAAAAAGATGCTTATATTTTAACCATTTCAAAATAGACTTCAGACTTAAGAGTTTCAACCAACTTTGGAAATTATATACATGCTATTTTTCATAATGATGGAACACTCAAATTTTTATTTGTCTAGGATTGCTCAGTATAGATACTAACAGAAACTTAAAGTTTAGAAAGAAGTATATGGCTCATGTATTCTGATTCTTTGCATATGCTCTTCAGTTCTGTCATACACACCCATGAGCGTGCACACACACACACACACACACACACACACACACACATGCACATGATCCAAAATCTTAATTGGCTAGTAAAATGTTTCAACTTAATCTCACTTTGCTCAGGGAACGTATTTTTAATCACGTTGAGGTTCCGCAGGTGTGAAGCATGTTTCCATCTAGTACAATCTCAGCCTTTCGTCATTTCGGTCTGTTTTTCAGAGCTTACCCTTGCACATTGAATTGCTTCCTTTGGTTGGACTCGCCCTCGCGAGTCCATGCCTGGACTGCATGCGCTGTGCATGAGCATGTGCTGGCCGCACTGCGGCAGAGGCGGGCGCTGGGTCACCTCTCCGGAGCGCTGCGTAGCTCACTCATTCCTGAAAAGCACTTGGTGAACGGATTTCCTTTGAAGTAGTTTATCTTGAGTGCAAGAATATATTTTTAAAGTAATTGCAAGCGTATGTATGCTTCAGGCTGCCTTTATAACTCAAAAGGTGACCCTTCCACTTTAATTTCCACACCGTAGTTGAATCAGAACCTGTAACGGGTTGGTTGTCAACTCAAAAGGCGTATGACTTTGCTTGCCACTGCTGCTGCGCATTTTCACATTGGGAGGCATCCCTTGTGCCTCTGGGGCTTGTGCTGCCGTCTGGCCACGGGTTAGCAGCCGGTCCTGACAGAGGGAGAGTTGCCCCTGTCTTCATGGGACAGACTTTCAAGCGCAGAACTTTTTTCTACAGCTTTAATTTTATCATTTTCTAGCCACATACTGATTATTGCTAGTATGTAAAAATCACTTTATATTTTCTCACAAAGAGCCATATATATGAATAATTTATTCAGCCAGGAGTATTTAATCTGATTCTTAGACTAACTATGTTAGGGCTTTCTGTTATAGATTTGACTTTTTCCTGGCACTGGATTGTGTTTTCGGAGTTTGTTGGGGCTCTGTCACTGGAGTCATTGCTGGTTATTTTGGAGAATGAAGTCTTAGAGGCTTCTCTACTAGGCTGGTTTCAAACAGTGATCCTCCACATCTCAGCCTCCTGAGTGTCTAAGATAACATGCGTGAGCCATTGGCGCCTGGCCAAGTTCCATACATATTTTTAGAAATAAATATTTTATTACACACATGTGAATGAGAAGAAAAAAGCAGTGATACCAGTAGAAATAACTGTGACTGCAGCAGGAGACTCTTGGCAGTATAGATGTTAGGTTTGAGATCTCTCATTTAACCTGCTCATCACTGATTGTCCTCCTTACAGCCTTGCAATGGATAGCTTTGGCCAGCCGGTGGGCATCCTGACACGCCCTGCGACCGCCTACGGGTTCCGCCCCGATGAGCCTTACTACTACGGCTATGGACCTCGATAAAGTCATCCCCATCTGTGCGCTTTCCTCCTAGAAGAAATCCCTGTGGGTTGGGTTAACTTTGAAACTTGGCCTAATAATGCATGTTGATACTATTGTGGGTCTGTGCTTCTTATGTGTCCACGTTGTTTGCTGGAGAGTAAGTCCAACCCGTCTTCTGTTACGAGCGGTCGATGCGAACGCTGCTCATTCAGCCAGCAGCATCACCGTGCTGAACACCACTTCTCTGAGACTCCCTGTGGATGTTGAAAAGCTACTAGACTGGAAAACAAATGCTACCTTGTGTGTATTACGTGACTAATTTAATTTCTATTAAAACCCAGCATAAAGTGCAAATGAATGAACCAAAGTCATGTGTTTGCCTTTACTGTGTTTTATTAGAAGAGGCATGCCGCATAGGGTACACATGAATTTCACTTTCTCCCTGCTTATAAACTCTTTAGCATTTCATGTGACATGTTCTCTGTTAAAAGTTTATTAAAAGAAGGACCTTGGGTTTTCTTTTTTTTTCTTTTTTGAGACAGTGTTTCACTATGTAGACCAGACTGGCCTTGACTCTGTAATCCTCCCTCTCCTCCTGCCTCCGCCTCCACCGTGCCTCCCGCCTCCCGCAGAGCCTCCGCTCCTTACTTCATTCTGTACCTGAAAGCGTCCTCCACCAGGTGATTGATTAACTGTGAGCTTGTATTAACGGTGGGACCTGCGCTGTAGGTGGCGGTATAGATCAAGTATAGGCTCTTAAGCAATTTGATTTCTTGACTAATAACAAAGCCTCCGACAACTAACACAAATAAAACTGGATTTATGTCAGCTTCTCAGTTTTATTCTTCATGAAACTTAGACTATAAAGTATGGAAAAGGCAATTATTTTAGCCTCATTGAGGAAGGCTAAGGAATTGACTATTTCAATTAATTTCCGTTTGTTCACTTAATATTCCATAAGGTAGAGTTAGGTGATAGGAAAATCAATTGGTTATAGGTACTTCATTCACCTTTGCTTGAAAAACTAAGTGAAATAAGTATAACCTGTAGTTTCTTCATAACCTGTCAAAGAAAATAGGAAGCTTTAAAGACAAGATTTCTATCCTTAAATTTAAAATGACATTAACCATACTGTTTAGCCTAATCTATACATTTTTACCATAAAGCAGTAGCACTGGGAAAACTCCTTTGAAATAATTCAGTTTATCAACTTATTTAAAAGAACAATTTCATTAAAAATATCAACATGTATTTTCCTTATCTGATATGTATAAGAATGTAGATAAAGTTCTTTAGGCAATGTACATGTAAGATGTGACTTATGCCCTCGAACTCAAGCCTCACTAATCCTTCAGAAAACATGCATTCATCCTCATAGCTTCTACTGTATCCCCAAAATATTAAATGTAGAAAGGGCCTTAGACTCAACCCTGTCAAACTCTCATTTTTATGGGAAGAAAATTGAGGCCAGCAGAGAGTAAATGACTTGCACATACTTACTGTTTAGTCAGTGATACGACTCAGTGTTTTCTTGTTATTTACCATATGCACAAAGTATAAATATTTTAAGTATCATTGATGAAAAATAAAGCAACCATTCAATAGCTTTTTAGATTTAGGATAAGAACATTCCACAACTTGTATCATGCATTTCCAGAACTCTGACTGCTCTCCCTATATGTTTTTATTCTTTTAAGACTTCACACATGTAGAAATTTTCGTCTTTCCATCAAGGCATAGACTGGTTTGCCATGGCTTTATTTGTGAAGGGTTAATAAGGAAGAATATTCTTGAAAATTCTTTTGTACTTTGAGAACAAGTGAGTTTGGCCTTGGGTATTTATAAGTTTAGCCTCACCAGAGTGATTACAAGTTAAGATGATATCCAGCTTTTACAACACACACTACGAAATTTCTTGAGGAAAAACAATTAAAATTTCCACAATCTTGGGCTGGGAAGGTGGTGCAGGGGTAGAGCGCTTGCCTTGAGCTGAAGAGCTGAGGGACAGTGCCCAGGCCCAGAGTTCAGGCCCCACAATCTTGGAAACCCAGAATAGGAAGATAGCTTAGCATAGCAGTACAATGTTTTCCTCCATGAACAAAGCATTGAAAAAAAAATTAATCTTGAGAAGAAACATAAAAAGCTTTAAAGAAGCAAATTACCTTCAGGCAGAAGCAGGAGTAGGAACAATAGAGTTGTTTTTGTTGATTTAGAACTCAAAAATACTACACTTGGTGATATTTTTCTCAAATACTTGGTTTCTGTTTCATGGCGGAGATAGATATCCTAACATTTCAGACACTGTACTGCCCATCACTCCCCTCCACTGCCCAGAGTCATCTGATAGCTGCTTTTGTAAACCAGGCTAGATTCAGCCTAGCATTAGAAAGCCGCTGAATGATGGGTATGAGCCATGAAAGCAGACTTGCAAATGATAAATTGTGATTTTGTAGGCACCACCAATGTAAAACATTCTTCCTGAAAAGAAAAATGCACATGACAACATAATTCAAGATGCATGGCATGGTTTTAAGCCCAGGAACTGAACTGGAGGGAGGGATAGTGCTTTAAGGCTTTGGAGTCCCTGAGCTGAGCAGGAGAGGAGACTCCCTCCCCGAGAGGTCACACTTGTGTGTCTTTGCACTAACTCCCCCTGGAGGAGCGCTCCTTCCACACCCAGCCACGGGCCTCCCACAGCTGTGCACCCACTAAACCCAAGCCTCGGGAAGACCACCGTGAATTGCGGAGGCAAGCCACCTGGAGAGAAAGAAGAAGTGAGCAGAAAGACAAGGCTCCTCACCCCACTACCCAGAGAATGCAGAATAAATCTGTTAAAGATGCTCATTAAAATCAACCCACCTCGCCTGGAGCCGGTGGCTCACGCCTAGCAGGAGGCTGAGATCTGAGGATCATGGTTCAAGGCCAGCCCAGGCAGGAAAGTCTGTGAGACTCTTATCTCCAATTAACCACCAGAAAACCAGAAGTGGTGCTGTGGCTCAAGTGGTAGAACGCTTACCTTGAGCTGAAGAGCTCAGGGACAGTGCCGAGGCTCAGAGTTCAAGCCCTAAGACTGACAAAAAAAAAACAAACAAACAAAAATCAAAAGCCAAATTGGGAAAACAATTCCATTTGCAATAGCCTAAAAAAAAATGGGGGCAACAAACCTAACCAAGCAAGCAAAAGATGCCTATAGTGAAAACTATACAAAAATCTGAAGGAGGAAAAATCTGAAGACAGATATTGCAGACAACATCAGGAAATGGAGAGCCTTCCCATGTTCATGAATAGGTAGAATTAATATCATGAAAATAATGCATCTTCAATGCAAATAACGCAATCCCCATCAAAATCCCAATGACATTCTTGACTGAGAAAGAGAAAACAATCCAAAGCAGAGCTAGGCAAAAAGTAAAAGGAAAAAATTGCCGGTGGTATCACAATCCCAGACCTCAAGCTCTACTGCAGAGCTATAATAGCAAGAACAGTTTGGTACTGGCACAAAAAGAGGCTGGAAGATCCATGGAACAGACTAGAAGACCCAGAAATAATGCCATACTCCTATAGTTACTTGATATTTGACAAGGAAGCCAAAGCTATGCAGCGGAAAAAAAGATAGACTCTTTAATAATTAGAGTCGGGAAAACGACATCCATATGTAGAAAACTAAAATTGAATCCCTGTTTGCCACCATGCACCCATATCAACTCAAAGTAGATCAAAGAACTCAATGTCAGATCTGAAACTTCGAAACTACTGCAAGAGGGAGTAGGAGAAACATGAGAACTTGTAAGTAGAGGTGGGGACTTTCTGAAGAGTCCCAGGAGCACAGCAATAGAGACGCTTGACAAGTGGGATTACAGCAAAAGACAGTTGCTAAACTCAGAGGACAGCCAGCAGGAAGAAGATCTTTACCAGCAATACATTTGGCAAAGGCCTAATAACCAAAATATACAAGGAGCTCATAAAATGTAGCACCCCTCAAAACTAATAAGCCATTAATAAATGGGCAAAGGCGTTTGAGAGACTTCAGAAGTTAAGAATGGGGCTAGGAAGGTGGCTCAGTGGTAGAGCGCTTGCCTTGCATGCATGAGGCCCTGGGTTCGATTCCTCAGCACCACATAAGCAAAAAGGAAAAAAAAGCCGGAAGTGGTGCTGTGGCTTAAGTGGTAGAGCACTAGCCTTGAGCTGAAGAGCTGAGGGACAGCGCCCAGGCCCAGAGTTCAGGCCCCACGACCGGACCAAAAAAACAAAAACAAAAAAAAACAATTTAAGAATGGCAAATACACATGAGAAAACATTCAACGTTCCTGGCCATAAAAGATGTAAATCAAAACTTTGAAGATTCCATCTCACCCCAATTAAACTGGTCATAAACAGCTCTGTAGACATTTAGTGAGACCAAAGGAAGATATTCTTAAGAGAGGATCACAAAAGCTCAATAGCTACGTGCATATGACCACAGAAAATATGGAAATGAGCTCCAAGAAATGGAAGGGGGGGGGGTTCTTACTGTTTTTGTTTTCTTTACCTTTTGTTTGTAAGTTTATCTGTTTTGGTGTGGGTAGGTGGAGGGGGCACAGGGTGGGGCAAAGGGTGAACAAATGTAGCAGTGATACTCACTAGAAATTATGTTCAAAATGAACTATGTAACTTGTCAGTAGGGAAAGGAGAGAGCAAGGGAAGGGGCGAAACTGTTCAAAAAGAACTGTACTCGCTACCTGATTTATGGAGCTCCCTCCCCTCGGTACGCCATCTTTACAATGACAATAAATGTATATTTTAAAAATTAAAAAAATACTAGCAGGGATGTAAGAGAAAAAGGAACCCTGGTGCGCTCTTGGTGGGAATGTAAACAAATACAGCCTCTTGGGAAGGCACTTTGTAGGTTCCTCAAAAAATTAAACACGGACTCTGGGCGCCGGTGGCTCACACCTGTCATCCTAGTTGCTCAGGAGGCTGAGATCTGAGGATCGCAGTTCAACCAGCACAGGCAGGAAAGTCCATGAGACTCTTATCTCCAATGAACCACCAGAAAACCAGAAGTGGTGCTGTGGCTCAAGTGGTAGAGCCCTAGCCTTGAGCTGAAGAGCCCATGGACAGTGCCCAGGCCCAGAGTTCAAGCCCTGTGACTGACAAAAAAACAACAACATAAGTGGGCACCGGTGGCCCATGCCTGTAATCCTAACTACTCAGGAGGCTGAGATCTGGGAATCGTGGTTCAAAGCCCGCCTGAGCAGGAAAGTTCGTGAAACTCTTATCTCCAATAAACCACTCAGAAAACCAGAAGTGGCGCTGTGGCTCAAGAAAGTAGAGCACTAGCCTTGAGCTGAAGACCTGAGGGACAGCGCCCAGGCCCAGAGTTCAAGCCCCACGATTGACAATAATAGTAATAATAATAATAATAAAAACTTCCCTGTGGCCCAGCCACACCACTCATCTCCCTAGGTCATGATGAGTCAGGAGACAGTAAAGACACCTGCACATCCATGTTCACTGCTGCCCTGTTCACAATAGCCAAGCTATGGAAACAGTCCACATGTCCAACAACAGATGAGTGAATCGATAAAATATGGCACCTGTGCACAATGGAATTGTACTCATCCATTAGGAAGAATAAGATTTTGTTACTTGCTGGGAAATAGATGGACCTAGAACAAATAATGCTACATAAGAAAAGCCAAGCTCAGACATAGAGACCCTGGTTTCTCTCAGATGTGCTGACATGTACAGGACTCTATAGGCATTCGCACACACAGTGAAGAGAGATACCCTTAGGGGAGGAACACAAAGGTGTAACTTTCTCTGAACATTTAAAATACTATTTATTGAAACCAACTCCAGGAAATGGAAATGTGGGGTTGTGGTGGTGGTGGTGGTGGTGGTGCTTTTTTTTTCTTTTAGGAGGTAAAGGGCGGGTTGCAGAAATGGAGGAAGGATAAACAAATGCAGTCATGCTAGTCAGTGTACACTATGTGGGGGGGAGGGGAAATGGGAGAATGCAAAGGAGGGTTAATATTGTCCAAAGCAAAGACACATACTCATCCCCTGCCTGACAAAAGAAGTCAGCTTAATAACAATAAAATTATTTTTAAAACAAAGTATTAAAAATATGAGCAGAAAATAATAGGAAAAATCAGAGGTGGAAAAGTAACATTGTATATACAAAATATAGTCTAGGATTCCATTCCAGATAGAAAATACATTTGCGTTAAGCAGATTTAACAGAGATGGCGAGAAAGCCATGCTAGACTTTTAGAAACCAGAATGCACAGAGATCAAGATAGGAGGTAGGAGTGATTACAAGGTGTCCCTGCTGCCCTTGGAGCACCTGCCACACCCCATGTGGGGCCGCAGGACCGGCTCTGGAGCAGCAAGGTCTAGTCAAGGTTGAAGCCTGTGGAGCACCAACCACACCGAGTACCAGGGCCTCCTTCTGTCTCAGGACCGGAACCGACCAACGCACCTGCCGGGACGAGAAAGGAGTTACCCTGCCAGGCAAAGTGAAAGAAAAGGCGGGAACAAGTCTCACGGCATGGGACAAACAATGGAGGTCAATGCCAAGTCTGTTCTCCATTGTCCACTGCACAGCCACTGCGCGGGCCTGAGAGGCTGCTTCCAGCCAAAGCAAAGGGAAAAGAAGACTCAGCCTTGCGGTAAACGAGGATAATAAAAGCATTGCAAGCGGCAGGGCACAGGCGGCTCACCTCTGTAATCCTAGCTACTCGGGAGGCTGAGACCCGAGGGCTGCTATTAGAACCCCTAGATAGGAAAATGTGTGAGACTTACCTCCAATGAACTGCCAAAAAGCCAGATGTGGAGTTGTGGTTCAAGTGGTAGAGCACCAGCCTTAAGTGAAAATGATACGTGATAGCTAATGCCTTAGCTCAAGCCCCAGGACCCACAGGGAGGACCAACGCATGACTAGACTTTGCTGAAGACAATCTGCAGTGCCAGCTGGGCGCTTCTCTACGGGAGGTAATGATGAATCCTTTTTTTTTTTCTCACCTAGTTCTGGTATGCGTAGCCACTTCGGTTTACATGTGTGATGGAGTTGATAGTAGTGTTTAAAATCATATGGGATCCGAATCAGAGGAGGAGGGAGGGAGAGGGAGAGAGAGATCAAATATAGTGTGGAAATTCCAAACGTGAATAGAAGGAATGAGGCTCTACTTAAAGAGACAGTTATTTTCCAAATTAATGTGTGTTGTGTATCTCTTCAGAGTATGGAAGAACATTTTTTCGGGTCAAGAAACACACACACCTGGAATTCAACAGCATTCAACGTCAGCGTAGCAAAGACAGCAATGACTAGAAAGAAAAAAAGCATCACAAGTAGGCAGTCTCTGCGCTGGGAAGCAGAGCACATGGAAGAGAATCCCAGCAAACTGGCAGACAATAACGCCATCTACGGTGACGTGGAGGCCACAGCCATTCACGAGAAAGTACACACGGAGGTGGAATAAATACATTAGCTGTTGGTAGAGATGCCTTCTTCCACGACTTAGCACAGTGGTGCGGGGCCTCTTACCTCCTCCAGCCCTTCCGTGCCCCTCCTTCATGTGTCCTGGTCTCTTTACTTAGAGAAGCCATTTTAAATGAACACTTTATAGGTTTTATTTTTGTTCAGTACACAGAGGTTGTATGAGTGCCACAACAAGTTCCAGAATCCTTGGCTCATTCTGGAAAGACCCCCTCACCCATCCGCAGCGCCCTCTCCCCTGGGTGGCCAGCCCCTGGCCGCCATCCGTCCCTGGCCTCTGTCTGTGGGTCTGCCTCTGTGGGCATCCACATCAAAGCAGCCATACAAGCTATGGCCTTTGGTTCTGGCTCCGTTCATTTGGAATATTGTCCCCACGGTGCTTCTGCACTGGACATGTGGGAAGCAGCAATGAAGCTGAAGGGGAGACAGCCAAGTTCCCAGCGCAGCATGCGCCCCGCGGACCTGCCAGCCGCAGGCCACCCGGGGCGCACGGGAGCCGGGGAGGCCTGCCAACCTCTGGGACAACAGTCACCCAGCCCTGGGGCTGCGCGGGGTGGGTTTTGTAGCAACTCCTGTTTTAGCTGTTTCCTCAAGAAAAAAAGAAAGAAAGGAGGGAGGGAAGGAGAGGGGGGGAGGGGAGAGAAAAAAACTTCATTTTCATGTAATTTCTAATTGTCAACTAAATGAGAAAGGAAGAGGCTGGAGACCTGGCTTGGTTGGTAGACTGCTAGCCAATGAGCCAAAAGCGGCCACACACACCCAGTTCAAATCCTGGTAGCAGTTGGGGGGGGGAGGGGCAGAGGAAACTAATATTTGGCAATAGAGCATGTCACAGTGAACTATGACAAATTCATAGAGGTTGGTGAAAGGGGAAGTTTTAAACTCAGGATTCCATCACATATTTAGAGGCCACATGATTAATAACAAGAGTGTGTGTTGCAGGGATAAATGGTGTGGGCAGACGTCCGTGTAGACGCGGTTTTCTGTGTAAGGGCTCAGTGACCTTTGGCAGCTTGTAGTTGTGTGTGTTGGGGAGGGTGGGGGCGGTAGGAACCCTGCCTAACCCCCTGGCTCCATTCATTTTGGGGTTTACTCCGCAACTCTTGATTCTGGCCAGGATAAGAGGCACCCGCAGCATAGCAGGAGAAAGGGCAGAGGCTATGGCGTCAAAGAGGGTAGGTTTCCAGTTCAGAAGATGAACAGCCCACTGTCGTGGTAAGCCAAAGCCTTGGCTAAAAGGCCAACCAGGAGAAAAGAATAGCAGGCTGCAGGAAGAGCCGGATAAAGGTCCCAGGGCCAATGCCTGCCGGGCGTGGAGCAGCTGGGAGACCAGTGGGAGTGAACTCGGAGCAGCGGGGACAGAGACACGGGCCGAGGGGAGAGGCTCTGACCACACAGGACGCGGTCCCTAGGCTTAGAATCCAGTGTGAGATAATATCGCTTCTGTGTCTCTAACACACTTGCAGAGGATGTGCGAGCCAACCCTAAAGACAAATCCAGACTAGCATACACACGTGTATCTCCATGCTGAAGTATTTTAAAGGAGACAGAGAAGGGCTAGTTCACTCATGGTTTGCCTCCTATTTGCCTCCTTACTGGAGCAAGATGCCCAAATGATTCATATGCATTTTGAAATTGAGAAGTAATTCACACTTCAGGGACAGACACAAGCACTTCAGGTACCTCTAACTCAGAAAAAACAGTGCTATCTCCGGATGTGTTGGAAGTGACTTTTCATGGCCCAAGGAGTCATTTCAAAAGGGGGAGAAAGGTGTTGGAAGGCATTAGCAGCGTCTATGAATCACTTCCATTGTCAGAGTAGATGAGGGTAGGGGGCTCAGAGGGCTAGCTCAGAGTCAAAGCAGAGCCATATGCAGACTGGCAATAAAAATTCTGCCACCAGGGCTGGGAAGGCGGCTCGGTGGTAGAGCGCTCGCCTCGCATGCGGGAAGACCCGGGCTCGATTCCCCAGCACCACATCCACAGAAAAAGCCAGAAGTGGTGCTGTGGCTCAAGCGGTAGAGCGCTTGCCTTGAGCTAAAGAGCTGAGGGACAGCGCCCAGGCCCTGAGTTCAGGCCCATGACCAAACCCAAAAACTTTGTCTCCTAACTCTAGGCTTCTGAATGTGCTAAGTGGTATCGGAGTACCGTCCAATCAGATGTCCCCAGGACAGAATCATCTAGAGCACCATCATACCAAAAATGTTCTAGTCAACTTGTGACTTGAGTAAGTCTGGAATCTATCACCACAGACATAATAACCTGTTACAGGGGTTTAGAGACGAGTAACATCAGGACTGGATGAATGAGTAGCTGATACCGGGAAGGAAAGCACCAAGTGTCTCTCTCAGCTTGCCCCTACTCGTTCCAAAGGAAAATAGCTTCTCCCATGAACATTTGTAGGACTAATTTGTAAAATAAAAAGAAGTAGAGTCCTGACCACGAGGCCTGGATTGAGGGAGGAGCCTCAGCCATAGTTGGACATTGGATTCGCAAGCAAGGAAATGAATAAGAATGTCAGCGAGACTCAGAGATAAGGTCCGGCCTGGAGGGCAGGCCAGGGACACAGTCAGATTGCTGAAAAAGATGCCACGCACAGTTTGACCAGACTCGTTTCTATTCTTCTTGGAAAAGGAAGAAAAAAAGAACATAGGAATTCTGCACGGGGCGTATGAGATGCCAGAGAATCCCGTTCTTCCCGAGTCAGTTCACCCCTCCGCCACGCCCCTGTCCATGGAGCAGCCGCTGCTTCGCCACATTCGTTGACTTTATCCAGAAGGCAGAAGCTCCTTCCTCACGCACTGCCCTTCCTCCCCAAGCCTAGTCACAGCTTTGCTGCATTTCACTGGCTATGATTTGTGATGACCCAGTTGCAAAGGAGGCTTAGAAAGGGGCAGTTTGGTCTCTTAGACTCCATAGTGGAGGGGAGCAACCGAAGGGAAGTGAGAACGGATATATAGGTGCCAGTAATCCTACAGCGGCGGTTGCATGGCTTTCTCTCTTTTTTTCTTATTTGGTCTAAGGCTTTTCTCTGGGACTCATTATAAACTTTAGCTCTGTCCAGAAGGAGCTTCGGGGACTTTGGCCCTAGATGTTCAACGTGCCTTTCCCTGGATATTTCTTTATCCGGATAGACAGCCCGAGCTGCTTCTGCACTTACAGAGTCACAGTCTGCTTGTTTAATTGGTTGACGGCGTGGGCTAGGACCGGCTAGCATTCTAGATATTAGGAACCCACCCACCAGGGTTGTAGTATCATACCAAAAGGGCAGAAATGGCAGAAACGGAGGTACTGATACTTTAGCCACGTTCGTTCATCTATGATGATGACAGATGTTTTGATAATCATCATGACAAGTGTCAGAAATATTTTTAACTGGAAGAAATCACAGCATATTAATTATCGTCGTGACTATCACAGCTGAACTCAAAGCACAGCATGAGATGGGTGAGCTGGCTGAAAGTATTGTAGAGAAGGCTTGTAGTCTTACAAGAAGCGAAGTTTAAAGGCCCAGCCTCCAGGGCTGCCGCCCGAAGCTTCTCTCCCGGTCTCGGGCTGACCACTCCTCTGGAGGCCGGAGAAGAACCAGCCCCATTCTTGGCTTCTCAACTTCCCCGTGTCAGATCATGATAAGATCGCCTGGACTGCACTTTTCAATACAGAACTCAGTCACATGCGACTAAGGGACATAAAAATGTGGTTCAACAATGCTAAAATCCTATGAACAATATAGCTTAATAATTGCTTGTGTGTGTGGAGTGAACAGTTAAGCAGGTCTGTTGGATCTTTTGAGTCAAAATACGATATCAAAATTAAATTCACTATATTCACTTTTTTAATGTGGTTACGAGACCATATTAAATTCAGTATATGGAGCTTGCATTCTATAGAACAGCACCAACCTAGGCCAAGGAGGCCACACTTCATCGAGTTTATAGGATGGGGTTAATTAGCCATTGTTCTATATTCTAATAAGTACCTAATGCATTTTAGAATAAGAATGAAAATTGTACCTATGTTTTCTTTTAACATGAAGAACTTATCTGTCCACCGTAAGTCATTTTTTGGCTCTACTGTCAGCCAGAAAGAATCGAAAAGTATGGCCCAAGACCTTAGACTCGGTTGTCAGCCTTGGGTTGCAGACACACTAGGCAGTCATACTAATGCCTGTGACAGATTGCAGATGAATGTGACATATTTCAGATGACAGAGACATATCTTCAGATGACAGTGACAGATTTCAGGTGACAGTGACAGATTTCAGGTGGCAGTGACATTTCAGATGACAGTGAGATTTCGGGTGACAGTGACAGATTTCAGGTGATGACAGATTTCAGATGACAGCGACAGATCTTCAGATGAATAGTGACAGATTTCAGGTGACAGTGACAGATTTCAGGTGGCAGTGACATTTCAGATGACAGTGAGATTTCGGGTGACAGTGACAGATTTCAGGTGATGACAGATTTCAGATGACAGCGACAGATCTTCAGATGAATGTGACAGATTTCAGATGACAGAGACAGACTTCAGGTAACAGTGACATATTTCAGATGACTGACAGATCTTCAGATGAACATGACAGATCTTCAGATGAACGTGACAGTTTTCAGATGGCAGTTTCAGATCTTCAGATGGCATGACAGATTTCAGATGGCATGACAGATTTCAGATAACGTGACAGATTTCAGGTGACAGTGACAGATTTCAGATGGCAGTTTCAGATCTTCAGATGAACATGACAGATTTCAGGTGACAGGAGGGCAGTCTTCAAACCCGCGAGGTTTCCTGAAGGAGGCCAGCCGGGGGTGGGCAACGGGACGGCGCCTTCTTCGAGGGGAGGTGTCTCTTTACCCCGAGACCCGTCAGGGAGGAACCACTCGTCACAGCAGTAAAGCAGCAAGCTCGGGCGAGCCCCGGCGGGCATCCTCGGGACCCCGACAGCTGCCCAGCCTGATTCAGCAAGACCCAAGGGCCACGTAGCATAGCCAATCAGGGACTGGGAGACGCAACGTCACGCTCCTGAGAGTCCTAGCCAATCGCCATGCTGCATTTGTATGGCCCGCCCCTTTACTGTAGTGTTTGAGGCCACAGGCGGCCATTTTGGATCCGGGCGGAAGTGCGATAAAAACTGGGAGGTTTAAAGCCTAGAATGGAAAGATTGACGTCGCCGCTGCGCGCCCTACACAGGTCACCTCCGCCGGGCCCACCGGGCGGCTGAGCCCCGCAGGGAACCCCAGGCGCCGCTTCCGCCCGCACTTACGATGGCGCCCGTCTGAGCGTCACGGGCGGCCGCGGCGGCGCGGTTCCGGGTTCGTCCGCCTCCGCGGCGGCGTCGGAGG